>NW_027466473.1:18332500-18750000 GCF_050575085.1 Anarhichas minor | reverse complement strand
GACTTTGGAGCCCGTCGTTAAAAGTGTTTTCTTTTTAGAGATGGAATGGCCTTGCTGCAAATACAAAGGATGGGGTCAAGGATGCAAGTTAGTTAGTTAGTAGGAAACTTAAAAGTCCAATAGCTAACGGTGCTAACAGTGGCCAAAGTGCTGACAGAAATAACAGTGTTTACCTGTGGGGGGAAACAGAATCTGTAGGCATTGCCAATCCCTCCCTGAGTATTTACTAATTGTGTTTCCTATAACACGGAACAGGCCAGCGTTTAATTCTCTGTGGTGTGTGAGGGAGCATGCTCATGTTTCTTTGGTGATTTCCCCAAGGAGGAAGAAAGACCACATTCCTATATTACTGATCAATTCCCCCCCCAACTTTCTGGTTAACACAACCCCTGTGTGCCACTCGATCTGTTGTCGTGAGTAAACATGCATGTATGAGCATACATTATTCTCAGTGGTCACTAGTAAGTGCATTACAGGTACTGGAGAGTGTAGAACGGAGCGGGTAGACTGTATTTTTCCATCAAAAATGTCCAAGTCCAAGTCAAATGGACTCCATGAAAGAAGATTTCATATTCTTATCTTTCCATAACTTTTCTTCTTCACACACCTAACTTCAGATTACTGAGTAAATGACCTGTGTAAATATAATGAATACCCACTGTGCATAAATGAGCGTTACTTCATGAGAATTGGAAATTAACGTTAACACCCACATACTATTATATAAGGTGACACTACCTGCCCCATATGTCCTGAATTGAAGTCTTGCTTTCGAAGCTCCATAACGGAAAGTCGAACAGCGTCAGCAGCGTATTTAAAGGACCTGCTAAAGTCACGGAAGGAGTAGAGATAAATAATGACTGCTGTTAAGGCCATGTCACCATTCAGTTTTGCAGTTTGAGATGTCCATATTGATATTTTAGTGTTATACAATTGAAATGAATGAATGGTGCTATCGTTAGGCTGTATGTATGAGTTTAGAATTATATTAATGAATCAAAGTACAGAGTCAAACGAGATGATGTCAACATCATTTTGAAGCGTGATTTATAAAAGGCTCTTCAAACTCAGAATGTTTTTCAAAACATACAATCCAGTGAAACATGTAGGCTTGCTTGGATAACAGCAGACTAATTGCACATGACTCCCACGATAGGTCTGGACCTAAGAGAAAATTCAAAAAACGAGAAAATAGGTGAATGCGTCGAATTCTCTTATACTTGTTCATGCCACTGAAGAAAGACTAGTTCTTACGAGTGGTTCTTGTATGAGGACAGTATTCATATTTAGCTACATGCAGTATGAGCTTACATTTGCAAAGTGCACACTTCTTTTAAAAAAAAAAAAAGAGTGAGAAATGTTATGTGGGTTAAATATACTCGACACTTGAGAATGTAGTTTCTATGCACAGGATAATGTCAACCACATTGATGTTGCTCCACTTGTTTGTTTCCCCAACGCCTACTTGATCAATACAACAATAAGAAGTCGTTGTTATTCCCTCAACAGAAGTCTATAGGATTTTAGATTCATGCAAAGTGTGTGTACAGCGCACAAGAAGTGCATCAGAAGGCCTTCCAGCCAATTTGGCAGTGAGACAACCCTGAGCACCTGCAGCCTTATCAAGCCCGTAAGCCAACATTTGAGTCAGTGCAGGGGGAATTTTGGAAGAGGCATTACAATGAGAATTAAAGTGTCCAACACACAAACTACATAAAGTGCTTCATGGAGTCCACAAGTGTCGCCCATTTGTCTTGAAAAATATGCAAATGTATTCAGAAAGGCATTCACAAATCCAAATGAGTCTGTGCTCTGTGGTAAATATGAAGATTCCCTCATGTGACACTCTTGAGTTCAAGTATTCACAGATGCACAGAACACATTAGATATCGGCATGTCATGATTCCTCACTGTATACCCCAATGAAGAAACTGGCCAAACTAATACATAAAACATTCTCTGCATTGCTGAAACAAAGGATTCATGAATAATAGTTTAGAGAATAATAGATTACAATATTTATTGCAACTTGTAGGCTATGAATTATAGACCATGATATTATGTGCATATTTTTGATTTTTATGAATGGAAAACGTGTAAATTGAGCTATTTTGACAGTCCGTACTGTCATAGGAGCTAAAATACAGCACCATGGACAGCGACAACAATTCTGCCAAAACAAAAAAAAAAGGAAATTAGTTGCCTTTGAATTCATTTTTATAATTTTATCCCACACTGCAACTGATAAAATGAAATGTGATGTACCATAAAAACACATTTTCAAGCTCAAAGACTGCAGCAGCAGCTTTACTGTCAGAGACCTGCTATCTAACACAACGGCAAAGAAATGTTTTGAATCGCAGCAGAAGTCACATTTTTCAAGATTATTTAAGGAGAGAAACAGTCGTTTTTAAAACACATATGTGTTTTTTTTAAATGAATGTTGAACAACTAGTGACAGTATTGTGACGACTGTTCCTGTGTACGAAATCCATAATTACATTGAGCTTGCGAGAGACCCCTTTGCAAAGTTTCCATTAAAAGCAACTTCTTGTCCTTTTTGAACCCACTTCCGTAGGCGGCGAGTGTGTAAGCAGGAGTGAGGAAGTGATGTGTGATGGGAGAGAGGCAATGGGGAGAGAAAAATGCATCTGGACAAGTTCGACAACTTAATTAAAACAATGTTGATTACTTTGTCAACTGATGGTAATTTAAAGGCTGAAGGAGGACTCCGAATGAAAGGGAGATATAAGAGGCTTAGAACTCTGCTGATTTTCATTATTGCGTTAGTTCTCCATGAGAAGACTCCACCAAGACTCACTCCCTCAGCTAATTGTTGTTTTTTTATTGATGTAACACAGTGATGAAATACATCACTGCCCCAGGTCTTGAAACTATTTTTTTGAGAAGCTTCTATGCATAACCTCAGAATTAAAATTAAGAATCCTAGCACTCCTCTCTCTGTCTATATTCTCTGATTTTGGCTGGAATCTAAAGACGATGACCAATTACTGACCCTGAACTAAAGTAGTCACGTTCACTTTTCAATCTAAAAGTGTCCTGAATTGGCTATAGGAAATTAAATAATAAAGTTATCATCAATATATTAATGCTAAAATCATTACAAAAAAAGAAGAAAAACAATTCTTATATTCAAATTTAAAACATTGATTTAGGACTGTTGATCGGAATAAAAGAGTAATTTGAAGATACCAAATACTATTTCTGTGATGTATAATAAATACATTGATTTATGAAATGATGAATTGAAAATCTTAGTTTTAATAATTAAAGATGCATATTCCTCATGATGAGGTCAAAACTTTGCTCTAGTCAACTTATATTTGCTTCATTAAGATGAAATACTCAAATCACCACAAGCAAACGGAGCACTATAAAGGACCATCTGAGGGGCCAGGTTAACCTTGGAGATACATATTTAGCAGCTTCATGGGGAAGGGAGGCCGGCTCAGTGTGAGAGTTCTTCCTCCATTTACTCCACCCTCCCGTCCTCCAACGCCTCCAGCATTTTCAGAGCATGTCAAAGACCCTGAGAGGTTAATTATTTGGTACATGATCTGTTTATTTATTTAACTCAAGCCACATTCCCACCGCTCTTATCTATTCCTTCACAGCACGTAGGGAAGTGTGCTGAATCCTAATAAACGTGAGTCCTTTGCTCGGAGCGCCGCTATTAAAAGTAGTGCAGCAGGTTTGGGAATGAGATATCAACCCAACACACAGGCGTCATGCACCAATCGTCTGCTGTCACTGTGTGAGACTTCAGAAAAACCCAGAGAGCTGCTCTGAGATTGACACAAACTATTGGTAAATATCTAAAATGATGTTTGTGAAGGACAATTGAGAGATATCTGAAAAAAGGCTTTTAGGTAATTGGGGAGAATTGACTGTGGATCACAAATCTGATGTTTTTTTCTATCACCACACAAACCTATTCAGTGTCACTGAAGGTTGGCAGAAAGAACTCAGATAATGTTGACTTACCAGCGTTTTACTCATTGAATGCCTTTCTATGCATACATTAACTCTTGGCACTCACAGGAAAAAGGACGTGCTGATCATTTTACAATCCTATGCAATGCTTTGCTCCAGCAACACAACTGGGTATGGACATGGAGTGTCTGTGAGTGACTAACATATACCCAATGTGTAGAATGCTACTGGATACGCTGAGAAAAAGACAAGATGCTGCATCGTCACAAAATACAAGCATAACATAATGTCACCATGCTATATATGTCATGAGTCATCTCGACTCAGACCAATCTCCCTAGGAATTTTGCAAGGTATTATGTTCATATATTTGTACAATTTTTCAGCCTACAATTTACGCACAACTGAAGGAAGCAGCGTCCCCATTATGTTTCAAGCTTGAAGGGATGAAGGTCAGGTTCGTCAACAGGCACAAAGAAATGTGCAAGAGGCAGACGTTTGCATTCCATCACAGACCTACAAAACTACTGTAAAATGTTGCTAAGAAAACCTGCATGATTCTTTACATATTGGTAAATTATGTTATTAATGTTGTGTTATAATGTTATTATGTCACCTGTGTTTACCCGACAGTGAAAAGGGTTCATAAAACGTGTTTAGGAGCCAAATCTCCCGGTGGATAGCTAACTAGCTTTCCCCGGAAATTGCTGTATTAGCTACTAGAAGTTCATGTCTACACTGAAAACAAGCATTTTTGTAATACTTCCATGTGCTAAAATCTAAATTCAGAGCATATCTATGATTAAAGGGGTTAATTTTACACGGCTCTCAACATAGCAACTGCTGAGCCGGCGGCTAGGAGCTAGCAGTGCTAATAGCACTAGCGGTGCAAACTATGGCAACAGTGCTGACATAGCTTAAAGTTTTTACCTGAGGGCAACTTAAGGCTGGGTGCCACACTGCCGCAACAACTCTTTAGTTCGGGACAGCCTTAACATCTGCCGTATAAGTCAGTGCAGAGCAGCTGCAATTAACTAGCCAGTGGCGCACATACACAGTGACTCCGGACGCACTTAATCTTTAAATAGTAAATAGTTGTTTGCTGCTATATTAATGCTCTAAATTTTGAATGTAACAACTTGAAGAAAGATTCTTCATGTTGAGCACTGAGCAAAATCACACCGTGAAACCTTTATTTCTCTGTGATAAAATTCCAAATTTGATTTCATCTGGAGTATATATATCTTTGTGCCAATCAGCTGCTGTGGTACTTGGAATGGAAGCCCGCACACTCCCGGGGCCACATGCTGATATACATTAATAGCCTAGAAGATTCATCAGCCTTTGCTCTTTCATTGGCAGCTTGAGCTTTTCATCTGGCCTGCTTTTCTGCTCCCCTGCCGTCAGGAGGAGAAACACTGACCAGTGTTGACACACTCCGCCTCGGAGCCTCACCAATCCCATGAAGTACTCCAACCTTGCTTTGGTTAACCTCCAAACGCCCTCCACCATTGTTAATCCATGTGAGGAGCCACGCACTGCTTTACTAGCTGATGCATTATAAATCAATTATGTTCTGCTATGGAACCAATCTCTCTAATCTTTTCTCTACAACATCCCCTGAAATCATAATGATGAGAGAGCTCATTCATCTCAGCTCACGTGGAGTGGCGCTTTCACCAATAGTATCACAGTCCTCCTGCCAAGGTGCCATGCGGGGTGCTCATATATACTGTACACCTACATAAAAAAAAAATACTTGGGAACTATGTGAAATGAATATATTGTGTGGCAAAGTGTGGCTAATGTGAGCAAAAACACAGCACAGAAATCCACAGGTCCTTCAGAAATCTTTTGACATTCTACAAAAAGTTGTATTTATTTAAATAAGAGTGTCTGCATGTTAATAAAAGTATAAAAATGGGAGATCTGTAAGTCAAACGTGAACTTTTTTGCTTCATTTTAAAACCAATTAAACTGTTACAAATGAAACCTTGCTAGTGTAGCTGGTACAACATATCATGAAACTATCTTCATAAGCTGTTCTCTTCATGGTGCTGACTTGCACATCACAGAGACTCACGGCACCTACTTTTATAGAAAACCAGGACACCTACCTCGACAATTTATTTTGTCACACATTGATGAAGAGGGGTGTAACCTCACAGTAATGGAACATGGAAGTACAAGCTGGTTGTGAAACAAACAAAAAGTGAACAGAGACCTTCATACTTAAAGCACTGCATAATTGAAGTTGCCGCCTTTATTGGGAGGCACAAAACGCAGGAATATGTGTTATATTTGATCCACAAAGTGCTCAAGTGTTAAGAGAGTTGTAGTTAACACCATCATTTACAAAGACGAGCATTGGGGAGCCATTAGGCTTGTCTTGTTTTTGACTTTGTGAGTAGCTGGATGTTTAACAACGCATGGGAGGCTGAGCAGGTGCCTGAGCGATTATTCCACTGCCCTTTTAACCACAAGCCACATTTCTCATGTTAACACACACACACACACACACACACACACACACACACACACACACACACACACACAGGCACGCATGCACGCAGAGAAAGGCGACAGACTAACCCACCCACATTCAGGCGAGGTGATAAGATATTCTGCATGACAGCTGTGGGTACAGAGAGGGAAAAGAGATGTCTAGGGATTGGCTAAATCCAGTCTGCTATAGGCACAGGACACATAATAAATCCGATCGGCTTTAAAAAGCATCTTGCTCTGCTTCATCTCCCACAACCTTCTCAAATCGACTAACAGTGGAAGAATTCCAAAACCTCTAGCCTGCAGCTACTTCAACTCCAATTTCGACTCGGACCCCTTGGCAGAAACTAAAGGCACTTTGGTCAAATAATTGTCTCCAGAGGTTAAATTCAAACATTGCTTGTCCAGTAGGGTAATGCTTCATGCTACCTGGCAAGGTCCCCCCTCTGGTACTGTATATTTACAGTCTTCTTCATCTAGTTAATGTGTCGTATTCAGTACATTTTCATTCCCCAGCCCAACTGTATTTCATCTATTTCAGTTTATAGTTGATGTTATGACATCTTTGAATGAACGCAACAGGGGAAAAGCAAAGTTTACAGTCAAATTTTGACTGTTGCTAGATTAGTATTCATATTAAAGTGTTTAGTGCAAATGTTGCATTCTGACAATGCCATATGTACACCATGAACCTAAAGTTGAATATCTGTTCTCTTCCCAACTCGTCGATTACCTCAGCTTAGTTAGACACCCATGCGCAGAGGCATAGGGCCACTCTCCATGCTGGGGGATTCGGCGTGTTGGGAGCTTGAACATTTTGCACTGCGATATTCTAAGACAAAACTTTTACTTTTTGAATCTGAGCGACAACAACTTCAGCTTCCTGCTAATTCTGCAATGGTTGTGCAATTTCTACAGTTTTTCTCCTTCAAGATATTTCAAGCTGCACTATGAATGTCTTCTTGTCGTCTATTCTTAGTCAGATATCAGCTGAATCAGAAAAATACAGTACACCATCAAAGTCTGAAATGGCCTAGAAACGGAAGGCAGTTGCTTACCAGAGCTGTGTGTTTCAGAGTGTTTGTGCCATACAGCAGGCTAATAGCAGGACACCATGATGCAACCCTCTCTAGAAATAACGCCCATTATAAAGACTGGATCCATCAGGCAATCTTTTGAATTTCCCTTGGGACAAAACCGTTGCTGAAATCCTTTCTAACTCTGTGGGAGCTTCATACCCAAATCAGTTGTTGGCTCCCTGGAGAGTTGCACTGTACTACTTCATCTGCTTTTACGAGCCTCGTTATTGGCTTAGTATCCCCGACCAGCAATCGGGAGGATGGTGTGGTGTGGCGGTGGGGAGTTATCTAAATGGCTGCCACTTTTCTTGATGTGCTTGTTTGATTGATACAAATAATGTAACCAGAGAGACGAGAGCCAATAAATAAAAGTAGCAGGGAGCTGTGGCAGGGAGCGAGGCAAAGGCACAATTGTTTTGTAATCTGGCGGTGATGAGCAAGTTCACCGGCGATGATTAAAGTGTAGGGGGCCCATCATAGCTGCACAACTTCTTGGGTTTTCTGTTTACACCCTGATGAGATGAAGGGCCGTGAGCATGCAGAATGGAGTGCCATGCCGCACCTTAATCCCTGATTTACTGCCTTTGGCACTCATTGATTGAAAAGAGCAGCACGTCATGGCTGATCTGCCTAACAAGGAATGGGTAAAGGGGAGATTAAAGAGTGTGTGTTTGCGTGTGAAGTATGTGAAGTGAGCCGCCACCTACACACCCGAGTCATCTAAACTCACTGAAGTTGTGAAGCAGACAGCCAGTGCTGAAAGGGAAAGAATGAGGGAAAAGCTGAGGAAGGAGACTGAGTAAACATGCCAACGGTTTGTGCTATGAAACATGTTCCCTGCTGTGCTCCTGTTTACACATATAATGACTGCGATTTGGACATGCACATTTCTAAAGAGGCTCACCCACGCACAGGGAAGGCACACACACACACACACACACACACACACACACACACAGACACACACACACACACACACACACACCCCCAATTAAGCAGGCAAGCTTGAGATAGGCATGCTTTAAAAGCTCACAATCAGAGAAGACTGACTTAATTAAGACTCCTACGTACTGTATCTCTGATGGCATTTCATCTCTTCTAAGATCCCGCCAGCTGCACCGAGCATCTGAGCTCACCAGGGACCTTGCAACAACTTACAACACCAACACATCAACTCCCCATTCCTTAATGTAGTCGTGATGAGCTCGTTATAAGCTGCATTTTCCACCCAAAATACTACGTTTTATTTTTGTTTGGGGGGGGGGGGGAAGAGTTATTTTCTACATTGTTGAAAAAATGAAAGATAAATAAATAAAAGTACTTGTGTACCGTGTGAGTAATTCATAATTGCCTGTTCAGACTTTCAAATGAAGACACGACCGCAGGCTACACTGCCACAAAAGGGGTAACCTGAGAGCTCAGAGAGACCCAGAGGTGCGGAGATGTGCCCGAGCCCAGATGCTAATTGGTATCCTCAAACTGATTCCCCAGCTCGGGATCTGATTAGAAGAGAAAGAATCTTTGGTCCCAGGCTGGTGTTACTGCACTCACTCATTTGCTCTGCATTGCTTGAACACACACGCCCGCCCGCCCGCCCGCACACGCGCACACACACACACACAAACTATCTCCAGAGAGGACAATAAAAGCAGACACAACTTGGTTTCCACTCGAGTTCCAAATGAAAATGTAACACGACAGGAGTGAACTGGTGGGTATACGACACTCAGAGGGAATGTTCCTGAGCACAGATGCAGACAATAAATAACATCAGAAAACATTAAGACCTGAATAGAACAACATCTATAACATTGGAACTGAAATGCACAAATGAATGAGGTAAATACTGTTTTAATTTTGTTTTGTGGCAAGACCAGATGTGGTGCAGCTGCAATGATTTGAATACTTCTGAAAATACTCATCTTTGGTCTACTGCAATGTTGTCTCAAGGGTGCGGGCTTAAAAGCCACGTCAGTAAAATCTTCTACAGTTTCTGAAAGCCTTAATATCCTCAGACAAACTACAATGAAAAGTAAAAAGAGAAAAGTCTTCACTGAAATTTTAAAATTAGAACTTAAAATCAAGACGAATGCCCTGAAACTACGGCGCGCTGTGAATAAAGTAGGATTTCCCAGTAAACTTTCTGAAAAACGCATCAAAGCCATACGTGAAAGAGCATGGAAGAATCAAAAACCCTCAATGGCAATGCTGTTCTTTGTATGACGTCATACAACAATCATGTTGAAATAGACTAAGAATCTTGCAGTTTGGAATAGCATACAATAGACAGTGGGAACAAAGATTTGTGTTCAAACACAACAACGATGGGAGAAGTCCAAGCATTCAAGTGGTTGTCATAGCAATAAAAAACATGAATATGGCTTTAATTGAGAGACACTTTTAGCTTTCATCAAAAAAGGTTTTTTTCAGAATAAGCTCAACAATCCATGTTCTTGGACTAAAAAGCAAATTAGTCAAAGTACTAGTCCATCTGCTCAAGTGGGAGTGAATTGGGCCCTCATGTTGAGTTTTAAAACTATCCACTCATCCACACCAGCTGTATAACCTCTCAGGATGTGGTAAAGGACATACCTCTGTGGATCAAACACCCCTTTTAACCTTCCCTACTTCATGCATTTTTAGGTGTATCGGATAGCTTTCTCAAATCACGAAGCAGTATAGCAACCAACACAGTTTCACGCTCGTCAGTGGCCCTTAGCTTCAAACTACGACGCTCTAGCTGCACTTTTGGACAGGTCAGGGACGGTGTGTCAATATAGGCTATATGCATAGTGTGTTCAAAATCAACTTCTATTTTCACAAGAAGCATGACTAACGACCGACGTGACAAAGTCAACGTTGACTTGTTGACACAGGATATGGACAACGGTCGACCCATCTGCCACTTTCCCAGCCTTGGCGGACTATCGCTCACTTTATGCTACGACAGATACCTTAGCGTCTAATTGTGGTTTTACATCGGAGTTAGTTGAAAGCTCGGTGCAAAATGTGTATGTAGATCGGCATAAACTCTCCTTTTTATAGGGAATACTTAGAACTTAAGAGTAGAGGAGTTCAAATTGATGTTTTGTTCGAATTTAACCAATAACCAAATAAGGAAACAAAGACAAAAAGTTAAATTCTAATGACATCCATGAAAGGAATAAAAACTGAATGACTTGATTTTTCCCTTCACGTTAGCTGTCATGGCAACAGGAATGTCAACTTTATTATGAACGCTGAGCACTAAAAGGTGTCAGCCTTAACCAATTAGAGGAAACGGACCTATGTTCTCGATAATGAATAGGGTCAGTGGATGGCCTGGCACTGACCAGAGGGCCTGAATTTGTTCCCCCATTATTAAACATGTTTAAAAAGGACCCTTAACATTTCGCTCGCTGCTCCAGGAACTTCACTTCACTGACTGCAAGACTGTACGCAGACGAGAGTTTGAGAGGAGAGACTCAAACAGTGAAACCATTCTTTGTATTTCTGATATTGCTATCGGCTGTACTTTATAGATTTTTCAAGTATAATTTTGGGCCTAATGGTGGCACTGGAATTAAGGTTAGAGGGTGATCAAAATCATCAAGAGTGTACAAAGTGTTGAAGTGGTAGTGCCAGTACAGCGGTGCTCCCAAGGTCGAAATGTGCTTTGGTGATTGGTGTGCATGTGTTTCTAGAATAAGAATAACATCCACCACAGCTACCATGAAATTGACGCTATAGCAGAGGGGTATGTAGAGCGTCAGGCTTACTGCCACTGACTGCTAGGACGGCGTCGATTTAGAGCTCTGGCTGCTCTTATCGCAGGGAAGCAGGACATCGAAACTTCAGAAATAAAAATAAAAAACGTTGCCGTTGGTAGGCTTGTCCTGATTGGCCAGCTACGCTAATGCCAATTGTAAGTGGGTAAATGCTTGCTTGTGAAAAGTGTATTACCAATGGAGTCCAGTAGCGAGTTAGAACATAAAGGAATTCAGCAAAGATACCCAGCCCTAGTCCAGACTGAAGTATTTTGACAAATATTGAATGTATTGCCATGAGATCAGGCACAGTCATTGATGGGATAAACTGTAATAATATTGGTGATTCTCTAACTTTTTCATCTCAAAGCACCACTGCGCCTTTAGTATTAACGGCCTCAAAATGCCGCTATAGCACGACTGCGTCGTCATTTAACACGACAAACTCATTTAAATGATGCTGATTCATTTCCTAACTTGTGTAGTAAAATTCCCACCACACTTTCTACCAGCTGTCAGTTAACCCTAAGAACTTGTTTCTGTCCCCATTGTGTGATGTGTGAGAAATCCTGTGAGTCTGTTGCTGGTTGTACTGGAGAAATGTATAGAAAGGTCAGAGAGTGGCTGTTGCACTGAACTTCTGAACCTCTGTTGGATTTGGTGAAGTGGGAGACAAGTGGCTATCTTGACATTTCTGTATTTTTTCCATCGCCTCTGTATCTCAAAACAGCATGCCATAGAGTGAGAATCCCCACAGAAATGCAACCGATACTGAGCTGCGTTTTACCCGGCCGTCAGCCCTTTTTTCTGCTTCTAAAGAGCTATACTCACTGGACTCGTATAGCAGAGATTTGTATGCACTTTGGATCTGAGCAAAGCAATCGCTTTGAAAGTTTTGGCATACTTAAAAATACCAGTTTTAATGGGTTTGGTTATGGATTAACTGATGGATTTTGGTTTGGAATTTGTTTTTGCCCTAAAAGTCGTACGGTTATGGTCTTTATTCATGGACAAGTAAAGTTACATGTTGACAGCTTGAGCCCTTGGATAAGTCAGGAATTCAGAAGTGAGGCTACAGTGGAGATTTGCCGATGCAGAAAGGTTCAAACCATCTAATCTGACAGCAAAATCAGCAGTCATAGTTTTGGTAGTCTCATCAGCTGGCCATCAGCTGGTCAGACTGCCACTGCCAAAGTGATGAGAACTACTCCAGCCTGTCCTGGATTTCATCCTCATTAATCAGGATGAAATCAAAAGCTCATGAGACTCCATGATGATATGGCATCTGTGAAGGTGTTTCATACAGAGGCCTTATTCCTAAAACCCATGTCTGGTTTGTGAGTTTAAGGAAGCATACAAATTAGAAACCTTGTGTGCTGTTTGGGAAAGGTGCACCACATCATTTCATTAGTTTCTAGGAAAAAGTTTGGGTCCAAGTTTATTTCCTGACAGATATCAAAATTAGAAAACAATTACTAGAAAATATTGACATTCTGGTATAATAGCATTCTTTCATTCCATTTGTGTGTCAGTCTGAATAACTAATTGACCGTCTGACTGACTAACAGATGGGTCATTTACTTTCACTGTCTGCATTTAAAGTGTTTACAACTGCCATTAAGATATAAAGCTAAACAGTTGCGTTAAATAATACATTGATGTCCTCCCTGGGCATTTCCAGGCTAACTACTTTCACGACTAAGTGCTGAATGAAATAATAATGAAACCTTATTTATAGGGGTTGTGTGGCATGTGGCTCAGCCAGCGTGGCCATCTCACTTTTTTATGCTTCATGAAATTGCCTACAATGCAATTTTTGGCCTTACTACAACTGTGGGACATTTGTAATTTCATGCTTTGTTAAGATTTAAACAAGGCGATTTTAACATCAAGCGTCTGGAGTATAAAAGCTTTAACATTTCAATTTCAAATTGATCAAGTAATATATATATATATATATATATATATATGAGAGAGAGAGCGAGAGCAAGAGAGAGAGCGAGTGAGTGAGAGATTAACTGGACATACACTGTCACTGTAGTAGACTTAATTCCTAAGTATGTATGTATGTATATATATATATATATACACATATATATGGACGTTGACTTATAAACCACACAAAATTGTGAAATACTTGACTGCAAATATTTACATATCTTGGCATCAGAACTGTTCTTACCAGTTGCAGCAGCTTTTCAACATAAGGTTTGAAAAGATTTGTGTCGTATGAGGACGAACTGCTGGATTAAAATGATGTCGCTTTTTAGACACGTCATATTTGTGTTCTGTGTGAAAGTATGTATGACAAAATCAGAAAAAAACATATTGACATTAATGCACGAAAAAGGAAAAGTCCTAGTTGTGTAAAGGCCTTAAGACTGAGCGTCAACAATAACTTTCAGACTCAAACATTTCTATCGTATTTTCTATGTAGACACAAAGATAGAATTATGTCCGTACCACATTTCGGACACAGGCTATGTCGGATTTGTTGCACCAAAGCTCTAGCTGAGGGTAAGTTCTTTAAAATGGAGCACTCCCTCCATTAACAATAAACACACAAAACCTCGACAAATATATAGAGAACTCGGTCTGAGCTGTAGAGCTGCCCCATTACCTTGTTAAAATGTCATGGAGAGGGGAACTAGTCATTTCAACACAGGATGAGTGATGAAACAAAGGGTTCAAGTGTACTTAACTTAAGGCCCAGCAGATATGTCAGTCATTCTCCCTGGCTTTTTCTGAACTGGATATAAGCGAACACATTAACATTTGATGTTGCTTAAATGACTAGAAGTTGTGTTTACACTTCTGTCTCACTTCCCCATCCACTTTAAATGCCTTCCAGAAGTCATTGTTTGGTAGAACTAATTGTATATCTCAGTAAACGTTTTATAAGAGTGTCTCCTAAATGATTGATTTAGTTTGATTAAGTTATCGATGGTATAGTCTCTAAAAAAGATGTGTCAAGCCAAGGTAGAAAAGCACTGCTTGACACATCCAACCAAATGTCTGTTCTAAAATGACACATTGCAAGAGGCTGTCTTTAAAAGATGTGCTTTGTTTTGTTTTTTCCCTCCATCAAATGCAAAGTGGAATGCTTGAAATGGAAAGATGCTCCTCCTTTTCTGTGGCACAATGATGCAGAGCACTTAGGATAATTACATTCCATTGACTGTCTCCCCAATGAATACATCAAATGTGACGGTGCATATTTCTACAAGTGAGCCTGCAAATGATAGCTGCTACTCGAAGCAGAATGCATGCAAAGCATACAGATTGTCTTTGTTCAATTATATGTGTTTTAAAAGATAAGGATGATGGTATTATATAATTTTCAACAAGATATACTCAACAAACCATAAAAAAAAAAGCATCAGTCGATAGATCCTACTAACAAGTTTATCCAAAGCCTGCTATGGCTTTGTGCCACAGAGCTCAAACTACTAAAAACACATCAATGAGCCACTGTTTAACTGGGTGACATGTTCCATCGGCACAAAGATTGCAGTCAATCCAGCGCACACCTTTAAGGTGTCATAAATACTCATTAGAGCACAAATTTTTATTCATCTGCAGTTGAAAATAGCCCCCAAGTTACCAGTTAGTAAAAGTTTGTTCATAAAATACATTGTCAAACTGTTCAACCTGTAATTTATGAACTATGGTCTTCAGTAGGGACACTCCGGTTTGGTGTAAAAGGACAACCTCATTGTTGGTTTTAGTCTTTTCATGGGATTTGTTGACAATAAGAAAAATAATAATTTGCAGACGTATCCTCAGTAAAAGTACACACACTTTTAAATTACAGGCAGGTTAGGGTTTGTGAATAAGCCACTTTTTTTTTTTTTTTAAAGTGGCTCATTTATTTGAGTTTTGGAAATCCGTCAACCCAGAAGATTAAAGATTTTTGGCAGTGCAGAATGTCAAAACATCAAATTATAGATTCTGTTACTTGAGTTAAGCATAATGGATGTGTCAGGGCTGTTTGCCATCATGTGCTCCCTTTGGTGTTCATGCCAGTTTAGAAAATAACAAAAACCATCAATCCCGACTGCATTTTCCTCTTTGTTCATAACGTATTTGGTTTTCAATACACAAGTAACTGCCACTTCTGCAGCAAGACTAGCAAGACTACCATGACCTGCATTTTGTATTTGTCTTGGGTGGTTCTTTGGTGCACCAAGATTGAAACGTTGCAAGTTTGGATACAGTGCTACAAACAAGCGTAGCATCCTATTTTTGTAGCAGCGTATGGCGAATGGAAGAGACCCTGTGCCAGTCAAGTTGTATTTTTGTCTTTTTTGCCCACTTTTTTTTGTTTTTGCCTCGCCCATGCCTGTTTGGTATTATGGTGACATGCTGAGAGTTTGACTGAGCCAGATTGAAGATAAAAAGATAAAGTGATAAAGATAGGAGTCAGTCAAAGTTGCACAGTGTAAAGGATGACCCACATTTCTACCAATGCCGCCAACATGCACTAGGACAGGGGCATCCGACACAGAGACCACTCAAATCTAATTGGGCCTTTGGGCAAAACCGTATGATACTCATGTGACTAATACTACACATTTTAAGATAGTTTAAATTGTCTACTAATCTATGGTCATACTCTACTGAAATGCATAGAAAGCAAAGGCTGTCTGCATTAACCTCACTAAACAGATAGATAAAGCAGCCAAGCAATGTCAAATCACGCGCACAGTGAGCATGAAAGTTTAACAACAGTTCAACAAAAATAATCTTCACACTTACTAGCTTCCTCACATCTCATGGTCGTCATTAGCAGATGGAGTTTGCTCAGTTGTCATGGTTTTAGTTTTCATCACATGACCTGAGTGTCAAACTTCAGTTATGCGATTACTGGTGGCGGTATATGATATAAAAGGTAATAACCTACCAATTTTAATTCCCTCGACTAAATATGACCGTGAGATGCATTAGACGGCTCCATAAAAAAATAAGTGGGCCTGGATTTAAAGGGCAAGTGATTAGCATTTTGAGAGATCTATAAGCAAAATTAAATATACTATATACTGTATATATGTATATGTATATGTATATATATATATGTATATATATATATATATGTATATATATATGTATATATATATATATATATATATATATATATATATATATATATATATATATATATATATATATATATATATATGTATATATATATATATATATATATATATATCATCACCACAGGTATGATGCCTTAACACAATAACTCCTGCTACAAATTAAAGCATAATCTATCATCAAATTGATTCTGTGATGTATGAAGTCGATGTGTATAAGTACAAAGTGAATACATTTTTCTGTGGACACAAATTGGGGAAGTAGCTCAGCGAACTCCATCAAAGTATTTAAAATGTCTTTGAACCACCAATCATTGAAAAAAAAAATGAGCCCAGTCTCAGTCTGACCTGCACACTCTGCAGATCAGACTGCACTTTGCACCAGTAATCCAACAGAAAAAACCTTCAGATTTAGACCTTCTTTTCTCTTCCCCTCTCCTCTTTGTCTGCTGATGGCTTCGCGGTTACAGTAGTTGAGTGTGTGGATCGAGGGGAGGGATCACTCCATTGTGTTGGTACTGCCGCCTTTGCCAGAACCATAACTAGAAGCATCTCTGTTATGGGCAAACAGGCTCAATGCATCACCTTAATTACTCTTGCCTCACATTTCAGTTGCATGAGACCTTCACCAGGGATGACAGCAACAGGATGCACGCTCGGGCCAATCCCCTCCTCCTTCACCAATACCAACAGAGAGCAAAGAAAGTGCTTACCTAGGAGAAAAGACAAAGAGAGAGAGGGTGAGAGGGAAGCAGGGTTATTCATATAGCAGCATTATAGTATGTTACTCTCAGTAGTATTGTGTGTTTCACTTAGCTTGGTTTATATGGTGTAATACAACAGGAGCACATACATCTAATGACCTCTCATCACTACACTAAACCTATCATCGCGCTGATCATTCTACATCAATACACATGTCCAAGGCTGACACCAAAACCTCAAAAAACACTGAAAGAGAATGCATCAACAACAACATAAATTAAAATCCGCTAACATCAAATCTTTTCTTCATTAAATGTCATAAAATGCCAAACTCGAAGCTTCAAAAGCCAGAGTCCACAAACCAATGGGTGACGGGACTACGGCAACTTCTTTCATCATTCTATGAGTAGTATCTAATAAAAGGTCGGACAATGTATAGATACGCTACAGTATGTAATGAATTGTGCTCAGGGATAAAATACCAATAATACATTTCCAAAAATGGTAACATGACCAAAACATATCAAAAAAGCCACATCAGCAGCAATAATTAAAATCTCATTTTCACCTTTGCTGGAGTATCATATATCCTCTGCAGCATCTAAGGTAAGTCAACATTATTCAAATAAATGTATGAACCATGAGGCAGAAATACATCAGATCCTCCATGTCAGATTCTATCAAGTTTAATAAAACCGGCATTGTCTCTAAGTATGTAACAGATGCTGGGTGCATTTTAGATCTTTCTTATCATTATCTCCATTATTGCGTTAAATTAAGTGTATTAAAAAAGCAGCTATGGGAGACCTGAGTTAATCAAAATGAAAGTAATGAGACAGGAGGGTAGGCCATGTTTCTGTATTTCTGCAGTTGCATAAATCATAAATTCCCTTATTGAAATAAACAAGCTATATCACTTATCGGCTTGGACAAGCCATACATTAAATGCATGACAGAGTAAAAAAAAGAAGAAATATGGATTATTTCATCAGTGTAAAAAGAGAAATATGTTAACTACAACAATAAAATATTTTGGTGCAATTTCATATCCGAAAACAAT
This sequence comes from Anarhichas minor, assembly GCF_050575085.1. Lineage (NCBI taxonomy): Eukaryota > Metazoa > Chordata > Actinopteri > Perciformes > Anarhichadidae > Anarhichas > Anarhichas minor. Next base: position 18,731,858 of record NW_027466473.1, on the reverse strand, counting down.
TTGTAATAATCTGATTGGTGCTCAAGTTTATCTCTTTCTCCTCCACCTTCTCCTCCAAAATCCCTCATTTTCAGGGTCACATTTAGATGCACACTGTGGTAAAAACAAGTTTACTACAAATATTAACTCCCAACTGAAATTAGAACGCATTTTGAAAATCTCCAGTCCATGACTCACAGACTGGCTCCTGTGGATATGAACCTTTGGAACCTGATATTTGTGCAAAGCTGTGATTTCCCCTAAGGCTCAGGTGTTCAAAGCAAAAACTTTACTTCAAAGGTACTGTAAAGAGGAAAATGCAACGGACTCCACTGTGCTTTGCGAGGGCTGTACTGTTGCAGGAAAACTCTGCCAAAACTTTACAAATGCTATAGAAATATTGTGCAGTGATGCTATCGATATAAAAAAAATAATGACTTAGATGAATGCAGAGATAGATGCTTGGTAATATACAAGGATGAATATGCCCTTTTATCTTCAAAGATCCGTCTGTATCCTGAACTAACTCAAACAGATCATATAATTCATATAGAATGATTATATAATATATTCATAGAATTCATATAGAATTAAAGGCCAGCACTGAAATATCTTGAACACTAATTTAGTCTCTTAAATACTTTTTTCCTCACGCCACTGGTATCGAGAAAGTGGCACCCAAATTTAGACAATTCCTGAAAGTTTTATTTTTTGGTAGGAAACATATTATAGTATTCATCATGCTTGTTGACTTGACAAGATGAGATTTGTGGAGGTGAACTACTTTAAGATGTGGTCATTGAGGTCCCTTGTCTTCCTATGTCTTCGCTGGCAGAGAAAACGTGACTCAAACGTGACTCATTTCAAGTCGTCTCCCAAATTAACTGAAAATGCAAAAACAGAAAGTAGCTTCCTAAAACGGCCAGTATTGCAAATTACATAGGGGTCTACATTTGGGGTAACTTGCCGGCTGACCTTGATTAGCCTGCGTATTCATCCGTACACGCCGGTTTGTTTATGTAAGTGTGTGGCAATTTTTTTACAGACGTTGTTTTGTCTTCTAAGGAACATCAGAAGGTTAAGTGCAACGGCGGATTATCCTGTGGACTATTACGAGGATGATCTCGGGTCATTGCACTATGATGGCCGACTGTAATTATTAAAACACAGACAAGGAGCTAAATCAAATGGAAGAGAAAATAGGATGAATGGAGGCAGAATGACAACAGGAGCGTCCTGAAAAATAACCTCAGGAAACTGCCGGTGCTGCAGCGGTCACCGCTCTCCACAGGTTTTTGCAGCACAGCGTGGGACCTGTTGATGCCAGACTTGGAAATTATAGATGCGTCCACAGATGAGAGTAATTCCAGCTGTGTAACCACCACAAATGAATGTGTGGTGCTTAACAACATTGTCATATTGGAGACAGTGTTCCACCTTCGCAAGATCAACTGGGAGAAAAGACTAAGGCCACCTGGAGCAGGCGGTCTTCCCGCCATATGGTAAGAAAAAGCAATTACAACATGTAAAACACTGTGTGAGGAATTGTGTGACCCACAAGAAATTAACTTTAGCATCCGGTTGTACATTTTCCTTGAAGGCATTATGATTCTAACTCTAACTGTGTTGGATAATTAGCCGCACGTAAGAGCCGTTTACAGCCAATAGCGCTGTGCCGGCACACACCATCATCACAGAAGCATAGCGCCCGTCCTCTGGTTCCACAGCAGGTTCACACTTTTAGCTCTGTAAGCACTGTCACCATTATTTGTACTTTTTGCGCTGTTAGCAGCGTTACCCGTCACAATGTTGAGAGCCGTGGTGAAGCAATAGATGTGCTCTGAATTTCGTACAGAGAACCTTCAATGAAAACCTCTGAGTCTGACAGAAAGCAAACACAGAAAGTTGCACTAAATGGCCATTATGGTTTAATAGAGATCTTCATTCGGGGTAATAGCTTGAAACAAACTGAAATGTTAATTTAAGTGCTGGAAATAAATAAAGTTCAATTTCAAACTGTAGGGAATAATGTTCCCAAAACGGTGTTGCTTTTGGGCAAATATCCAATAACCATTTGCAACAATTTAAAACTCTGTATCAAGTTAAATCAGTTTTAATCAACATTGAAACAACTCTAGGCTATTTACACAAACTAACTTATATGAAATGAACGGGGGAAAAACAAGGCTAAAAATGTGCAACGGGAATATTAAATGCCTTGAACTGACATGGGAGTAATAAAGAGAGGCAGCTAAAATTGCCCAAGAGGGGCACTAATGTAGAGAGTGATGGGAATGGGGTTAAGATGTTTTAGTCAGTCAGTGGATGCATAGCCTCTATTACTGGGCTTCATTTAGTCCACGGGTTTCAGACCTTTCTTCTGAATCAAAATTGATGGACGGTATAGCGTCACTATGATTGAAGCTCTTTAAGCAAAAAAAAGACCAAGGCATACATGACTGGGAGGAATACTGAAAGGTTTGGAAGCAAGCTGCTTCTCTTTTGCTTTCCTAAAGGTATATTTTCCATTTTTTAAGAAAAGGCAACATCGAAATCTGTCATGGGTTATGGCACTTGAGAAAGTTGTTTTTTTCTGGCCATTAATCTGCACGTCAATGTATTTTTTTCGTACTGTTGTTTTTGTCGTGAGTACTTTCACACAGAAGGTAAATATCACGTGGCAAATAAGCGAGGTCGATTTTTCGGAGCTTTCACACCCCTAATGAAGCCATCAACCGATCACGTTGTGCGGAACAGACATATTCAAAATCGACACCAGCGAATAAATCTGCCGTTTATTGGTCACGCCCCGTGGTGTGTTAAGGCCTTAAGAGTGAAAAAAAGAGTAAAAGGAGATATACAGATGTTGATTTAGATGAACATCCAATATTTGTTTAAACCTAATTACCCATATTCAACACAACTCTCTCTGGTGGAGGCAGCTGTGGAAACATTGAGTAAATATATAGTATTGAGTGCATTAACAGCTCCTTTGCCTCCATGATATGTTTCTCTACTCCGTTTGAGGTGAAGATTCCTTTGGGACTAAATGTCATCAGATGAGCTCTGTGTTAAGGGAAACATGGTCATGTGCAGTGGAATTGTTTCCTCACAGGTTATTGACATGATGGACTTCCACAGGACTGATAATGCAGACAACCTCTTCAATCTTATCAAATCACAGGTGGAGCCAAGGCAGTGCTGGTCCCATGCAAAGCCGGCTTTAGGGAAAGCCAGGAATGATATTGCCCTCAGGGGAAAAAAATGAACATGTCAGGCGGAGTGCTTGTCTTTCAAAGAAACAATCTTCGAAGGATTTGGATGACAGAACACCCATCCTGATTAGACCTGACGGGAAGCTAGCCAATTAAAGATCACTGCCATCTGCCCTGTTCACTGCTCACGCCTTATAGCCTGCTCCCTTAAAGTGGGACCGCTTCAGTCACAAATGATTTGCAAGAGAGGAAACCTGTTAAGAAAAATGACTGGGAAATTTTATTTCTGAACTGTAAGCAAGCCATTAGATAAGGCCTGAACCCCTCCTAAAGCCAGCAAATGGCTGTCCAAATGTTAATTTGCTGTGCAGCCTGCAGATGATGCAGAACATGGCTTTCACCTTCTCCTGCCATACATAATTCATGCTATTGACTGGTGAGGCGATGCCACTTTCATGCACCGAGCTCACAAAGTGGTGCCACTTTCACACACAGACGCAAGCCAATGAATCCACACCAACTGTGCAGTAACGCTTAGCACACAATTGAGGTTGGCGTGAAATGTCCGGACAAGATACAGGCATGCTCACATTTCTGATTGGCACAGACAGAAGTGCACACGTGCTGTCACAGAATAACCTTAACCACAAAGAGTACTTCACAATGTGGATAAAGAGAAGCAACAAGAAGAGGGGGGGGAAAAGGAATCAGTTGCGCTCTAACTTTCTAGATATGTAATCAACAAGCATGACAGGTCATAGAGCGCAGTCTGTAAACACGAGCACATAACTGAAGACTGCCACGGCCTATGAAGAATTCTTCACGCTCTAATGCATCAGTCCCACAGGGAAAATTAAATATACATTTCTGTGTGCCGCTCAGTCTGACCCACTTTGGAAGATCCAACAACTGCTGCCACAGAAGCGGCTTTTGACTCCTCAGTACCAAAAGGACCACTGCCACTACAAAGCCCCCCCCTACTTTGATTAACCTCACTGCCAAAAGGCGACTACCATATGACTCCTGCATTTCTCTGCTTGGACGGGGACTGACAACGAAACACTGAGAATATGAGTAGCCAAGAAATAGTACAAAGTGTGGACAACAGTGCATCTAAATGTCTACGGTTGCATTTCAACACAGATTTGCAGCGTTGACCACGTTCCCGGGTTCGGGTCTGACCAGATGGTCATCATCACAGGAGTGAAATTTAGCTCTGGATCGCGGGGAGGAGTGATAGGTCTTGGAAAAGATGCTCATCGTAAACATTTGCTATCTTGTCTCTGGGAGCCAAGATGCAAATTAATATTTAATCTAGTGGCATGATAAATATGACACATTTGAGATACGTTGGACAGCATGAGCCCTCTGTGAAAGCATGACTAGTTGTGTCATCTATTCTTGCTATAAGCTCTAGTATCGGAGTAGTTTCATGAAAATAGCTTAAGAACAGTGCCAAAAGAGATGAAAAAGACGAAAAACATGACAGAAGAGTTGGACGAGAAAAATGATGTTGTTTAATGATTACATTCTAATTTTAACTCACTCTGATGTCCAACTTTATTGAGAAGAACAAAAGGACTGAAATACTTTCTCAAGCATGTGTGGAACTAGTCTATGTTCTTTAAAACTCACTGATGGGGGCATCCTAATACCACCCCTCTGTCATAAGAAAGCAGGGGCACTCTGTAGTCTTATTCCCATTCCTTCTTGATCCACACTTAGCGTCTGACTGACTGATGGCCGATACGTTTTACCTTACAAATCAGTAACAGCTCATACATCCTCCTCTTTTCGGTGATGGCTGTTTATACAATCAACAAGAGTACTTATAATACAAGAGGGAACGTCTAAATGTGATTATTATGAGGAAAGGTCTTGAGTTGCAAGGAGCACTTTTTAGAATCAATTCTAAATGGTTTTATTAATGTTTGTACTTGATGGACATCGGAGATGGATTCGTTCCACAGGAAACTGCTGGAGTCAGTTCCTCCGACTCCAGCAGTTTGTGAATATATGTGTGTTGATGTTTGACTGAATGGTGACTCTGAGAAACATGGGTGCAATTTCAAGATGAACCAATGGGGTGGTAAGGCTTCAACAGTACATTCAGGATGCTATAGGGAGTAATGGAGCGGTGTCAAGTTCAAATTGGACAAGATCCCCTCTTACATCTCAAGATGGTGGCATTTGAGGGTTCCTACTGTTTTCCAGGACATTTTCTGTGATGATCTAGCTGGTATGACAGACATGGACTGGTGCATACACTAATATGTTCCTCTCTGTGGAAGTCTGGTTTTGAAGGAGGAGCAGTCTACCGCTAGAACTCATATATGAAATCATCCCTTACATTCTTAGAAACGATGACCGATTGATACAAAGTTAGAGACTCGATTGCTAGGATTATTAACTGGCACCGACTGTTATCAGTTAATCACACCATGCTTTAGCCCCTTGATTTTAATGGAGTCTTTAACAAGGCCAATCAGACCCACTGTGAGCTGATGTTATCACTACAAAAGTTAAACAGCATGCAGCATTGTGTTTGAAGAGACGATGCTAGCTACGTAAAAAAGTACAGTAAGCCAATATTTAGCCGGGGTTTTGGGCTGCCATTCATTGTTTGGACCCCGGCTTCCCAATAATTATTATCCAACTCTCTCGCCAATGCCCATCACAAATTTGAAACCATTGCTTCCAGCCTGAGTTGAATCCCAAACTTCAAACCTTAGTTTGAGGTTTGGGATTCTTACCACGTCAACTTTAGTATCCAAACCAAACATAGTAACCAATTTAACATTATTCAACTGTTTAAAACAAGTTGGGAAGAAAGCAGCAGCGTTGTGTCCACATGTCATCCAACCCTCATGTGCTTCCATGTGACATAACTTAGGGGTGTGTTTACAGCATTTCCACAACCTAAACAAGAGCAGCCTTTTCAAATACTGTCATCCATAAACTACCACATGAACGTTAATAAAATCATAACGTAGCCCTTTCAGATGGCAATGTAATCCATTTTGGGGAGCTTGAAATGTCAATGTCAAATTTAAATAATATTCCAGGATAACATCTTTTTCTCTCATTTTCCATGTGTTTTCCATGACTGGTCAAATGTTTTCCAGGTTTTCCAGTACACGTGGGAATTCTGACTTAGTTTTTCATCGGCATGGTTGTGAAAAAGTTGGCTTCCTTTAATAGAAAGAGCGTCGTTTGAAAAGAGGTTTTCAAAAAACTACTTGCATTTTCAAGTATATACCACAACACGTCCTTGCTCATACCATCAACTGTGTAAGGAGGACAAAAGGGTCTTTTCCACACAATGTGCCACGACTCAGCCGTCATTTGGGGACAAGGTTAATCACGTCCTCTGACTCATTTGTGGACAAGCCCTACACAAGATGATAGTACAGGGGCAGCCACAGAGGGGACATGACCAGGTGATAACACCATAAACTATATTCCTGAGGGACAACTTGTTAATTAAAATGGCTCATTAAAGCATCATTTAAATTATTCATTCGGCATGTCAGAAAATGTCCTTTCCGAGTCAAATTTAATTTCTTTTCAAAGCCGCCATGACACTTTGGGATTGTCCTTATCTGCGCCTACAGTGCTGCCCCTCAGGAGAACTTTTAAATCACTCACCTGACACCTTGCCTGGTACTCCTTATGTTAGTATCTCTCTCCCTTTCCCCCTGTGCTCTTCTCACTCTGAGAGCAAATCTTAAGACAAGCGGTTTGATGTTCAAAGCAAAAAGGGCTTGAAAGCTTTCCACAAACCACCCAGACTCAAGACTTCCCCCTTCAAAGGAAAACATAAATTGGCTCAAGAGAAATTATTCACTCTGGACACAAACACTCGTTTCCCTACAAATGCAGCAAACTCATTGCATAGAATACAGTAGGCCTGGAAGAGCAGAGCCTCTGCTTGTTGGGATGATGACAACTTCACTGAGGGGGAAAGATTAATCATCACACATGGCCTCCTTTTTCGCCCTCTGCGCCCTCAAGAGTTTATTAATTCTTACTTTGTACTGTCAAACTGAACTCCGGATTAGAAAGGTGCCCTGCAAATGCATTTCACTAGAGTTACCATTTCTTTCAAACCCCATTGCTGATATCTAACACAAATTCTATGAATATGGAACAGTCTATATAAGCATTGTTGACAAACAAACTTTGTATTAAACAGCTTAATTCTTGAATTAAACTGACATTATGTAAATCGGCTTGACTTCATTTTTTCCCCCTCAGAATCAAGCAAACTCTCAGATTCTGCAAAACACCTTTAAATCAGGAAACACATTTTTCAAGGTCCTGGAAATGAATAACCTCACCTCAGAGTTTATCTTTGGCTGATTGAATAGCAAATTGGGAAACTACTCAACTCAAAGGCAATGGCACCGGTTAAGAAATCGATTATTATTAAGTCGGTAATCACTCTCCTTCGGTTTAGTCAGCTCTTTGTTAGCATGCTGATTCTATGAGGAAACAAGATTAAAGCCTGAAGCCTGCTAGTACCGCTAAAAGCTTACGTTTATTACACCACACAATGGAAATGTGTTGTATGAAACAAACGTACTGACACGAGTGTCCCTCTTGAAAAAGAGACCCTGTGTCTCAGTGAGAACACCTGTAGATAAAAGATGAATAAAAAAAGATAAAATAGCAACAATCTGATTTTGAGATGTATCAAGTACCATTAAGACATTTGGCACAGTGTTGGAAATAGAAGCAAGCTTATGGGCTTCACAAAAACAGATGGGCTCATCCATTTGGGGAAACATAAATATTTGTAATAAATGTCGTGCTAATATTGCCAGTAGTACCCTGCAGAACAATCCAGTAAAGCAGGTAGAAGTAAACAATCCACATACCTCTGCCCCATAAAATCTCCATGGATTTAATTTCTTCATGAAATGCTAATGATCCGTATCATACCCTTACGTATGTTTCAATTAAATACAAATAAATTAAAACAGGATATTCAATTAAAGCAAAAAACATCAAATCAGTGTGCACTTTTAGATGGGCTAGGCTCGTGTTTATGACTGCAGAAATCTCCAGAGTGGCCACACTATAAGATGTTGACTCTGGTTTCCTCAAACATCCAGAAACCCCTGCTAGCTTCCCCGTTCATTTTACGTTTAAGGCGAGCACAAATACAACAGAAGTCATCACATGAAAGTGAGGCAATGCTTTGTTGCAAGCAGAAATCACCTCAAGTTGATACAGCTGGTGACGACGACACTAAGAACAGTAAACAAAACAAGCGGTTGGTGTAAATTTCACATTAGCTGCCAACTGTGAATGTCACTGTCAGAATTTGTAAGGGAAGATCAAATCAAACAAAGGAGAAAAATATGGTTGTGTGGTGAAGCTCAAAGCATCCACTGCTGTCTGTGATTCAACCGCGTGCTCCACCAGTTACTGTGTTGCATATTACAGTGTATTATAAGATTATCAATACAATCACTGCCAACCGAGAATTCTTAAAGACTGAAGAACACAAGTGTGTCTCCTTTCAATCAACAAAAAATGTCCAAGAGCACCTGGAAATGGTCAAATAAACAGAAAGCAAAGCTGCTTCCCTCTCTTCCCTCCCAAACTTGTATTGAACATTTTACCAGAACCATGACATTGTGATCTGATATCAGACAAAAGGGAGAGCGGCAGCCAATAAATACCAAGAAAAGCTAAAGAGCACAGGTGTTACTAGAATTACAAAGATATGATATATTATACTCAAGCATTTTTATAATGTTATTCATTTTAACTGTTGATATTTTGCCAAAATCCAAAGTAGTTCTCTGCATTTTGTCTTCCAAAATTATAGGAGTACTCTCACCACAACTGGAGAGAACATAACCCCCTGACCTTACAGACTCACCAACGGCATTCAATTGTGATATTTGGCGGCTGTGACAGTAGGGTGCCACTCGGAAGGACACCAACCACAGGGTGACAGAGCCTTCGGTAAATAACATCAAATTGAGCCTGGAGCCTGGCACTGGTCCAGTGGACTGACATTTACCTTAGAATTAACTTGAGGAGTACGACATATATAATGCAGTATCCCCCCTTACACTTTATCTCTCTCTCTCTCTCTCTAAAAGTTCCATTTCTGAGTCACAACAGCCATATATACTGTATGTCACAGAGCGGGTGGACAGAAAATCCAACTTCATTGTAATGGTCTAAATCATTTGTCCATTATTCTATACCTGAGGTCTGGCAGTTTCTGCAAAGGTGCTTTGGAGATAACAAATCCTCTCCTGCTCAACGCAGAAACGGCTAATGTTGAAATCTGTGGCACAGGGGTAATTGTTTAGCGCTGATACTGAACAGACACATTCATCCAGGCGCCGTGAAGGCGTGGGTGCACGTGGGCAGCATGCCATTAGCCATATCACAAGCTCCTGCCATTGCATTCTCCGCTCAAATTGTTTTTCATCAAACCTCATCGATTGTCAGCGCGCTTCCCGTCACCGTGGCCTCCGCGTATTCCTGCAGCTTCTCAAAAAGCAGCAAATCCTCAGCACCTTGGGGGATTTGCCCTTGGCCCTTTTCTTTCTCTTTCTCTCTCTCTCTCTCTCTCTCTCTCTCTCTCTCTCTCTCTTTCCTCACTGTCTCGGTTTGCCCTCTGCCATGCTCTCACTCGCGAGGCAGCCTTGGCGGCAGGAGGTCAAGAGTGACAGGAAGTGTGGGTGTGCTAATCTGTTCTCATTGAGCTCTGGAACTGGACCTCCATCAGCTCACTATGGTATTTGAAATAATAGATGGGTGAGGAGATAAAGGAAGATGGAAACCCCCCCAAAACCCCACCTGACAAATGGTAGAATTTTCTCGAGTGCAGCTCTATACTTAATAGTAATGGTTTAGGGATGAAGAATGAGGAGAGTTGGAAACCCGCAGAGAAAAATGGTTATTGCATCTAATCTGGATGACAGCACTGACCCCATTCTCACATCAGGGAATTGTCTGCTTCACTTTGATTTCATTCAGTGTGTCCACTTGAAAAAGTCTTTAATCAATTCAAGGCTGAAATGCTTTCTCTTCAATTCACCTTTGGGCTATTTGTGCTGAAAGGAGCATAAAGCGTGGTGCATGGTCAGATGGTCCAGGAAAACGAGTGCTGGCAGTGGCTTCCACACTCCCTTCTTCATCCAGTGTATCATCTCCACTTCAAAAAATCAAAAAGGAAAATTTTGGGCTGCAAATTGAGTCTCTGAGGCAATGCCTCCTCTCAGGTTGCAAACAAACCTGGCACACGCTAACCATGAGGTTAACGCCCTCTCATGGTTTGGCAATGCAACCGTTGCTGCGAATCATACCAAAGTCTTCAAGGCCATCTTAAGTAGGGGAAAAAGTGGTTACCTCTTCAGGTTCCATCCGGGCAAATTCTGGTGTTCTTAAAGCGATCACCAGGCTTAGCTCCTAGCTTCAACATACACTCATTCGTCTAATAGTTACTTGATTGACAACCTCTCCTTCAGTGGTTCTAACATTCACACAGCTTCAACCGGTAGATTTACAGGTCCACTTGCTTGAAGTCTGAGTTATTTTGCCCATTGCCACAATCCCAGCCCTGCCCTGCTGTTTTCTGTGCTCTGCGTGCTGCACTGAATTAAATCAAAGGGAGGATGATGTCAAAAAAAGTTTTTGTTTTTCCTTTGCCTGTTCAACCAGATATGGTCAGGTGGTGGATCACTGAAACATCACCGGAGGACAATTTGGATGAGATTTCATCACCGTAGTGATGAAATCCAATTGCAATGAAAATGAAACACGAAGTCTACCCTTGACAGACTCACTTCTCATCAGTGCATTTACTTTCTATCTCAGTTTCTCAGGTAACTTTTTTTTGCCAGTATCCCTTAATGGCTCTAATTGCCTCATTATTTATATTTCTAGTTCACAGTCAGTGGAAAGAGACAAGTGAGGTTTGAGTCTGCACACAGCTTAGAAGTATAGTGTCTAATGGAAACTGCTGTTTATCGAAGGTGCAGGGCCTCCACTGGCTACTAATTGAGAAGAATAGAGAGTGAGGGAGCCATCCCTTTGGAGCGGCACACTCCCTGTGGAGATGCTGCGTTAGACCCATCACTAGGAAACGATGATGTCTCATAGGTAAGCCAGCGGCGCCCAGTTCCCTGAAGCACAAGCATGACAGAGCATCAGAGCACAGTGACATAAAATCTGACATTTTACGGTTTGAGAGTTTCAATACAGGGCAACCGAAAGAAATATATCGGATTGAAAGATCACAATAATGATTAATGTCTCACTATTGCCTTCTGTTAGGTGCCGTTGAGAAGCTGAACTGCAAACTGCAAACAAAGATCAGGTAGAAATAAAAAAAGTGGGCAAAGAGACACTCAAGGGACACAAACCAAAGATAAGACAGGAGCACAGCGAGTGTTTGAGAGACGAAAAAAAAGGGAATCAACAGATAAACAGATAAAAGGGGAGACAGCTGTGTTGTCGACACTTAAAAGAGAATGATAGAAGTGGAGATGCAGGGTGGAGTTGGTAAACTGACAGCTGACAGCATAAACATGGGCTGTATGCATCACTGGTGGAGTTATGTAACTGCCACTGATGTCTTCTTAAGGAGAATTGTCACACTGTTTGGTTTTATGTATTTTTGTCCCGCTAGCTGCAGGGCCCGTAGGGGGTTGGTCAGCCTGTCAACACCAGAGCTGGGGCAAGTCCATGTCAAGTTCTTTGAGTCAAGGTGAAGTGAAGTCTCCAGTCAAACAAGAAAACAAGTCTAAGTTATGTCCTCAGTCAATCAAGTCAAGAATTAGTCAAGTCAGAAGTTAATTGAAAACAAGTCCAAGTCAAGTCAACGGTGACAAGTCCAAGTCAAGTCACGTTAATGGAAACAAGTCCAAGTCAAGTCACAAGTATGTGTGCGGAAGTTGAATGAAATAAATGGGACCATTATTAAAATTACTTTGCTCAAAGAGCATAAAGAATATCAAAAGCACATCATATGATAGGCTGCCTCTCACGCTTTAGTCTGATATGAAATCACATAATATAACATAAGGCATGAGGATCGTAAACAAAACATTATGAAATGCATAATTTAGGGGGAAAAATGAAGGGCATCAGGTGCAAGTTCAAAAAGAAAAATCCAAATTCAGACCATGTGTTTGAGGCTTGTTAAGCAGCTGAATGATGCGCAGTACAAGGGATGTGATGTTTCTTTCTTTTTTTTTTGTTACTCATCCAAATGGAATACAGCCCTGTTCTTCAGTTTACAAGCTACACGGGAGAACATGGAAATGATCCGCTTTGAAAACAGCTGACATGTTCATGACGGACACAAATCACAGGGGAAACTGTCGCATCTGAGTAAGCTGTCGTGCACAGACCTCACAAACCCGGTGCAATCAAAACTCCCACACCCTCCACCACTTCCTGTGCCACATGTGGGCTTTGGTAACTACAGTGTGTGAATAGTGACAATGCAATTACTTACTATGGGGTCAACAGATAGTTTTAACGCTCATGAGGTCACTAAGGCTGTGACAGTCAGAAAACCCATTACACCAATCGTATCTGAACAGAGAAAAAAGCATTTTCAAATGTATTGTTATAATCAAAAGCACACAAGGTCTGGTGAAATAACAAAAGGTTCAAGGCACAACAGAAGAGAATTGCAGCACGTACAGATAGGGAAAAAAAAAATGCATTTTGGATTTTAAAACCTATGTTGTTGTTGCTGTATTTGTTCTCATTTCCACACATATCCAGCCAAACATGCATGGGGAGAGAACACATCGAGATTTCCAGTGAAAGCACAGTGGAGTGTGATTGCAGCACATTTTCGAGCTGTCTAAACACAAGAAGTTTTGCTGTCTGAGTCAGCGGGCCAGGGATTGCTTCAACAAGCTGCCATTTTGTGCTAATATTCACAGAGGGAGAAATCCAAGATAAAAGACAGGAATGCAGTGTAGTCACAAGAGATGTTCTATTTTTCCTCCCCAAAACTAAGCAGTAAACTATACTTGCGAGACAAGGGAATTCTACAGTAAAATCATACCACCACCAATTCCATCAATCAGGTAATCTTTTGGTAGTGCATTGTGGAATATATATCAAATAATAGACTTTGTCTCTCACTCAGCTGACAGTTCAGCTGCTTTCAGCTCTCACTCTTCCCCTGTTAGTTGAGCTACCTTTCACAGCAGCTCAGCCAAACTGACAGGTTACTGAAACTTCAAATTATTTTAGTAGACATCAACTGACACTCTACTCCCGTACAATATTCCACATGCGAAGAATTATCATCTTTAGACACGCTAGTCAGTTTTCACATAATTCTTAGAAAACATGTGGTGGAACCTTCATTTTGACTATTTTACTGGAGACTCGGAGTTGCTTACCACTGAAATGATATATAATATCATTCAGCCCGCAATCTTCTGCATTTGAGGACCACATTGATTTGGTCACATTAATATCACAGCACTTCCTAAAAAAAAATCTCTTAATGCAATATCAATCAGCTCACATTTTATCTGTTAGCGTTACAGCAACCAGGAGTCTGAAGGTGGTAATTTACCCCATTCTGGTATGGCTCCTACAAACTTGTTAAGCGTCTTAATTAAAAGCTTGATTTGTTTAGCAATAATGACAATTTGAAGAGCAATTCAACGACAGTTAAGAAGCTAGTCAGTAGCTAATTTGATACTGCTTTGCTCAGGCGTTATTTGGCACGAGGAAATGCAATATTTTAGAGCAGCCAAGCAAGAGATTTCAGAGCAGTATATATCAGCCAATCAAGGATTCAAGTATTTGAGTCTGCCTCACAGAAAGGAGGCGAGGGGAGCAGCAAACAGGCCAAAAGTCATTGGAAAGAGCGGACACAGAGATTACACAAGTACCAGCTGTCAGAGCGCCGGTGAGACAGACAGCACACTCCAAAATGAAAGCTGCCGAATGTGACAACAGGGCTACACTTGATGGACACGTGTAGACAGGAAGCGACGCCGGTGATGAGCAGGAGGATACCCGCAGTCCTCTGCTCTTCGGCCAAAAAAACATCCAAATTGGCTGACCTGTCAGGGTCGGTACATCCATCCAAAAGGCTGGAATCATGAGCCAAGCAACTTTACCCTTTCAAAACTAGCCACTGTGCTGCTCCAGTTCATTTTCCAGCAGGTAGCCAAAGTCAACTTGTAGCTGGAATAACATCCGCCGACGCACACGAGCCAGGATGACAGCAGCCGCCACAGCACAAAGGCAGGGAGTGAATTTCACGTAAACACCCCCACCAGCAGGTCATTTACGTGTTTAAATCAAAGTGTGGATGACTAGAAGCAGTGAAGCAGCAGGGACATGAAGTGTGAGTTGAAATATGATTTGATGTATAATTATAAATGGATGGCACATCCGCGAAAATCCTCCACATATTACAATAAAACTCAAGCTCAGCCGCACATCTGCTAACCCACGCCAGAGATCCCATCACCCCAGTCCTTCAAAAGAACCCACAGGCTCCCCCGTTCAACAAAGAATCCAGTTCAATATTCTCTTCATCACCTACAAAGCCCTCCATAACCTAGCCCCCTCATACCTGTCTGACCTCCTGCATCGGAGTACTCCTACCTTCAACCTCAGATCCACAAAGGCCAACCTACTCACCCCTCTCGGTTCAAACACCGGACCTGGGGGGACAGGGCCATCTCCACTGCTGCCCACGCCCACAGAAGCTCTCTACTCCAAACACCTCAGACATTCTCCCTCACTCCTCTCCTTAATAAACTGCACTCAAAAGTGTTCTGTTTATAATTTGTCATTGCATTATCTAAATGCAAATGTAATAATAACATATTTTCAAAAGGCCTGCACACACCAGCCTCTACCCATGCAGGCACACCGACCTGCCAAAAGGACATATTGAACATATACAGTTCAAATATGGTGCATACTCATAAAGATGCAATTATACCAAGCACTGGAGGAAATATGCCTTTTTTAAGGTTATTTAAATCTGGTGGCAGTTAAGAGAGAAGAAAGGATTGGGCCCATGTCATTGGCCACTCCTGCTACAGCATTTAGAGGGAAAACAAGAAAAAGGTTGCGGGGGAAAATCTGCCATTAACCAAATAGACTTGGCTGGGTGAAGGAGAGCTAGCCTAATGTGTGGTGTACTTAGTATGGAGGGACTTGTGCCAATTTCAGTGCTTCAGAGTGTTCCAGTCAGTTCCAGAGACACAGCGAGGGTCCTGAAGAAGCTTCATTTATTCTCAGCAGGGCAACAGAAGGGAACCGAGTTCCGCCAGAGATACAAATGGTGTATCCATGTGAGGCGACAGCAAGCGCTCCGCAAAAGGTCAGACTCCCCAATTTCATTTCTCCTTCTTTTTGTTGTTCCCTTCCTTACACTGGCTTTGGCAGAAATCAGTAACACAGAATCATGCCGGTGTCATTATCTGTATCATGCACGAAACAGAGAGATGTTTTGTTTCTTGTGGATGCCTAATTTGTAGGATTGAAGGCAGGGGATAAAATCCAGTACTTTCATCTCTCGCTTGTTATCTTTTTCAATATGATCTGTGTGCTAATGAATCCAACCAGGGAGCATGGTAATGGCACCTCATTTTAGTGAATGAAACATCCACCATGAAAATCTTTGAAGGGAGAATTTGGCTTCAGGGGTAATTTAGGAGTTTCAGTGTTCCTCATGAACTGCAACGTTACATATATGGCGGCAGGATATGTTAAGGATATGTTAGCTTATGTAGCAAAGCTAGCTTAGCCTCGCTTAGTTTAGTTTAATGCAAGTGGTATCGTGCTTTAAAACCCTGAGACATTGTGCAAATCCGTTTCAGATCCTATAGATTAAAATATATTACTGTGCTTTAGACACTGAAATACATGGAAACAACACCTGCCTGGAATGTGAGGAAAAAAAATGATGTTAATTAAAGACTCCGTCTCCTCAGTTTTGGCAGCACAATGGTTAACGTAATTCATTCGTGGCAAAAATTGGGCTTTCATTTTCACAGAATTGCATAGTTAAAGCGGAGCTTATTAGGTGTCGTTTTTCTTACAACAAAAAAAATAAACTGTCTTTTGTAAGTGTAAGTATTAGATGTTAGGTTTTTAAAAGACTGTCAACAAGCTGTATTACACACTACTTTCCTTTTCCTTACCTGATTTTGCAAACCACCCAGCTTGTGCTAATAAGTGAATGCAGCTTGATGTTCTACAATCAGCAAAAACACAGGCATCTACAATTATAATAACCCTTACACTGTGTTTAGCCTGGACTTAACTATCATTATTAGAGTACTAATTCAACCCCCCGCGAAGATTATTTACACCCCAGTTGTCCCTGGACACTGATCTCTTTTGGACTGTCCAAAGTGGAACCAAAGCACAGCCTCAGTAAATTCTATGGATGGATATTTGAGGTATTTTTGTGATTTGAGATTTTTGGGTTTCAGGTAGCCCTGTTAATGCAGTTTACATCTCAAGAATCCCACAGTTGAGAACCACCCATGAGAATATATATATATATATATATATATCATGTCTGCCCAGAACCATTGGCAGGATATTTAAAAAGTAGCAGATTGGCTGCAGGTAGGCTAGCCAGCCCATCTTAATTGGCTGGACAAGTCCCTGAGACAACCCATGCTGCTAATCTGGAAACCCGCTGGTCAAATTAAAACATGTGAGTGGATGAGGAAAAATCCTCATACTCTCCAGCCGTCTATGAATTATTCTATGAATATTTGTCTCCTTTTGTTTCATTTCAGGTTTTCAGAGTAATTTAACCTGAAAAACTATGGGCTTAACGTGTAAATTAAATAAAAAGAAAAAAACACTTCACATCTGTAAGTGCTTTATAGTCAAATATAAAACAGAGTGACAGTGTATTTAAAAGTATGCATGTTTATTTATTTTAGAACCATACATACTGTACATGCCATCATTGCCCCAATTAACACAATAATATTGGGGGTGTGTGTAACACCTTCTACACCAAAAGTAGACCACCATTTAACCGTAAGGCCATATGATGTACACATAAGAGATCTGTTAAATTTCTTCAGTTACTCCGACTATTTTATTTCATTATTATGTTTATTGTCACGTACCAATCACCAAGCCGAATGTATGTGTAACATACTTGTAATAATCAGTTTCTGATTCTGACTCTGCTCTTTTGCCATTTTTGTGATAATATCAGTGTTAGTGTTGCTCTTTCATCATATGGTAAACATGCTAGTCAAAATGCATTGTAGAAAGTGGAAGGAAATCAGCTGGAATAAATGGGTATGCATTGAAAGCATTACAAATTTTAGGTCAGGCCATGTGGGCTTCATAGTGCAATGTATACGAGACACACACACACCATTTGGTGGTTATCTTAAAAGCCAAACTTGACTTGTGACTCTTCCCTGTTTGCTCAAACACACTTTGACAAATGAGTGTTGGGGCCAAAATAAGAAAGGCAGCAGAGTCAGCTTAGCTGTTACTGAGAATCTGAGGCAAACAAATCCTCTTGTGGCTGAGATTTAAAGCAAAGCCTGTGCTTTTCTGCTCCCGCTTGCACTAACGCAGAACGTGAAATTAGCTGAAAGAAATTAACGCTATGAAAATAAAGAAATGGCGGCAGAATAAAATGCAGTCTCGGACAAAAGATGTTTGGCCAAGCTCATTTCTGGTACATTCCTTCCAGGGCAGAGCCTGCACAAGCTCTGTACTATTTGCTAAAAAGCCTCAATTAGACAAAAATAATTTTAAAGCAAATACTGTAAATGCAAAAGTGAGTACAAATGAGAACAGAGCAGAGTAAGAACAGCTGCTGCTGATGAAATGTCCGACCACCCACACAAGTGCATAGGCTAATGATGACATTCAATAAAACTGTCAATATCTGGCAAAAATACTGACGTTGCTGTACAGTAAATTGATTGGATTTTGATTCATACTGAGAGCAAAACATTGGGTTTATCGTTGCATTGCAGCCTCTTTGAAGAGGGGGGGGGGGGGGGGGGGGGGGGGCATTTGCAATTTAGCAGTGTTGGCAATAACCTCCGGCAGTATGTATTCTTGCCCTATTGCCTGACCTTTAACAGCCTCTATAAATTAGCTAGCCCACAGTTATTCAACACAGGCATTAAAGAGTAATGCCCTTGCTCCAGCTCTGAAGCATCCCTGCTGGGGAGACTGCAGGCGATGTCGACTCTCTTGGATCGCATTTTATTAACCGAGGAAGACTTCCTCAGCACCTCGTCTCACTCATCTTGTAAATGGGATCTGGAACATCTGGACAAGGGAGGCACTCTCGTACAAAGTCAATACAGTTCAATGTGAGAGTGAAACCTCTTAAAGTATTTTTAATAGAGTATTTTATATCTAGTATTTTGCCAATATCTTCAAATGTATTTACATTTAGGACTCTAGGACTGGGTTCCTTTAAAAAAATGTCGATGTCAATTCCAATACATGTCCATTGAAATTGATAGCGATACCGATCAGTGTAGTGCAGTGTAGTGCTAATCGCCACCACACTGCACAGTGCTCATACCGCGTTGTCACGGAAGAGTAACGCCCACCCTCAGGTTCCCCCGGAGGTTCAAACTGTTATCTCTTTCAGCACTGTGTGCAGGAAAGCAACTGGGGGGTTGTAGCTGCCGTGGTTGTGAGCCAATCGCACGTTGCATTAAATAGAGGAGCGAGCGCTTGAGGTGATTGGCTGCGAGCAAAACCATACACATTTTTGATTTTATATCTTGGCTCAAAATGGATCGATTGCAGGTATCTTCTGACTGGAGAAGTTTTGACACTACTTGCTACTAGGGTATTTCGGTCGATACCTTATAAGGTATTGAGCACCGATACTCAGCCCTACTTGTCACGGACAAAATATAAAACTGAAAAAGAAGACGACATCAATGGAAGAAGACAACAGTTACAAGTCATCCATCTGCAGTTCTGACTATGCTTGCAGTAATTGGGGTCAACGATTTTTCTCTACATTGCCCTCACAATTGATTTCAATGTTTACTTAACTTTGTGTGGGCAAAAGTACATTAAGAACATTAAGGTTATTGAGTAGGCAAAGTTGAGTTGTTGTGTAGGTGGTGGAAAAAAAGTTATGATACACGAAACTGAGATGGAAATAGAGGGTAAGCCATCTGCTCAACTTGCTGGACTAATACATCGACCGTTTGTGAAAAGACAGAAAAGAAAGTGTTTGTGTAGCCGCTGCTTTGTACATTACTGTCAAAGACTCGCAGCGAGCAGCAACACACCAGGAATTAATAAATGAACACTTGTGAATCTAAAGTAAACAGGCCTGTTAGTCCATCAGACATCATCTGAGATCCCCCGCCATCTCTCACAGTATGACTTCTATCCTTTCCTGTAATTAGCTCATTTTGGAATGACATGACAGCAAACAAAATGTGAAATGAAAAATGAGAAACAGATGAGGAAAAAGTTAAATAAGTTTCCATGGAGACAAGCAGTCTATCAGTATTCATGTTAAGTCAAGCCTCACTTAACCATATTTAAACATCTGTCAGTACGTTAATGCTTGGAGATGTTAAAAAGCAAATCTGCACATCACAGCTACATGTGAGACTGCATGAACACGTATGAATTTCAAAAAGGAGGAAAACTAATTATGCGGTTACATGAATATTCCAGAGTTTCATAAAAATGTCTGTGTTTAGATCAACTATTCCAATTACCTATTTCCTGACATACCAATCCTACCTTGAAGAAGCACATACAACAAAGGCCCTGATCAAATAATCCGTCACCTCACGTCTTCCGTGAAACGTTGCACTTGAACATGCTGTCAGCACAGCTCTCCCTCACCGACTGCCTATGCCACTGATTCAACATGCTCAATCGAGGGTTCTCACACTTTGCGATGATGTAACAATAATTTTCATACATTCAATGATCCATCAATCGAGAAGGAATTGTTTTTCTTGTAACCAGTGCCTTGAACCCTGGCACAAAAGGTGTCATTTCTAGATACAGGCACTGATCCAAAAGTATATTGGTCAAACAGCTATGGTACGAGCACATAACCAGGTTTAGTGCTGCTCTGTTCTCTTCAATTAGCGTTTATTTTCTGCGCAAACATCTTGCCGCTGCCGCATTGGCATTAACAGCTACACCTCACTGACTGACATTACGCTTCTCGTGACTGAACTGAAATGAATGTGCACATAATTACTGAGCTATTACAGCAACCGACTGCAAGCATTGCTGGACGTACCACAAAACTACTGCCGATTGATGATTAAAGTGATACTGATACCCAAAAAGTGCTTAATTTGATACCCATCAATGAACACTGCATGCAAACAGTCGGTTGACTGTCTCTTACACACTGGGGGTCTAATCTCCTCTCTGTGTCACATGGTTGGTGTTTTAACAGCTATATTCATCCTTTCGTGGTCAGATAGAGACTGGCCTTGACACTTGGATACCTGGAGAGTTCCTATTGAAAAGGAGGTAAAACTCCTCACCAAGAGCTGAATCGGCCCAATGACCGAGTGCTGGCTTGACCGCTTTGCTTTCTCCTGCTGTGAAACACCTCGATTAAGAGAGAAATTAAGACAAAAAAAATAAAAAAAATAGTGCTGCAACAGTCAGGTTTAATGTCTGGCACAAGGCTGCCATTATTGCCCGTCTGTTTTCCAGCACTCAACACTTTATCCCACCAATGTGTGTGTCATAAGCACCTTATCCATCGATCATCTTTATGCTCATAGAGAAAGATCTATTGGACAATGAAGATGGTTGGAGATGAGATTCTTCTCTGGCTACAATAATAGGCAAAAACACTCCTGGATGCTTCCACACACAAGCTGAACACTTAATAGCTTATGAGTATGCAGTTACTACTGAGCTGTGACTAAATGTGCCCTTATATAGGGAGTAAATTGGGTTGCATGGGAGGAGAAGCATGACAGACTTACATGGAAAAAAACCAGGGCAAAATGGTCTTTGCATTGACACGTAGTGCAACTGACATGTCTTGTTGTGCCTCACTGACTGCACTACACGTTTGCTCATGGAACAGCTCAAAGACAGGAGACGTAGACAGGTAATACATGTACCGTCTAGACCTGGACAATATGATGGATCCAAAAGGACACTATACCTGTCTTGGGGAGACTGACGAGTACATACAGTAAGCCTCAAATGAGCTCTCTGATGGACAACTTTCCCAGTAAAAGAGAGCAGCGCTGTGGTGTTGAAACATGGCTCGAGGCAGCACTTAAAAAAAATCTGGCAATATTTCATTGTGAAACATGGAAAGCTCAATATGTCCAACAAAGCTCTCCCTTTAAATCCTCTCTCAGTGTAAGAGATAAGCATGCTGGAGCTTTTAGAGATGACAGTGAAATATATAATGCTTTTACAAGAGAGAGAGAGAAGAAGAAGTTGGCCGGGGTCGGCGTGTGCCGTCTCACCGATTCAGTAACATATTTCCCTCTCTGCTCTACGTAATGTAGAAACATCACATTTTCATGCCAGGTTTGGACCAAGAGGGAGCCACTGTGGGAGAAAGACTCGCCTCGTCACAGACGGGAAATAAAGACTTGCCTTTGTGGACATACAGCTTTCCTGTGAGGAAAGAAAGCCTGATATGATGTGAATGTGCCAGTGAAAAAGTGCTACGCCACATTACAACTTCCTTTGATTTCAATAGCGAGGTTGATCTTCACCTTGCTGTGCAGGTGGAGGTTCTTACAAAGAGGAGAAGAAAAACTACTGGGATAAGTGAAATAGATGCAACAGCTTCTGACTGTGAGTTATCACTATGCAAAACACAATATCAAGTTTAAATCATAGTCTACACATGACTTTTTTTTTTTAATAGCTAAAAAACACACTGGTATAATGTGGTCCACACACCCGACTATGATCGTAGATGTAATCTACATTTCCTTCCTTTCAGCCATCAGATTCAAAACGCCATCTTTATTCCATGTTATAATCTAATACCAAACTAAGATGGTGAATGTGAAAACACTACCTGCTTAATATCACATATCAATGTTGTAATTGTTACCTTTCCAACCTTCATACATTTACTATTCCACAACTGATAAAGATCGAAAAAAAACATTATGCCGAGACGCTGTGGTTGCATCTGGTTGATATGATACGGAATGTAGGCCTACCTGTTCTTACCCTTGCTTTGGATGAAGGGAATTAAGCTAATATGACAGACCAAAGAAATCAAATGGGACAGACCGGCTAGTCTATGTTGCTGAGATAAAACTTTTTAATTCCTCCTCTAGTGCTGTCGTTGTTCAGTTCAGCACTAGTTTCATTCTGGATGAGATGGAGGTTCTTTGTGTTATTTGCCCCATCCCTCCTCCACTGTGATTGGCCGACTGGTTAAAAAAAAGTGACAGATACGAGTGCATTGTTTTACCCAAACTTTTTTCAACTCTCACCGACCAGAAAATAACTTCAAACATGCAGCGCTCAGCGCAGAATGACGCTCTGTTGCGTCATCTTGCTGCTGGAGTTGGTGGAATAGTGAAAATACGTGGTTCTCCCATTGCAAAGAGTTAAAACTATTACGCTGGCAATTATGTAAACACGTTGGTGCACACAGCCCCTCAGTCTTGTTAGGTGATGTTTTAAAGAAAAATACAGAAACAGTATTGTGAATAGTGGGTCATGAATAGTTGAGGAGCCATAAAGGCAAATTAATAGTCAACACTTTGGTACAAATGCATGTCAAACAAAGTCAATTTCAAAGCAAATACGAAAACAATCCATCTCCTTCGACATTACAGCTATAAAACATTACTAAGGCACATGTGAGGCACAGACTGCGCCTTCAACACACTATGTCTGTAAGCAGGTACTGAAATCTACAAACCAGGACATTCTGCAGACATGTTAAGGAAGAGACTGTATCTAAGATTATGACATAAAGGACAATAGAAAAAAAACTATGCGTTTCATTTTCGACCTCTAACAGATCACTGAAGTGACACTTTCTCCTCTGGAAATGAGAGGAAGCGTCAGGTTTCCACCGCCGGAGGCAAGAAACCACATCTCAACTGGCAGACCGCCCTCTGTGCTCCCTTATAAGTCATCAATAACAAATCAGACTGCACTCTATAAAAATGACTGGAAACCAGCGAAAAAATAACATTGTATTAAAATGAAAATGTGTTAACTGTAAACTTTAGATTTTACACCATTGGGAGCCATTGTGACTGCATATGTGAGTTGGTATCGGTGTATAGTTTAGGTGCAAAGCTAAATCCAAGGAAAAAGTCGAAAGAGGCAGGGGTATTATAATCATAACTCAAAACTTTATAATAGCATCCACATTTCATTTAGACGGTTTGCAAGCCAATTATTAACCATTAAAAAAGTGTGACAAGATATGTAAAAATATTAAAAGATGTTTTTAAAATGATTTCTTAATTGTTTACAAATTATTTGGTATTCACTAAAAAGTATTTAACATAGTATATAAAAACTATATCATGTGTGCAATAAACTGTTCAACATATAAATGATTACATCACCAATTGTAAACATTAATAATCATAATTTCATTGTTAACTGAACCTAATTAACAATTTGACATGCATTAATGGGAAATAGATGTGTACTTGTATAGCACCTTTCTAGTCTTCCGACCACTCAAAGCGCTTCAACACAGGCTCCATCAGGACTAACTAACCATACACTGTTGGCACAGCTTAGTTTCTTGCCCAAGGACACTTCGACGTGGTCTGAAGGAAGCTGGGGATCGAACCGCCGCTCTTCTGATTGAAAGACGATCCACTCTCACCCCGAGCCACAACCCTAATGATGATCATTGTTATGTGTTGCCAATTAGGGTTATTGAGTGCCATTGCAGACGCTGTCGTTTGTGTCACACCAGTGAACATTAGAAAAAGTAATACCTTTACTTCGACTTCTCGGGATCCCTGCTGCGGAGCGTAGCCATCGTCGATTCCCTTGGGGTGTATCTCATTTGCTAACTTTGGCTTCCTGTCCTCATCTCATCAGAGAGAACGTCAGGCAAATTGTTTGCACGTCACACAATTCACTCTCAAAGAAACCTAATGTTTTCCACGGCACTTTACAAAATGAATGTGCAACGGAGCCGAAATTTCAGTAATTTCTGATTAAAATCATAAAGAGGTTCTTTTTTTAGTTTTTTTGTTGTTTTCTTCCCATACTGAGATCAAATTATGTGTGTAACAGTCCCATAAAATATGTTTGGGCTTTGTCTAATCTTATTCTTTTTTCCATTATGTGACACATAACTGCTGCAACCTGACTCCACTCAGCCTGCAATCCTTCACTGGTTATTAATTGCCACACCCAAATAATACAGATAGAGAGGTGTCAGCCGATATCACCGTTTCTTATGTGGTCATTGTGGTTCAAAGTTCATCACTCAGTCTCAACTACATCTTTTACATTTTCCCAAAATGGAAGCTGTCTCCTGGGGCCGGTGAAGGGGAAATGGGCCTAAGACCTATTTACTGAGCCATAATCCTATCAATAATGAATCAGCCCCGTTTTAGTGAACACATCCCTCTCACTCTGCTTTTGGATGAAAGCTTTTCAATGTTGAGAGTTCACCTCTGACCCTTTTTCTGTTGTATTTTCCCTCTCAGAGCTGGAAGATCTTCACCCTTTTGTTCTCCTAGTTTCTAGAGCGGAATCACCATCATGCTTCATCAGGACTGAAATGCTGGCTGGGTTTCAATCCCGTAAACAAATTACAGCACCTGACTTCATTTTTAAAGATTTTTTTAAGACACTTTCAATCACAAAAAAACAGCTTTAATAGGCACAATCAGCAGCTGCAATATGTGGCGAGAATGCATGCTTTCAATGTGAGCTTTCACCAAAATGAATTTAGGCCTTCTCTTTATCAAGCAAATCAAACCACAAAGAAGGAAGAGCGTGGGGGAAGGAAAGTTCAAATCCAAAGAGAACATAAGTGTATCTGCCAGGATTAACATTAATATGGCATCGCAGCGTATTCTCCCTTTAAATTTGAATCAGATTTGTGCAGGTTTTATGTCTACATGGAACACTTTTTTCTTTTCTTTCTAAACTGCCACTGTGAAGGAGCAGTCATCAAAAGGCTTAGTCAAAGCCACGCACGCACGCACACACACACACACTCCCAGCGACTTAGTTTGCCCTCCACAGTGCCTCTTTGAAATGTGCCACTGTGCTCCCGAACAAAGGTAATAATGTCTCTCTTCTGCTGGTATCTGGGTCGAATGAGATCAATCGGTCTTTGGGTGAAGAATCAGCATGAGCATCGCTCTTTTGTCACCAGTGTCGAGACGTAGGGGGCGGCAGGGATGAGACTGATGTAAATCAAAAGACTTTCGGTTCACCCGGGGAGACGTGGTTCAGACACTATCAGCCCCGGCCATCAGTGACCCTCAGTCCCTGAACAATGGGTCATTATAGAGCCCTGAGAGGCCTTAATGGACCGACTGACGGATGAACTTGGAAAGGTGTGCTTATGTGTCTTTGTGTGTGCAAAATAATGGCGAAATGTAGTGGGAAGCAGTGGGTTATGGATGTCACTCTCCCTGTGTGGAACTATAAAGCTGATACATATTTTGCCTGTTGAGTTTAAAAGCAATGCACCGGCTTTTTTTTAGTCCATGTGGATCTTTTGTAAGCGGAGTCCACATCTGACTCCGGGCAGGACAAATGCTTAAGGTTGCAGTGATTCAGTGTTATTTGATTCTCCCGTCAACAATGGAGGTGCTTCAGGTTTGGCTGTAATAGCAAGTGCTGTGCCTTTTAAAAGTGTATTTATTTGTTTAGTGTGAGAATATCATGCTACAAGGCACATTCCTGAAAAGGTGTGAGAAAAGGCATTCCTTCACTTTGGTGAACAGACTGCTGGTGAAATTCAGCTGCAAGCCAGAAATAATACAATAGGACAATCAAACGTATCTAAATGAGAAAATACAGGCCAACCTTTCTGAAATACACCGTATGAATGAAATTCTGAAAAGAATGTACAATTTGGACTCCACATCTACTGTGGTACCTTTTTGCATAAAAGTAAGCTTCACCATGAATCCTTGAAACTCAACTGATATAAGTGAGCTGTGAGGAATTCGGGGATTTGACAGCAGCGCTGTTACAAAACAAAATCTGGAAATATAATCATATCATTAATGAAGCCTTGACCAAAATAAAGTAGCACAATGACATTGTGAAATGCATGGTCTTCTGGAACCTTTTTTCAAGGAGGTGAGCTGCTTGTTTCCTCAAAAAAAAGCAGCTGCCTTTCTCCTCCCAGTCAATTTGAAGGGTCAGCTCATCCAAATAAGCATTATTCTCTCTCTCTTCCCTTTATTGATATCTCTCCATGCAGAGAGTTTTGCTTCCGTTTGTACAGGTTTTGAGATACAATGGAGGTGCATGGAATTTAGTTTGTTTGCTCACAGCAGTCAAAAAGCATTTAGAAAGTTCATGCGCAACACCCTTCCCACAAACAACGGACAGTACAATGGAGGAGAATGGATAATCCGCAGTCTATCCACATTTTGTATAGGGGCTATTGTGAAAATATGGAAAACCCATCCAAATCCATTGTGATGAGGTGGAAGCAGAAATGTCAGAGACACGCGTCTCGAAATCTGGACAAGTTAGACCAAAACTTGATGCATAGCTGCAGCATTTCACAGCAGAGCCTAATGCCATGCTTTACCCACGACTGCATATACCTGAAATGCTGCATCTCTGCTGACATCAGCATCATTAACCATCACAAGCCCCCACCACTACCAAAAGCAAAAGTCAAAATCTCACTCCGGCTAGTTGAAATCATATGGCAACCCCGTGAAAACACCTGAAAGCGACTTTGTTATTAGTAGACCATTATTATGTACTCTAGCATTTTGGTTAGCATATTAAGCAAACAATTAACAAGCTTGTCAGTATCTTTAAATCACTTTATCACAGCATATCTTACAGAGGTAAAACTCGCCGCTAATCGTCTTCACCCGTTTGTTTCGATGGCTGTTTGGAGACCTGGGGTTCAGATAAATGAGTTTACACTGTAACGGCCCGAAACTTTGGCGGCACTCGATTAGGTGGTGGGAAGAGGGCCCTGACTGGGAGCTTAGTCACCATCACAGTCAGACTTCACCTCAGCCATTTAGCACCTAGCATACACCCCCTATTGCTAGTGGCTTGACAGGACGTCAATACAACCAGACATGTGCTAATGGTAACGAGAAAGGCTACAGAGCTCCCGACAAACACTATGTGGTTCTAACGAAGTCAGGAGGTGCTGCGGATGTTTTTTTGGTATTGTTTTTTTTTTTGAACAATCGATAGATGCAGTGTTTCCTAAAACTACTGTGGGGAAAGTTAAATTAGGCTCCAGTGATAGTTTTGCTTCACACATGTATATCATTTGGAGATGCCCTGGGACTCAACAAAGTCAGAAAATAAAGTTAGGGAGGGGGAAGTAATACAAGGAGGCGTCAGGAAAAACAAAAAAAAACTTCCATTAAGAAGTAAAATACCAAAGCCCACAGGGATTATTGAGCAAGGGAGAGATAGCCTGTCACCGTGTAACAGCGATAGCTTCACCCAAACCCACTTTATACAGACTGAACAAACAGTGTCCTGGTTACCCAGCCCACACCATTGTGTAGTCGTATTTGTTGCAAGAAATCGTCTTTTTCCTTCAGCAGTCTCATTTGGTGCACATCAGATATACTCTCCTCTTTCACTTGGGTAAACAATGGCAGGGAGATGGAGCCAGTGACTCAGTCCTCGGTAGACGCTGCACTTCACTGCCATATGAAAGTTTAATCAAAAGAGCAGGAGGCAGTAGTATCTCAGGGGACAGGCACAGAGCCACCGACCAGGAAGCTTTGGCAAGAGGTTTCATATCAAATTTAGAAGTCATTAGGATTGCTAATAAGCACTGGCCAATGCCATGAGCCTTGCTTGAGAGAACACAGCAAATGAAAGGCTCCTCCTCATCTTAAGTCCCACAGGAGAGGCCAGAGAGAGGCCAGAGAGATTTCCATACGCATTTTTAATAAAATCCAGCATAATGAAAGATAAACAAGCGGGAGGCAGGATGGAGTGATATTTAATAACCGCAGACTTCTTGCCTCCCCAGGTATCTATCCTCCCTCCACGGACCCTTGTGTCAATACAGACTGCAAAGTGTTTAATCTGGAGTGATCAGTCCAATCATAAAGATTTAAACCAGGGAACATCACCGTGGCTTGTGAAACAGGATCTTTGCTAGGGAATAGAATCGATGTGCTGGTGAAGCTTTGTGGTACAGTAGCAACTTAGAAGCCCAGACAGGTTGTTAAAGGATGCGAGAACGACTTAGTGCAAGGTCAATCGTGATCCTGTGGCAGTTTCAGCTTTTTGCCAGCTTATCCCCGATCCCTCCTCTCAGAGTGCATCAATGCTGCCGCTGAGGGTGCATGAAATGTATGGTCCAGTTTGCTACATTTGCCACCAGTGTGCTATAAATGAGAGTGCAACGAGACATACGGCCAATTTGGTCGCAGTGAAATATCCAGCCCATTTCTCAGTGTGGGAAGTGAACTCCCACGTCGCACTCTGAGGGGGGCTTTTGATAGAACCCATGATGTGGAAGGTAGAAATCAGGTCAGAGCAGCAAAGGCAGAAATTGTCCAGCAATTATATGCGTTTATCAGCTAGAAAGTCTTTCTAAACACCTTCCAGAAGAAATTGGACCACTTGGGAACTGACTCCAAAAAGTTGGGCTGAATCACCAGGAACGATGAAATCTGACAAGAAAGGCTTGTTATCAAATGGTTTTAAGTCAAAGCTCCTCTGGAACCACCAGGACCATGTGGCTATTTAACAAACACACAATTTTAAAATGTAATTCCAGTGGCCAAAATAGTGTCAAAACACGATAAACTTAAACTGTGTCAGTTGTTGGTAAATGAGACTCTCTTGCAGCCTCTTCTAAAGCTTTGAAGACTAACAATACAGGTGTAACTGTGGGAACTGTAGATATCTAGTTTAGCATAGCTATAATCTATCAACGGGAAGAAAACAATTGCCAAGGACAAGCTGGTAAATGAAAAAAAAAAGAAGCAATTAAATAGTAATCAGTATTACTTGCCAAAAGTTGAATGGCACCTTCATCTTTCTTAAAAGCCAGGATAAAAGACCAAGATTAAATGGAATGAACAAGGCACTATAAGATTGGTTCATGATGTGTGATTTAAAAAAAGAAAAAGAAAAAGAAAGAACATTTGGGCATGATTGACGCCACAAGGACTAGTCAGCACATTGTTCCACGCTGATAGCCAAAACGCTTAGAGGCAGCAACTCACTACACAGCATTTGACGAGCTGACAAAAGGATAAAAAAAAAAAAAAAGTAAAAGAAGTGTTATCAAAAAGATTCCATCACTAGACTTGCTGTGCCCCGCTGAGAACATTGTGTAATTTTGAGAAGATTAATCTGAGCAAAATAAGAGCTTGGAGAACCTTTTTACACACATTCAAGTGGAAACTCTCAAGCCAAGCTTTTTAAACAATGTGTGAATCAAAATGTCACAACCAAGGTGAGTTCTTGATACCTTTAGCACAGCAGCACAGGCACACTGGCTTTTGGCTGTTGCAAACTTTTACTGTCATTGATTGGGCTGACTCATACTGCTAAAGCCTAATAGCAGCATGAGTCAGCTGAAGATGACAATGCATTTTTTTTTTTAACATACTAGACAGTGGACTCTTTTCCCCCCAATCTCTTCAATTGGTGTGAGGCTACAGAGGGATCAGTGTCAACAAAGGAATGATTACTGCAACCCAAAACTATTTCAGTGTACTATATGGTTGTGTGAATATTACATTAGCATATATTTGAATACAAATAAATAAATAACCCAAACCTATCGTATAACTGCTGAGGTCTGAGAAATGCAGTGACATTGCAAATAAAGTATTCAGACACGGCAGGAAAAATGAAGGCAAACCGTAAAACGCATTTATCAGAAAGCTTGTTTACACAATATCCATCACAGTTTATTACAAGTTATTACAGACTTTCTAGGTGTGCTTGCTTTCAATTTACCTGAAAATACAGTTGTTTAGATCAGTGGTTCCAAGCTCTTTTCCATCATTGAATTAACTGACGACTCCTGTTAAAGTGACATCTTTTTATGGATAGGTCATATCATCGTCAGAGCATAACAATTACAGTACAGAACAAATGATAAACTGTGTACTTAACATCAGAGATGAGTTTTCCTGTTATGTTTTTAAGGAAATGTTAACACCAATCTCTGTATTATGTATTTCTCATATTTTTAACAGTCGCACATACTTAATATGCTTATTTTGTAACAAAGGCAGAGATATCTCTCTGACACTTCTCCATTGTACTATTAGCTCCTTTGGTTGTTTTAACTTCATGCCTCTTCTTCTTCTACGAGGCTGTTTGGCAGAGAGGGAAGGTTCTGTGAATACAGCTTTGTGTTCAGGTCTTCACGGTGAACTTATCCTGCTACTTTAAAAAGAACAATTTCATTTAGTTTTCTACACAGAGATGAATGAAATGCTGACACCGTAGGCCAACTGTTTATTAAAATGCCTGGACCCCTAAGTTGGGAACCAGTGGTTTGGATTATCATTTAGATAAACTTTATCGTTTACAATCTGTGTGACTGTCTGACCTGCCTCAATGTCGATGTCATTTAATAGCTAGTAGAGTGAGCATTGTCACATTACTTACAAAAATAAGACCTATGTGATAAACTTTACACATCTTCTTACACATTAATTGTCACTTTTAAGGGTGTGTAAATGTCGACAGGCTCATTAAACCACCGTAGTTGCATTATTGATGACATTGATCAATGCCACATAGAAAGCTCACTGACTGAGAAAGGGCTCCTGACTTTCTGCTGGCTAAATGTTAAGGTATACATTTCCAAGCACTCCATCCTTTAAAAGAAGGAAGTCTGAAGTATAAAGCGGAGCGCTTTATTAATGTGGTTGTCAACTGTACGCTGAATGTCAAGAGAGCAAAAGAAAAATCTGCAGTTAGCTGAATGAGCGTGACGATGTCGGCTGTGGGGGTGAGGGGCATGACGAGCGTGAAGTGATAGATGATGCAATTGTGAATCCCCTTCATTAGTTAAATAGTCCCTGGCTTCTCATGTGATATTTGACTGCAATGTAATTTGAGCAAAAAAGTTGGCTACGTGCAATTAAATCAGACTGTTAACACCGGGGGCTGCATACTCACTATGGCGTGAATGAAAGCAACAGAAATCTTCCCCTTCTGCAATTATTTTATCAAAACATTCCTCACAAACCGTCGCCATTCCCCCAGTTTAGAGCTAGTCATTCTGATTATTCTGAAATAATCACCCGATTTACATAAAGCGGATCGTTATAGAGCGTTCCGAGCAGGAGGTATCTGAAGAAAATAACAAACAGTGTTTAACCTTCCCCCTGGAGCCTTTACATACGTACTTAATGATAAGGCCCATTTAACAGGTGCACCTAGAGAGGTTCCCATACAATTACCCATAATGTCTATATGATTAGCCTATATGTTATGTCCAACTAGCTCCTGAAAGCGATGCTAATTGTGGAGTACTAGGTTAGTAATATACAACGCAGCTTGATTTCTTTTTTTTAAACTCGCTCACATAAATAGAAGCTTTCTGCTGTTCTGAAATCCATTTAGATTTCACAAAGCTCCGCTGTTGAGGAGGAACAGAAACATGGTAATTTGAGTTATAAAATCTCAAAAAATAGTCACCATGTATACCTACAAAAAGAGGTTATTTTTTGAATTGCAGTAGCTACACACACATTGGGACTGGTGCACTGTTTCAGGGTAACATTCTTCACTCTTTACCTGTGATGAATTTGACAGAGATTGAGAGAGGTTTGTTCTCGTTTGAGTGTAGAAAAAAGGACCTTGTACCATTTGAGGACATGATTTGTGAAAAGGTGCAAGCCTCTCAAAAAAATTACTTTTCCCATACAAGTGAACTGCACTCTTGATGACTTTTCAAACGTAATGTCTCCTGAATTACGGTCTCAGTTTTTAAACAGTTTTAAAAAAAAACGTGTTTTTTTTGTGAATTGAAACAAAACACAGAAGAAGAAAAAACTCCAGAACTATCAAGTGAGGTTTGTTCTCGCCAGGCAACAAAACTACAACTTGGTTATGTTTAAGTAACAAAAACAGGACAGGGCCAGCAGTCTCGAGATACGTCAAAAGCAAACCACAACAAAATATGTTTCCCTCACAACATAATTCACAATGCAGCCTCGTTGTATGGGAACATAACTTTTAGGAGACCGGGCTGAGCTGAGGCATTAAGAACCTGACAGCCACACAAACACCAAATCAACACAGGGATGGTGAGTTTACCAACACTTATTATGCATAAAAGTTGGATCACATGACGCTCGCATGTTGCACTTTCATGGACATCATTTAGGTAGGAATGCTCAGATGCATTTCCTGCTCCAAGTTTAGGAGCCAAGTTTATAATATACCAAACCACGTCTGACTTAACGTGCGAAATATGAAACGCCTTATTCTAATTGTAAAAGCTAAACAACAAGTAAAAAGCGGTCGGTCTTGGGTGCACAGACTGTGTGGGCGTCTCAGAGTGCACCTGTTGTTTTGGTTCAGCACCACAAATCTGCAGCCAGAGGCAGATGGTGTGGCTTTTTATTGAATTTGTACAGTGATGATAGAAATAAGTGATAAAAAATGTTGATGAAGCGGTTTGTACGACGGCGGCAGTCCAACTCCGTTTCAGTTTTAATTCTAATCGCATCTTGAGTCACAAATGGTCACATCACAATGTGTAGTGTGACACAGCAGCGTTTGCGCCATTATGCATTCCAAGAATAAAACATGAAATGACACATTTGCTAGAAAGAAAGCTGGAAAGGAGGAAAAAGACACACAGAGATGATGAGCAGCTCTAATCTGACATCTGCAGCTGTGGACAACAGACACTGTAAGAATCGGACTGCTTTACTGACGTTCCTGTGTTAACATTGGTTAGTATATGCTTTCATGTTTGAAGATGATTTAAATGCATCTACTGGTGGGAGCTTAAATTAAAATGTTTTTTTGTCAAATGAAACTTTTCATTCCATTATTGCTGCAATTGTTATTTGTTTTTTTAGCTGTTGTGGAAGAAAATCATAAGATTGGCAGCAGATTGACATTGCACCAGAGACAGACCTGTTTCCCGGCAGTCTAAGGTACATTTACCATTTTATTATTGGGCTGCACCTCCCACCTGTTTGCAACCTGTGCATGCACTCATACAGTATCGCAGACGGACAAAGCAAACACCAAACGATTCAGAGCACTGGTAACAATAGGGGCCCCAGATGTGCAGAAAGAAAACTAACTGCATCACAAAAAAAAGTTTGCAATCTGTGTACGACTGATTGTGCACGGTTGCAGTGTGACATTATCGTGTGAAGATTTTTGGCTTTTGCATTATTGTGATCTCACAGAAATGGCCACGACCGCTGAACACACGGTTGTGACGGGCAATGTGTTAAAATGAGATGGCGCCACCACGGAAGCAGTCAGACAAACAGAGAAAAGAGAAGAGCGGAGAAATGCGCTTCTGGTGTTAAAAGCCAGGCTCCTGGTCACACGACAATTGCCACAGGGCTTCTGCGTATGTTGTGAACCCGCCATTAAAGGGCTTACTAGAACATGCTATTCAACGCACGATGTTGACTATATTACGTACATTGTACTGAACATGAAACAACGCAAAGCTTTATGGATAATGGACTCGAGTACAGTTGGATTTCCTTTTTTCAACATTTTCAACTTAACTTTAACTTACATTTTTGATCACAATTAAATTAATAAGTATTAGTATGGGCAAAAAAAATCTGTATACTTTTACCAAGTTTCACTTTTCTGTGAATAACAATGGTCTAGGCCTTAGATTTAGATTTATTACAGTTATTAAGTGTTTCTATCTTAGACCGCAATGGTATTATGGTACCGTTTCTTTTTTTTTTTTTTTTGATTATCTTCTTTCAGGAATGCTTCAAAATTTGTCATTTTACTCAAATGGACCTTTATTGACCATTTACATCACTATTATTAATCCCCTCAGACTGTACGACAAGCAGTAAACTTCACATAAATGTATCGTTTTCAACTTTAAGAGTCAGAAGGTTTTATAACGAAGCCCTTGCCTCTCCAAAGAGCTCCCCTTTTTATGCATGCACATATGTTTCTCCTCTCCCAGAAAAAAAAGAAAAAGAAACAATTTCAATTTAATGCCTTCTGCTCATCCTTCAGATTCCAGACATCCGATCCACTTAGCCATAAAGTTAATTCTAATTCCTCTGTCCCATAGAGAGGGCTAAGAGTCCCACCTTGCCTGGTAGAGCTCAGAGATAATATCACAGGTGGCGTGAGCAGCGGGGGAGCCCCAAATCTCTATTATCAGCCCAAGGGGAGAGGCAGTGGAAGGAGGAGGCAGAGGAGACTGCAATATGGTGAGTTTAGTTTCACCTGGCCTCACAGTTTGACCTCTGCACCATGTGTCAGCTCCTCCAGAAGAGCTTCAAAATAATTAAGGTTCAAAAGTCTTTCGAATGGGAAGTAGATTCAAAATAATGAACATGCATGTTAGGTGCGCGCCAGTGTAGCGCACATATTAACTGCACAGCGATGCGGGAGACTGTTTAAAGAGCTTGTTAAATACCGTGTAAAAACTTCCATCAGGCATACGACCAAACTAAAGTCGATAAAAGCAGAGCTTCTTTTGGCAAGCGCACGTAACTGATGTTGACAAAAGGTGTAAAGCCGTTGGCAACATTTTGAATAATGTTTACGCCCTGCTGCTTGAATTGTCCATGAACTTTAAAGATCAGGAAAAAAGCAGGGGTTATCCACTCGCACACAAATAAATGGTGGTATGCATTTGCCGGGATTTTTTTGTTTTTTCACTTTGGAGCAGGGTGAGGTTTTTCTAGAACTTAAGGTCAAGCAAGGTCATAGTCAGAGATGAAAACATGTAAGAAAATACACTGCACAGCTCCTGCCACACATGCTGAAATGTTTCAGTCTGAGGCCATACTGTACAGAGGTGTTCCTGTAAATGGAAGTATTTGGGGTACAAAGATCATACAGATTTTAGGCTTCCTACCGGGTTGTTTTTCTTCTTAGTGTAAGACG
Source organism: Anarhichas minor (assembly GCF_050575085.1). Lineage (NCBI taxonomy): Eukaryota > Metazoa > Chordata > Actinopteri > Perciformes > Anarhichadidae > Anarhichas > Anarhichas minor. The sequence continues at coordinate 18,696,417 of NW_027466473.1, read as the reverse complement.
TTTTATTTAGGTGCAATTCTTGAATGAATAGTACATGAATAAAGTATCTGCAAATAAACATTAAATAAATCTAATGTCGCTTTTTAAAAATATGCAAAATCATACAAATTGCTTCCAACTTTGATATGAAAAACCACGATGTCACGCACAGACAAACTGCATCAGTGATGCAGAGCAGCAGTAAAAAGATATAACTAAGAGTTGTATTTGCTTGTGGGGCATATATACACCTTTTATTGTTTTAGATGTTTTGGTGTAAAGGTATCCGTTCTTTTACACATGGCTGCTGCTGGATCATACTCTTCTGTTTGTCAGATGTTCACCTAGGTGAACCATAGGTAATGCCCAGCAGTTTGCAGTCTGGCGTGGGCAGGCACAGTCCGTCCACCACAGAGAGCAGACGGGAAGTGAGGCTGTGGCAGAAGGACGGCAGAGATCGGCCAGGTATAGCCAGAACACAAACAGGAACAGATAAATGCACCGTCCACGAGGAGAAAAAAGGAATCTCTCCTGCTCATTAGTTATACAGCCGACTCTGTCTCTTCTGTAGAGAAAATATGATCTAATCGTTTGAATTGCATATATACATGGAAGTACTGCAAGTTTCTTATTTTGATAAAAAGATATTTCATATGATTTGTTATAAAATGTCGGCATTTTCATTAAAGAACAAACTGGATTGTGTATACGTACATCACTTTCCGAGTTTCCAACAGACTTTGATATGAACTGGGCTCCAGAAGGCCATGGGCGAAGTAAGAAACCATTGCAAGATAACCAGGATGGAGGTGCGAGGGACAAAGTGTGAAAGCAAGAAGAATGAGGAAGAAAGGAGCGGATGAGAGAACAGAAGGCCCGGGAGAAAATGAGAGAGAGAGAGAGAGAGAGAAAGAGGAGGGAAAATGTCTCTTTTTCCCGCTGACCCGCTTCCTCTGCTCCACCACCCTCCACGCCCCCTTCCCCTCTGGGCAGCCAGGTGGCCGGGCTGGGCACAGACGGCCCTCCTTCCCTTCTCCATGCTGGCCCTGCTGGCCCTTCCAAACACGAAGCAGCAGTAGTGGGAGGACACCAGCCAGACGAGGTACAAAGGAAGGATGGACAGGCGGTGTTTGAAGGCCCTGGCACACGCACACACCTTCCACACAACGCAAAAGGAGAACAGAGGACAGCCTGGCGAGCTTGAGGAGGCTTTTTCAAAGCATTTCTTTTCAAGAAAAATGACAAGTGTGCACACGCCAGGCATTTTTTCATGACTGAGGCCTTTGTATGTATCATTTTCTTGAGCTACTTTGAATTTAAAATTGGATGCATCCCTTTATATTTGTTTGAAGTATTATAATCTGTGAGACGATTATTTTCCGGAAGATTGATTTTTGCTCAACAAGTGTCTATCTGAAACCTCGGTTGTGGTCCCCAGAGGCTGTGATGCTCATTGCAGCCAAAAATGTATTGGATAATGAAATGGTAGACTGGTGTGTTTATACTGAACATGATTGATTGCATACAAATTAATTTCAACCCAAACAGATCCAGGTTCATTCTTTGTGTTGCTAATGGAGGTGAAGGTGCATTGAAGAAAAAATGTTTCAATTTGAGCAAAGCATTTTTTGCTTATGGGTCTCCTGAATGTAGTGAAAAGAGACGGCAAATCAAAGGGATTGTCAGTGCAGTTCATAGAACGGAAATCCAATAACGGTGAAACATTCCTACAAAACTAATCCTACAAATAAAATTCCTATAGACTATGAAGAGAGAAACTTAATTACACTCTGGCAAATACAGATAACACTTTTATGTGTCTGCTTAAAACCACAATCTATGATTATGAAATCGCTGCCTGTACACATATATTTCCAGGGAACTGTAATGTAACATTTAAACAACATATTGCTGGTTTATTGCAAGGGTGTTGGTTAGCATATCGACTTCAGCAAACTTGTTTGCCTTATCCTTGTACACACACACACACACACACACACACACACACACACACACACACACACACACACACACACACACACACACACACACACACACACACACACACACACACACACACACACACACACACACACACACACACACACACACACACACACAGAGGAGCAGAATTGTTTGTTTACCATCGCAGTAAAATGTGCTTTTGCTGCATTTAACGGGGCTTCCGATCCTGTGTGAACCTCGTCCCCTTCCTCTATTGCACTCTAGCACAGAAAAATGTCTGTAAAGGATACTGCCATATCAGTAGAGCAATAACATAATGCACACTGAACAGCAGGGAAGTACTTTTCTTTTTTATGGTATGACTTCATCCTCATTAAATTACCTCTTTATTATCATCATTATGACTTCATTATTATCACTGTTTTCCTCAAAATATGACACTTCTCAGAGAACATTTATGTTTTGAATGTGCAGAAAGTTTTAAACATGAACAGAAATCTTACTAAAAATACATATGAGCTATTGAAGTCCTGGACATCATGAATTAATTAACGACGCCCAGACCCCCCACTTAATATGTGTCCCCACCAATGTTGAAATGAAACCCACCCCCTTGGTTTTTGGTTGCATCATAGGTGACTTCTCTCTCGTAGGAATACTGTACAGTAATCAATCCACCACTCACTGCCTGCACCAACAACCTGAGGACTACTGCCGGAGCCGCCTCGGTCAACACAGCTTACTTGGGTTGAAATCATATTTCTCAGTTTCAACAGGGTACAGTGTACCCAAGGCTACCATCTGTACTTCCATGGCAGATGTCTCAGCCACTCCATCATCTGGGAGTCCTCGGGCCTTTAGGGGCCACGCTGTCTGTATCAGAGTGAACACAGCAACCCATTGAGCCAGTGCACGGAGGACAAATGGGAGGACGAAACTAAGAGGTCATCTGTATGGATGTGAACAAAGCTCCATTCAACCACACTGTGAACACGCAAAGAAATATGACGATGAATGTTGTGAAAATTAATGCTAGACTCTTGTTTTGCTGCCAAAAATGTTTCCGCGCAATGTGACATTACAATGGACAGAGGAACATGAATGGGCTATGATGTGGACAGCCATTATTGACAAGACGGAACAGACTGAGTGCTGCCAATGATGTGGCATCGCCCGCCTCGCGCACAAAGTTGCCAGTAGCAGCATTTAACCTTCGCAGGCCTTGGTTAATTTGCTTCGCCCAGCACACAATCTCCTAATAAAAGCTGCAGTCTGGATCTGAAAGGAATGACTTCGCAGCAGAGCCACTCCAGCAGGGACACAGTCAGGCAACTCCGGCGATCTGAGAAACCACTGTTCAAAAGCGAAAAACAATTGCAGCCCCATTGCATCAGTTGGATGTTGGGTCTGCGAGTGCATTGCTGAAAAATTCGTCATCCCCAAAGCCAACAAGGTCCTCAAAAGTTAAAACCCAAACAATGCTCTATGAAGTGATTGATCTTTGCAGCATAAACACCGTCATTCAAGGGACACAGAACCACTGGGTTCCCTCTTCCCCCCCATTTAGTGCACTGACTTAGCTAAAACACATTTCACTGGATTAATCTGGTCCGCCTGGAAGGTGAAGATAAAACGTACTTCAGGCCAATATCAGCAGGAAGGACAAGGGAGGGAGGATAATCACATGGAGCAAAACTCTATCAGACATTGTAATGATAATTATTTATCGTCCCCTGTCAAGGTCGAGATTATTTCCCAGAGTTGTGGAAACTTTTGGACCTCAAGTAGAACGAACACATATTCTGCTTACTCATATTCCACCCATGCTGATTGAGTATCTGACTTGGGAAGGTACATCGGAAAAAGACAAAATCCACAAAGCACAAGGTCAACAGCATACTTTGCCAACGACCCAAATGAACAAAGGTCAAGATAAAGACCAATGATTAATTGGTTCCGTGCATCAATGCAGGGCAGGGACCAACCCGGCTAATAATCAGTTCTCAGCAGGGGCTGAACCAGAAAAAGACAGCTTTTTAGCACAAAGACAATGCGTCGCCACCCTCTAAACACCACGTTTGTCCTTTCACTGCGTCACTGCCCACTTCTCCCTGTTGCCTTGACATCCTTCCAGCCTCTTTGTCACATTTTACAACAACATGAACACATAGTCCATGCCTGGGAAGAGTTAGGGGACATTAAAATGAGTCAAGCTTACAGAGCTACTTCCCCAGTCCTGTTTTGTGGGGAACAGGAGCTGCCTTAATTTCCTCTGACAGTCAGAGTGAAGTGGAGCAGAGGGAGAAGGAGGAATATTTTTAACCAGCACTACTGCCTGTGAATCACATCGGCGGCCGCTATCTCCAGGGGGCATTATCTGACGAGTAGGGTGAGAGGTCCTTGTTTCAGGATGGAAGAAGAGGAAAGCCCAAACACACTTACCTAGAGAGAAAGACAAAAGACACAAAGACGTAAATAATGTGGAAGATGTGAAGATATAAAGTACTACAGGACTTAGAAACAAAGCACAGAAAAGAGACACACTTGCATAAATAACATGGCTAGGAAAGCGTTAGTCTGCAGGATTCTAGGACTATGTAGAGAATCAATGGACTGCTTGTGATATGAAAATGAAATATGTCTAACAATAGCCTCATCTTTTATCACTTTCAAGAACAACGTTCTGCTGTAATAATAATCCAGGTACAGAATAACATCAGAGCATCTAAAGCAACTAAAACTGGAATAAAAAGATTCAACAGCAACTGTTGACTTTTGATTTGGCATGAAAGAGTGCAATCTGACAAACAGACCGATATGATAGTTTTTATAGTTTCGCTGCTCAACAAGGACGAGCTGCTGTAGTTTAACTTCAGTTTCCACGCCAATCCAACAACCAACTGTTGCTTACATTGCTCTTGGGCTACGTTCAGACTGCGGGAAAAGCGTCACTGTGCAGCAAGAGGTGCGGTGCCGTCCGCAAAGTACTGTGTGTGAGTCTGTGTTTTTTGGAAAAACCTATTTGGAAATCCGATTTGAGTGACCAAAGCCTACGGACTGAGAAGCATCTATTGGATCTGATATGCTGAAAAAAAAAATAAGCCTTTGTTGCTGTTGCTGCTCTGGTTTTGTAGTGCAAGGTTTGTTTCGTGGCAGACTGATACAAATCAAAGTGACAGGCACTTTCAGACGGCTGTGAATCTCTTTGGAATTGACATTGTGGATAGCCAATGAGATTTAAGGCTGTGAACAGCTGCAAAGACAGTGTGGACCAGATCCTAACATGTCAGACTTGAGGTGTGCCTGGTGAAGCATAAAGCTTCTAACCGAGCCTAACTGCCAACAAACAAGGCAGAGAACAGCCGTAGAAAGAGCTAACTGTGCTTCATAATCTTTTAATTGTTAGCTTACATAAGAAACATAAAGATTAGGTGAAGGTTCTTATTTCAGTAAGCAAACGTCCAAATTGTATGTGCCAAATTCGAAGAAATTCCTTCCAGGCGTTCCAGGAGTTATAGCTTTCACGAGAACGGGACGAACGTACAACAGAGTTTAGACTTTTTCAAATCTTATCAGTCGGCTTAGAAAACATCCATTGCTGTACAAAAACGACTTAGCCTACTGGTGAAAAGACAAGGAGAAATGGAAAAGGAGTGGGGGGGGTTGGGGGTAGAACAAAGTGGTTGCCACAACTGATATTTTTGTGATGGCTCCTGTTCTTGGAATACTGTACACTTCAATATGTCTTGGAATGCGTTCTGCCTTATTCATGAGTTTGGCTTGGACTCCAATGTAAATGTAACAAGAATTTGTGTTACCAAGCATGCAATGTTCACACTGTTATAGAGTACAACAACAACAACTCAGAGACTATGTATGTATGAGTTTATGTGTCTGTATGTGTTCACCTTTGAATGGAATGAAATAGGAACAGACAACAGAGGCGATGCCCTCGTGAAAAACACCACATCCTAATCCCCGCTGTCTCAGCTCGCTTCGCAGACAGAAGTACTATCTATCTAATTCAAGCGTGCATAAAACATGCTTAATCGGTTGTGTGGCCATCTATCATGCTGGCAGCCACATGACTTAACCCAGGATACCCAGTTAGGATTTGCCAGAACAAGTCAGCAGGACATGCACCAGTGCACACCAGTGAATATTTATACTGTATGCGTCTGCTACCCTGCCCTACCCTAAATCTTTTGATGGTGAGAACAAGATAATGAGAACAGGTCATTCTACTGGGGGTATTCAAACATTTAACAGCTTGTGCAGCAAATGTACTTCTGCATGAAAATCTGCTACATGGAAAATTCACCTCATGTTTGATTTGCCAGTAATAGGCTCACAACCTGCACCTGACAATCGCAGCTTCTCAAAGTATCACTCAGGCCTCGGTTATACTCCCAAACAGATGCTTACACGGACTGCTGCGGAAATCCTAGAAGCTTAGCAGTTATATTTATACTGTCTGCTTGGGGGACGCGTTCTGCACATGTGCAGAGGACCACTACGCCAGCACTTGTAGCATTTGTGGCTGCACAGGTCCGCATGGTCACAACAAATTGCAGGTAAATGGACGTCCGCACAGTCTATGCGTACACCCTATGATGATGACATTTAGGTCACACGGACCCGAGCGTACGAGCGGAAACGCAAGTTTTAGTATGGTGACCAGATATCCCGGTTAGTCCAGGATTGTCCCGGTTTCAAGTTGGGTGTCCGGAGTCCCAACAAATATCTGTAAAACGCTAAAATGTCCCGGTTTTCAACAGTCACTACCAAATTGTCCCGGTTTTCATCACAATTAAAGTAATAAATATAAATACTGAGCTTGTTTTTTCAGCTCTTGCATAAATGTTTATCATGTTCTGTCCGACTAATTATTGCCTAACCTAATATAAAAACAAACGATGCACCACACGTCTGAATTCCACACTGATTTGTCTGTATGTGTTGTTGTCAAGGTTGTTTCTATGATGCTTGTGGCTCTGTCTGACAGAACCTCTCAGTACGCTAAAAGTTAGCCGTCATGCCGAAGAGAAAGTTGATATTTTCTAAAGAGCTCCAGGTGGTTTACTTCCTCCTTCGTAAAGTAACCAGCAACAAAAATGCTGCGTTCTGCATGCACTGCAAGGGTACATTTTGGTCACACAGCGGATGGTGATACTGCGATACCAACACAATTAGTGTGTGTTGTTATACCATTTCAAATAAACTGCGTTTTGGTGCATTTTCGGAGAAAAAAAAACTAATTTTGCTCTACTGTCTATGGTGTGCTCGGCATATGTCCTAGGCGCTAAAATAATTGCATGCTTAAACGATACACTTAAGGGTCCCGGTTTGGGGGTCTGAAAATATGGTCGATCCAGCTGGAAAGACACCCTGGGACAAACCCAGATCACTGTGATGGGCCTATATCCTCTAGCTTCACCAACATTTGGCAGCTCTCTAGAAAGTGCATAATGAATGTCCATGTAGGCGACAATATATTAACTGTTATTTTACCTTTTCCTTACATGTTCTTGAATGGACGTCATCAAGTAAGTCTGACTTTGTAACTCTGACTTCACCCCCCCCGAGCTCAGAATAAACGTATTGCTAAGCTGTGATATATCTTTCAGAATGGGCCAAGCCTTCAAGGAAACATTTACTACTCATGATTTTACATTTTTTTGCCGATATGGAATGACAGTGTCCATGACATTTTGTAAATTCATAGCAATACTTTTCTTGTGCTGGTATTGTATTGGCAATAACTGCAACATTGCACACTATTATTGTCGACTGTCAATATGCAACATCTCTCACTTTCTGTACTCAGTCTCATGCAATCTCAATACAGAGTGTGATGCTTAAAAAGCTGTCAAAATAGAGGCCTTCATATATATGTAAATATGCAATAAATGCTATCTGCTTGGCTGAAAGCATGGCTTAAATAAACCAGAACGGGCACAGGATGGAAACTCCAAACAGCCCTCCCTGCAGGGATGCAGCTGTTGGCAGGGAGCTCTCTGTCTGCCGCCGCTTACCCACAGCCGTGTTGCCCCAGTCAATCGGACGGCCAATCACTGGACAGCACTTATTTTCTCAACAGATGGGAGGATACCCTTGCCAAAGTTTTGCAGTGATGCCCCTATGACCTCTTGGAGCTCCCTGAGAGGGAGCCCGTCTGCTGACTCCTGCTGTGGCCCTCTCCCAGGGTCATATGGGGTTAGTTTGCAGTGGTAACAGGACAAATAACTGGCACAGGCGTGTGGTTACTAAAGTGTGTGCAGTGCTCATGTACAGTAAAACTGTGTCCCTCAAAGAAGCTCTGCAGTGCTCTCTGATGTGCAAGCTTGTCAAGAAATGCACAAAATGACGATGAAAGAACGCATGGAATGCAGCACATTCACTTAATAAGTTATTATTTAAATGTCTCTGTACTAATAATAAACAGGGCACAACATCACCACATTCTCAATCCCAACTAGTCTAACACCGCTGTATTTATTTATACTGTATTTATACAAATATTCTTATCTATTTATACTATTTTCTCATTTCAACACACTAAATTATTGATCACATTTTCAGCATTATTTGCACTGTTATACTGTATATTGTAGTAAACATTATTCGTATATTTCTTATTTATATTTGTCCATATATATTGTTGTTATATTGAAGAATAATGCACATATTTTGCATACTTTCGTACGTATTTATATTTTCTTACATATGTTATATGTTTCTATTCTAGAAATGGGAGCAACTGTAACGGGACACAATTTACCCCTGGGGATCAATACATCTATTCATATCTATTTATGCTTTGCTTGCCGGAGAGAGAAAAGTTTAAAGCTTAATACTGTATTTATACTCTACACCTTAAAGAAGGGGTGCTTCATTCAGCTGTGATTGCGACTAAAAACAGAGTTCACTTTGTCAGAGAGTAGGAGGGTGTGGGGGCTGGACTGGAATTGTGCCTTGGTTTAAGACGAGACACGAAGAACGGTCCATCAGTCACCGCTCCCACACGCCCAAAATGAACTATTGCACACTTTATACTATGCCCGTTGCTCTGAGGGTCTAATAATGACACGGTTGGGTTCACATTGGAGTTAGCTGAAAGCCCAGTGCGTTACATACAGACGCTAAAGGGGGCCCCCAGTGCATCCGTATCAGACAACTTTAGCCAATTTATAAAACATTATATAAGCATTGCAACCTGCAATTAGTCTTGTCAGTACGTTCTACTGCAAATAGTATTTGCATTCACATATTTCAACAGCAAACAAGTAAACTAAGTATTTCAGATGCAATGCAAGCAAATGCAATTGAGTGACTAAATCTCAAATCTAGAATTCAAGTTAAACACAAAACCCAAATCAAAAGATAAGACGTGATTAAAACAATGGAAAGAGGTTGCTTTACAGATCACACTATAAACAACTATTCATGACATGCCCGCTGTTGTCTGCTTCAGTAAACCTGGACACCACTTTTTAAAACCGCTCCACCAAAGACCGAAATGCACATTTCATAATGTCCAGAGATGAGGCTGATCCCTATAAATCATTGCCACATTCCTGACTGGAAGCATCACGAGGTAGCCTACGACAAAAGCGTGCAAGTCTTAATTGGCACGACTTCTTAGCACTCAGTCACCGGTTATCTTTCTTCATCTATTGTCGCAACTTTTTTAATTATAAAAAATGAATCCCTTCAAATGAAATACCAAATTTGACTGCTTTAATTGTTCTCAAACTTTGTCCCCGCAGAGCACCAACACACTCTCAGAAAGTGAGGCAATCAAAAGCTAACCGATGGTTCTGTATCAAACAGGCTCCTGATCTGCAGCCTATTGTACGACTCCATGCAAGCCACCAGCATCACAGCTCCTGTTTCTCTACCATCCGACGGGTTGACTCAATATTAATCCCAGTATGGCGACCTCCCGTAGATGTGAGATCTCCAAAACGACCGTACACATATCTGTAGACCCTCTTTAGCTCACCAGATGAAACACAACTGCCCTTGTCCATGAAGGCAATGAAAAGTGTTTGTTTGCGTCCTGTGTGTCACAGGCCAGGGTCTACAGGTTTTATTGGTTGGATCTTCCTCAACTTCCCCTCTAGCAGCTGTTACAATGTGATGGACTGAAAAAAAAAAAAGAAGTGCAGGGCAACCCACATTCCTAGTTACACTGTGTCTCATAAACCCTATGGCCTAGAATAAAACTGCTGATTAATAGCTTGTGCACATTAAAAGCACGATCAGGTTTGAAAGTGCCAACTGGGCTTCTGGCCCCAGTGTGTATTGAAATGCAATGCTGAGCAGGATAGAGGGGAGCAGAAGCAGGGCTGTGGTGTAGCAAAGACATCCTGTGCACAGTGTTAATCGAACAGCATCGACTGCACAGTATTTCATCTATAGAAAGTATCCATAGAAAATATGAATTTAAAAAAATCTGACAAATGCAAATATATGAAGTTGGGTGAAAGATATGAAAACTGAGGAGCTGTAAAAGTATGCCCAGTGAGGCTTTTTACAGGGGAAATTATTAAGGCATGAGCAGTAATACCTCCCATTAAATTTTACGAACTCAATTACCTAGAAAAGGCTGACGTCTTGTAGTGACACTGCTCTCACCTCTGTAGATATACACAGGATTTCATTACGCTGACAACAGAATATGTGGATTTGTTGCAGCTGAGTTGGGTTTAGCTTTATCTTCCCAGAGTTGTGAAGGAAATGTCATCTGGGCAAAATGAGTATGTGTGGTTGTTTTTAAATTCTACCTGAAATAAGGATGCAATTGAGGGATGATGAAATAAATCTTTGCTGTAGCTTCAACTCGGAAAACACTTATTTGTTTTTCAGTGTCTGAAGTATCGTACTGGTTCCCTGCAGCCCTGTCTCCTAAATATTATGTTCCCATACAACGAAACTGCAGTGGGAATTACCTTTCGGGGGGGAAACATATTTTTTCTTGGAATACCTTTCCTTTGACGCATCACAAATACATTTCAAATGAGTCTGCGGAAGTCCGCATAGGGAGGAGTTTGCTGTGGTTGTTGGGTCAGAAAATACAGAAGACTGCTGTTTGTGTCCCGTGTGAAGTTTTGTTCCCAAAACATAGCCAAGTAGTTTTGTTGCATTATTGTTTTCTTTTGTTTCAGTTTTTAAGTGATTTAAGCCAAACCATGATTTTTTTTTAACCAAGTAGTTTTGTAGCTGGTTTGTTCAGATTGACAAAATTAACCATGTGTCTAAAACTGCTACCGTATCTGGGAGAAAATACGTTTTCCTTTGAAATGTAATTGAGAGTGCAGTTTAGTTGTATAGGAATGTAATGTTGTTGGAGACAGCGTTGTTCCTTGTTTGTTACATCCCTGTCTATTTTTTGAAAAACAGATGAAAAGCGAGTTGAAAGTAAGCTTCCGCATGAGGTTTGGATTGCCCAAAACTTCCCCAACAGTGAAAATAAACTCTTTGTAGCGTCTTCAAATCTGCACATTTAATCTGGGGCCCATTCAGTATCAAAACTGATTTGGGTTTTTATTGGCAGCTGAAGTTTGGGAGGCCTTTAAGCAATGAACATGGCAGCCGGAGGCATGGATCGAGGGCTAAGAAACTCCCAATCCACTCGCAGAGGCTGCAGTCACCTCGAGGAGAACTCTCCCAGGACCAGAGAAGGGAGGTCACAAAAAGGTCCATGGATTTAACAGAAAGTGGCAGCCATGATAAAGTACACTGCCAAAAAAAAGAAGAATTTCCAACATTGTGGGCCCATGCTGTATCCACGGGGAGTAAATGAAAACAAGGTTAATGCATTCGGCTCTTATTACCCATGCTGGAAGGGAGGCCATCAGCTGTGTCGAGAGGCAGAAAGGCAAGAAATCAAAACAGCAAGTGAAATGCGGGCTGGAATGCAATGCAGGGAAATCTGTTCGGTTTGCTCGTTGGTAATGACTTATAAAGCATGGCGGAACAACTCAGTTTCCATGCCGTGTGCACCTGAGCTGAAAGGTCTGCACCAATATGCTCCTGTGGGAACTTATAGTGGGTGAAGTGATTGCTGTATTGCCTTTGTGGCCCTCAACAGTTGGTAGATTCACTGCAGGAAAAAATGTCCCAATGAGACAAAATGTTTCCAGACTCCCTGTTGGTTAGTCAACCATGGGTGATAGTTTCCAGATTACAAGAGTGCCAAGAAGCCCTCTGTGACCTACAGTGTAATGGGATGGGTCTTTAATCTCTTGTTTTGTTCCCCAGATAGTGTTGTCTTAATAAGTGGCGTGTCTGTGTTTGGATGTAATACCCTCTCTAATAAGACTTAAGCTCCCTTCTCTTCAGATGCCAGCTTGGAGCTCTTGTGCCTCGCAGTGTGGGGTCAGGCTGCCTCCCAGCTCTCACACGCCCAGATGGGCCACTGTGACCAATTGCTCCAGTGTCAGTCATGTTGACCTGTCAACACCAAGCTTAAACAGCGGGGCTCCTGTTGGCCAGCAGGGGTCCATGGGTTCAGTATGGCAAATGATCTCCCAACAAGGACTGCTGGCTGCCGTCTAATGTGCCCATTAGACACACGGAGCCCCTAAAGTTCAAACCAGACCGAGACAGTAACGGCTAAGCACAAGCGACCTCAATCAGCCACAAACTCTGACAGATGGACGGGTTGTGACAGCAGAACTAGAAGGAGCAAAACAGCAGCGCTACACAAGATGCCACATAAACTCTCGCAAAATAAACATCTTTTCAAAATTCCACACATAGTGTCTGGAGCTGTGGCATATCAGAGTAACCCTTGGGGTGTTTATGATCTACTAACATTGTATTTCAATCCGTAGAGCAACTTTTTTTATAAATAAGTAATAGTTAGCTTTTATAGACTTCTAGTTATTTATTGATCCTACAACGATGTATTTAATTAATAATCATACGAACAAAAGTTCAGGCAAAACTTCACTGTTTACTTGTGCCATAAAGACGCTGGATTGAGATGCTGTTTTATGGTTTAATACCGCCGTTGTTGGAGCACCACACTTAGTTTTCTACATTACCTTCTGTTATGTGTGCTTTTTATGTGGCTGAAAGTTTCCCCTTGAAGACCAAAAAAATAACTGAACTCTACTGAATTAAACTGTAAAAGTATAAATATTTTCTTCCTTTATATATCTTTTTTAAATTATTAAACCTCGTGCTGCCAGTTAGGACAATAATCACGGTCAAATGAGTCGAGCTATGAAGATCAGTAAAAACAAACTTAAACTAATGCAGATGGAATGACCTCTTTACTTTCGCCAGCAATTATTACCTGGCCCATTTAGCGCAATCTGCACAAATCAGTGAACGTGAATTCATTCCCCCCCACCCAAGGCTGCAGCTCCTATAAAACCCCATACGAACCCCCCACCACCTCACCCGAGCTGCACCTTGGAGCCCGGGAACAAAGCCCATTATTGCTCCTCTGAACGCAGATGCTGCGACAGGTAAATGTTGTCTCTGAAGAAAATGTCCCATGATGACAACATTCACTGCAGGGTGACTATTATCCCTGATTCATCATTCTCATATACTGCGGTGGTTTGCGTATTTCTTGCCTGCAGCTTATCAGCAGCAGCCATTCTCTCTCTGCCTTGTGCTCCTCTTTCTATCTTTCCCCACTCTCCTGCCTTTTTTCCCTCACTCGGTCCTGCTTCAGCAAATCCCAGCAGCCAAATGCTTTACCCCAGAAATCTAATGGAAGTGATTTGACTTCCGATTAATAGGGCTGACAGAGGCAAAACGCCGGGGCAGTGCACTACTGTGCCTATTATGCTAAACACAAGCCGCATGGAAAGAAAGCCCGCGGGGCTATATACTGTTTGTAACAGCAGCTGGTGAGGTAAACACAAAACACATTTCTGAGGAGTGACACAAAAATGTGATATCAATATTTCATACTTTGTAACGCCAGCGTGGCACTTCCAATTAAACCCGGCGTCTTGATGTAATAGAAACCAGGATATTATTGGTTTCATTGTGACACCTATTATTTCCGCTATTATGTCACTGCAGCAGGTTCCATATTGATGAATGTCACTAAATGTGATAAAAATGCTTGTAGTTGGGGCCTTGCTGTGACACAAGGGTATAATCCCATGGTCTGGGACCGAATGATGTGGCTTATGACCCAACCTAAAGAGATTGGCATCATAACACCTAACGTATAGTAAACCATATAGTATTCTTTTCCTGCTCCATATTACGATCTTAATGTCTTCCGATGAGGGTGATATTTCTGTGTTAGTACTTCTGTGTGTTCCGCACTGTAGACCATCGTATCCTGATTAAGGGTCTCTGTGATTGGGTGGGCATGTCTGGTATACCATTGAACTGGTTTTCTTCTTATCTCACAGACAGAAGTTTTATCATCTCTAGTGGAGACTTTGTGTCTGATTCCTCTCCACTGTCTCGTGGTGTGCCGCAGGGCTTTGTCCTGGGGCTTATGTTATTCTCTTTATATGTGGGGTACCCATGGGATAGATCATGAACAGATTTATTGTTGCATAACATTCATATGCAGACAATATTCAACTCTTTTCACTTTTCATTCAAACCAAGTCAGGCTGTTAGGTTATCTAAGCTCCTAGACTGTTCCAACGCTATCAGGGACTGGACAGCTGATAAAACGGAGGTTGAGGTTGTTCCATGATCATGCAAAGTATTGGGCCACCTCAGCTGTCCACTCCAACCTGCATAATAAGACTTATTGGTAAACTGAGATCTGCAGTTGCAATAGCTGAACTAGAGATGCGTATATCTGATCTTGCTTTGACTACTGTAAGGCCCTTTTCTCCTCTTTTAGTACGTTTGCTCTTCATCGTCTGCAGGCAATCCAGAATGCTGCCGCAAGTCTACTCACTAGGTGAAATAGGTAGTCTCACATTACCCCCCAATACTCGGATATCTCAATGTATGCGAGGATCCACTTTAAAATGCTCACTCTTACTCCCAGAGTATTGTGGCGACTTCACCCGTATTCATCAGCTGCTCTCTCAGGTCAAACACATTAAATGTTCTATCTGTTCCATGCACTCGCCTTAAGACCCGTAGCGATCAAGTTTTTGAGGCCATCGCAGCTAAACCAAGGAATACTCTGCCCCCATACGGTCCGCTGATTCTGTGGATTCTTTTAAAGATCAACGAGACATAACCGTTTAGACAAACTTTATGGATCACGTCTGCATTTTATGCATTAATTGTGTATCTTATTATGGAATTTTACTACGTTTATTGTTTTTAGTTTAGCTGCTATGATTCCTTCCTTGTATGTTATAATGGCACTTTATGTCAATGAAAAGTGCAATATAAATAAATTGTACTTTTTTTGTTCTTATACTGACTCCATGGTGCTGTTAATTCTATTCACCAATGCGGCCACAACAGTATTTTATCAGGACTTCATAACTCTGCTCTTGATTTATAGACAAACTGTCTACATCTGCCCTAACATAAAGCCTGATCCCTACATTGTTCTGTTCACACTATATTAATATTATGTTGTGTTTTCCCAGAATCTGGACATGGCTGCCTCGGGGACATTCTATAAATACAGCCTGACAGGCTACATGGCTTTTAGGGTCCTCCGTGAATTCACCGGGCTTGCTTGGAGTAAAAGCCTCTGTTTCTGCAGCTCTAAGGGGATGATCTGTGTGCACCAACCTCACTGTGATTTGATCCGACTGAGAGGAGGGCTTTTTTTTAATTTTAAAAATGCCAACATCTCCAAGGTCTGTCAGAAGTACGAGTGGGAGAATGGGGTGAAGTCCTCCACGAGGGACTTTGCCAGGAGACAATCAAACCGAACCTCCCTGGATCTGCTATCTTGCTATAAGAAAGATTGGTTTAAATTCAACCACTCATGTTAAGAGCTTGCAATTTTGTCCATTGTCCACACTGGCAGTTGACTGTCCGTCAAGTCCCGCTCTTGAACGCAGACTGGCGAATCATTGCTTAGCTTTGGCCAGCTTCGACCAGGGTCTGACAACAATCCAGCTCCGCTCCGTATGCTCGAATGCAATTGTTTCAGATTTACTTCATTTTCAGGCTGGTTTTATGGATTTCAAGCGAGTCATTGTTAAACATTGTACCCTGGGGCAAAAGTAATAGCGATACTCGTTACCCTGATCAATTATATTTGTCATGTACCAGCTCCTGACTAGCTTCGCTATCAGCAAGCAGCTATTACATTTTGATTTATTTATGCACATGAATCAACATGTCAGTTTCCACCTCAATGTAAATTTACCAGAATTAGCTAGAGAGCTCATTTTCATCTGTAGTCCCTGGGCACGTGATTACAATACTTTATTTACCAACCAAAATCTAATTTTGACATCTTGGCGGAACATTTAACAATCGGTATGACAAAATGTAGACACATGATAAACTAACTTTTCTTTAATGACACCATGTCATCTGAATAGTATAGAAACTAGACAAATTTCACACGCACCGCGTGGAACATGCCAGACAACGATGCTAAAGATCAAAATGACTCATGAAATTCTGATGAGCAAGTCAACACGGCATCACAGGGTGCAGCTCCCTCGGCTCGCTCTCACACTCACTTCACATCATTTTTATTCATTGAGTGAGCACGCATGTCAAATCCCTCTTAAAGTTCAAGTAACCAAAACAATTCAAATGCCATGCTTTTTTTGGAGCTTTAGTCAAGCAAGGAACCTTCCATTACCGCCGTGAATTGGAGCAATGTCACTTTTGCCTCTCGACAACCAGCCAAACTAGGAGAAAAAACTTGTATGCTCCATATGCCCAGTATTAGCATTTTCTGAAACAAAACAGTCACTGGCAGACAATCACAGCTCACTGCATACCCCCTCAAATCATTTAATTACGAGGCCCCAGTTGAGTATATATTTAAGCCATCATAATCTGCCGAGTGTAATTGTTGTTAGGAGAATCTGCCGTGGCTCATAAAACAGAATTAAAAGAATAGTTAAATTCCCCTCATTTTCTTTAAACCTGTTCTGGGGCCAATTTTTTTTCTTCAACATAAAAACTAAAGCAGCATCAAAGGCAGATAACGTAACGGAGGCTGAATCGAGTCACGAGGGAAAAAAGTCATGGGAACATCTGTAGTTATAACTACAGATAAAAAAAAAAAAAGAGTGGCCTACAATAAGTCTGTGGACATACAGCAGTTTTCCATTATCTCCACATGCATCACACCGCAGAGACAAAAACCATGGAAAACAACTTCCATAGAATGCCAAAGTGCATACGGTCAGAAGTCAGCAAGAAATCCTTAGAACTATATCAGGTAGGTTTAAGATCTGGTGCTGCTATCCCGGTGTTCATCCCTCCCTCCTGGACCCCAGACCTGGCGTGCATCATCTTTGAAGATCCTGAAGTAGTATTTAATGGTGTTGTTTCAAAGCAGCACTGATGCTCTGACCTTGAGTGGTAGTTCACTCAGTGAATGTATTGATGGAACCTTTTTGGAAGGAGATCAGGGAGGCAGTGAAAGTCAGGAGGAGGCTCTGATGTCACGCTTTACGCCCCTTCTTCCAGAGTGGCCATTCAGAACAGGATATAAACACTTAGAAGTGATTGAGCGAGATGTCGAAGTGCCCAAAGGAACCAGAAAAAGTGACGTTTTGACAAATTAAGAAGTTGACTTACTTCAAACATTGCACTGAAATGAGATTTAAGTTATTCACTGCAAAACGTATCATCACTCAAAAATATTTCTATGTATCCGTCACAATTAACTATCTGTCTACACAATTAACTATCCGTCTATCCTCATAGCTTCCGCAACCTGCCATGATTGCCTGATGCTCTGCTTCGAATTTCCTCCCAAACCTCTCTCATTGTAAAGAGGTAAATGACACTAATTGTATTAAACTGTAAAATCAAATAGTTCTTATTTCAGAGAAAACAGTACAGGAAATAGGCAGCAGTATCTGCATGAATAAATGCTAATGACTAAGATGTGGTGGTTGCACTATTGCATATAACTCTGTGACGGGTTATTAGGGCACGGGAAATATACGGAGATCTTGATTTATGATACTCTTTCTTGTCAAAATCAGTATGACTTCAAACATTATCTCAGTTGTCATCGCATGCCAGCGAGCAAACACATACATTAAGAAACATACTGAACAATTCTAATATTTTACCTTCTTTTATACTTGTAAATAACTCTGCACAGGATTGGAAGAATAGTGTCATGGGAAAGCAAAAACAAAAAGGCCACAACAGCAACCGTCACTACGAATATATAATGAAAGCCGTTGATCGAATACTAGATTCAGCAACGGAAGCAGTTTAAGAAAACAGTTTGTACGTTGTGAAAAACTTGGCATGTCCATCTTAAAAGGTGCAACAAATGAACCACCATGCATTTGAATGGACCACAGAAACCAAATAAGAGCATTGTGTATTCTGAGGAACATTCCTCCCTCTAACTGCAGTCGAACACCATTAACGGCAAAAGTACTATGCTGTTGGCAAACGTGGATGCAATGTTTTTAACAGAAAGCGTTCCATTAATAAAGTGTTGGTGCAAACGATTAGTAGGAAACACTGAAGTGACCAGTTCAAATATAAAATGTCACATTAATAAAGTGCTCTAATCATAATACACCACCACATAAAAGTGCTATGAGCATCTGATCAGCCCTTAAAGGGAAGTGTAGTAAGAGAACTAAAATATTGGGATGCTAAACATAGAGTTGAATGAAAAAGTAAAACAATCCATGTTTGCTTGAAGCTGCATTATGATTAAGAACGATTGCTGCTGGTAATGAAATGCAAATGTTGTAGCTGTTTAGGGTCTAGAATCTTTCTTTCTGTATAGGATATAACTTGTTTCGTATCACAGTGTTTATTGTACAGTAAGTAGAACTGGATGAAGGCGTCACAGATTGTATCACAGAGTGTGAACTGTAAAAAATAAAATATTTTGTACATGTCTCACAAAGCTGAGGGGGGATTTGGAAGCTGTCCTGTTACCCGAAAGCCAACACAGTGTCAGCTCCTGCAGGCGGAATCAGTAGCAAGGATGGTTTTATGCAAAGCGCATCTTCAGACTCTCCTGCACATATTTGAATCATTTAATTCAGATGCACAAATCCTTAATAAGGGCTACTTATTCATTCCCGGTGACACACGGTTTGATTGTTTATTTGTGGGTGTTAGGTTAGGTTCTACTGCACATTCCCCAGCTCCTTTGGAACAGTCCTGCTGTGAGTGGGGAGTTCGGGACATTTTCCTGGCTCCAAAACCGCAGCATACCTTCAGCCTGGTGGAGCTTATTAATTAATCACATAACTATGTTCCATAACCTGGGGATTACAGCAAGCATGAGTCTCATAACCATCTGTGCACTTCTTAAACCTTAAGGCAGTCAGACTCTTTGACTCGGAGGCTGAAAACATCAGACTGAACTACACAGAAAAGCAATTTGCATTAAGTGCATTTAAGCCTGGTACACGCCAACTGCATCAGGCCCCGCCCCCTATTGCCACCCAATCAAGCTGTCAGAGGAACGCACTCTGCTAATGTTAGCTCCACAGGTTTTTACCATTGTAAAACCTCAAGTATCACTGTTACACAACGTTTAACCATGACTAGCTCAAAATCCACAAAACCAGCCTGAAAATGAGTCAATTGCATGAAAGTCTTTGGAGAAGAGCCGGGTAAATGGACTGTACTTGTATTGCGCTTTTCTAGTCCTTCGACCACTCAAAGCACTTTAACACTACATGTCATCATTCACCCATTCACTCCCATTCATACACTGATGGCAGGGGTTACCATGCAAGGTGCCACCTGCCCATCAGGCATCACATTTCATGTGTTATCTGACCACAAGTGCCACAATATCTGCTGCTGTGCCTGCAGTTGGAGCCGTGTTAGCAAATGTTTCGTTATCTACTAAACTCTATAGCCAAAATATCCAATATGTTGGTGTATGGCTGGTTGAAGTGGTCGGTGCAAGCCATCCCACACAGTCATGTGTAAGCTCCAGTATACGGTGGCTCCAATATCATCTGCACTGTTTAACAGACAGCAAACTCCAAAGACTGCAACAGTTTGCTTGTTTATGTGCCATGGCCTGCTATATTGAATGTTGATGCCAGATGCATTCACACAACACAAGGATGCAGTGTGGAACAATGTACAAAGGATACACCAATGGTGTATGTCTGAGCTAATCTATGTCAGTATAAAGTCAGCTTTTCATCACAACACTGCCTTTTGCACACCAAGTTGTTGAGTTCAGAATTTGTATTGGATTGTTTCGAGAGTTTTTGAAAGATAATTAACTGAACAGGAAGATTGGACCAACAAGCAGTCCCTTTGTTAATTTCTGTGAAAAATATATTTTCCTTTCAGTGCTGTTGTTTCATCTTCTATTCTTCGGCCATATTACTCCTTTACTTTTGGTTTTGCTCAAAATGGGAGAAATTAAGAGCCGAGTAATATAAGGATAACTTACTGTTTTTTTAGCTCGCTAGGTAGCAAACAATCTAACATTTTGTAAAGGAACCCTACTTGCTAGGTCCTCACATTCATTTATATATTTCAATTTAGCTAAGTAAGCATATCCATGTTGATTAAATTCCACTTAATTTAGGTTTAAACTTGGATTAACATTTTGAATTGTGCAACAGGCCGTATTTATTAATTGTTAACCCCTGATTAGAACAAACCTTAGATTCAATAACTCCTAAAACCTTTAAAAACTAGTACAATCCTTCCAAAGCCAAGGTCTGTTCCATGTCAGCTTTTGATTGTCATTACACTAACCCATTACACTAACCCACTAATCCTCTACAGTGGAGAACATGCAGATGAGAGCTGATTTACATCTGTAGTGTAAAGTTAAATGGCTGTCTTAATGTAGCTCACTCTCACTTATACACACTGTAGCTGCAATTTCTTTCCAGTGTACTTTAAGAATATAGTGGAGACGCAATATGTTTTCACTCAAAAATAGTGGGAAAAAGCTTATTTCAAATTAGCTCTTGCTTTAGAGCTCGTCTTTTTCACATCATCAAGTGCCCCTGGGGAACCAATTAAAATAATATGAATGATATTGCTTTTCCCCACTGCACATACAATACCCCTTCACAGGCCATCTGGTTTTATGGATTGATCCAAGAATGCGAGAAAGAAAAGAGGTTTAATCTGTCTGCTATTATTAAAAGCAGAAGCCTCCACTGCACTGCAGCTCTCTGTAACTGTCGTGTCATCTCCAAAACACGTCCGCAGCACCAAACTGAATGGTAAGACTAATTCAAGTGAGAGTCATACAGCTGCACTTGACAGGAATACCAACAGAATACGGGAAGAAGGGTTTGTGTGCATCATTGTGTAAAAGCAAGTACGAGTTCAAAGAGGTCAGCTTTGTCTCCACCTGCTTTCAAACCACGTTCCATTCCCTGGAAATCAAATTGAATTAATCTATTAGTAATTGTAAAATTCAATTTGGTAATCTTGGAGTTTAAATAAAGAGAGCATCTTTGAAGCCATGAGCATTACAGCAGTAAAATGACGGATTAGGGTCCCATTACTCACGATTTGTTATTCAATAAATCATTAATGGGCTCTATGAATAGCACGAGTGATGGACAAGAGTTCGAGAGCACAGGAGGCAGTGTTGCTGATGCATCAAAATCTGTGTGAGTATAGGCCCGAGCAACGCAATGCATAATGTATAGCTTTGGAGTGTTGACTTGCTGCTGGATCATAGCTTCATGCCAGCTTTTCAGCTCCTCACAAATGGGCGTTTTTCAATCGCTCCCTTTAAGAAAGAGCTTTGGATTATTTCTGCATATTTTTTCTGCAATAAAGAGGAACATTCTGCAGTAATATGCTGACACCAAAAAAAATAAAAAATCCACACAAATGTCAGCTAGTGGCCCCTAGAGATTGCAGTTTTCACCACAATACAATACTACTGTGGAGGAAAGAAAACAAAACTGTTGAAACGGGCTGATGATAGTTATTACTGCTCTTTAAGTGCTGTCTAGTGCCTGCTCAAGTAACGCCCTACAGCAGTCAACAAGGCTTGGAACTAGCGATGCACCGGTTGCAATATTCTTAGTCAATTCTGTTTTCTGTTGTTTTTTTTTAAGTCTGACCTTCTGATTTTTGCCAATTCTGATTTTCTTTCTAAAAATGATAAATGACAGCAAGGCTCCAGACAAACTTGTTTTCACCACCATCCCAAAAAGCAACCGTCCCAAAGTCAGTGTAAACCATCAAACAATCTAAATGTTATATTTGTACTTTGTTATTGTCATCTTTAGTGGTTAGCTGCATCTAACCACACAACCTCATGATGGCATTTAACTCGTCCCGATACTCATTTTTACTCAATAGAGCTTGAACGCATCATCATGCAAGTCGGCGCAACTTCCATTAGCGTTAGCTGTTAGCTCTGTTTTAAGCAGGCCTGGCAACTGTGGGCTGAGGTCTGTCACTGTGATGAATCTGAACAGCATTCATGGGAATGCTGTGTGGGAGTGCCTGATTGAGTTAGTTCTTCCAAATGTTAGTTCTTCCAAATGTTTTTTAAGGCTGTTCCTCCACGGCCTTGTTTTTGGATTAGCATTCGTGACAAATTCCGAGATGTACGTCTTCTTCACTCATGCTGAAGAACTTCCACACCGACGACGTGATGTAGGTCTGTGGTTAAGACGTTACGGTCTGTGCTGCTGTGTGCCTACAAAAACTACACAAAAGCAAATAACCGATGTCTTGCTAATATGTTGAGGCACTTACTCATGTATTACACCAGGACAGCTGTCCAGAGTTCTAGTCCAGCTGTGATTGGTGTATTAGGGTAAGGGTTGGTTGTCAGTCTCAAAGCTTTGCCAGTAGTGGGACTGAATTATCCTCCATTAGGAGTTAAATTCCTTCTGTGCATAGTAAATTTCATATCAGTATGTCCATTTGATTTTTGTATTACTGTTGCACAATTGCATAGTTTTTCTCTGAGAGTGTTGCTGTCAAATATTAAATATCTTGCTCTGGTCCACAGTGTTGGAAAGAAAACCATCACCATTATTAGGCTCTGTCTTAAGAAGAAACAAATAACATGTAGAAACTGAGAATGTTTTTTTCTGCAATATTTATATATTTTTTGTTCTATGGTCTTAATGTTGATCATTTATGGAACTGCTGTGTTTTTTTTTCACAAGGAGAGGCACAAATGACTTGGGATGAAAAATGAAGAAATCTGCTACTCCAATTTCTCTCCTCTCCATCACACTCGCTGTTAGGCTTGATGATGCATCGCTGTGGGAGTCTAGTTGTCACCCTAGCAACTAGCATGGTACAGGTCTTAAAACCTGAGACAGAAAGCCCAGCGGTGACTTCCCCCTTCGCTTCCAATATCATTCATCTCTGTGCAGGGACTCTCACAAGACTCGCTTGTGTGCCGTGTGGAAATTCCCCGCTCCATTCAAAAATGGAGAAGTTTAACAATGACATACTGTAGCTGTGAAATGAATGAATAGATAAATCAAATAGGCAGAACACGAAGAGAGATTGGGGCCCAGGAGAACAAATTGCAGGGGGGGGGGGGGGGGGGGGGCAAAGCTGAATGATAGCAACATCAAGAAATTGGACAGAGTTGGGACAGTGGGCCAGAGGAACGTGTCCGATCACCTGTGAAACTGGGCCGCAGAGGTAAAGATATTTCTCTCACTAAATACAGTTTACCAGCTATTGCTTTAAAGGTTTACTCACCACTAGCATGTTAAGAACACATTTTGAATCAAGATGCAGTTACTTCTTTAGCCATTGTACTTGGACAAGTTATACGAAAACCATGTTCACTCCAAACCAGGATCGGATTCCCAAAAATGTGGATCTGTCCTCTTCAAATACAGCTACGATGTAGATTTAAAGAATCAGAGGATCAAAATATTAAAAACTACTTGTGAGTCCATTCCCCTTTTTTAAACAAGCGAATGGACCTGAATGTTTTGCAGGCTGGATTAGGGTTTACCACATGGAAGGCGAAGGAACATAATGAAACACATAACATGAAAATATAAGACTATCGGGAAAAGGAGCCTACATACTGACTCCACAACACCATTTCATTCAAATAGTCAATGTCTTGATCCAAATCCCATCTTCAATAGGTAACAGAGCACTCTTTGTTATGAACTGGAGCCAGAAAATTCAAATCTGGGGAAAGAGATGGAGCCTAAGTGGAGCTGACATTGAATGCAAGAGGCAACCAGCGTAGCGGCTCAGTCAATCAAGCAAACAGCCCAAAACATACTGATCCAAATTCTGATAAACTGTATTTGAACTTGGGTATAATTGTTGCAGGTTTGCCTATCTTTGGGTTACCGCAAAATTGAACTCAAAAAGTAATGTTCTGTGATCTGGAAAAACAAAGAAACATGGACGAAGGTTAAAGGCAATTGTAGCCATCCATCACAGTTTACGGACCTTCCTGCTTTAAGGGCTAAAGGCATGTGGTGTTAACGAAGCATATTTCAGCTCGTTTACAACCTATGATTTGTTGTAGTGATGTCACCGTATTTTCAGATCTCAGTTATTACTTTGGTGAATAGAGTTTTATCATAACTGAAAGAAATAATGGCCAAACTATAAAAAAAATAGACTGCAGTGGTAAAAAGAATAAAAAGCCAAATTATCCTTTAAAAAGGGACAAATAGTCTAAATTACTCACTTTAGAAGCAGTTATCTTTTTATAACATATCTTGTGGGGAAATCAAATATGTATTCTGGGATCAATGTCAGATTTTTTAAATACAAGTGGATCCAAAGATTTTTGGGATCAGCTGCTCCAGCATCTCTGCAGTGGTTTCAGTACTCGGTCACAGTGGTTGCAGCTTGGGACAGCCAGCTGATGTTGTGTGATTGGGGAGATATCTGTGGAGCTGGACCCTGCTGCCTCAGCAACATTGTTATAGGACAGGCATGTTAAATGCCAAGTGTAAGTCTTTGAGCCCAGAGTCCTCACACAAGTCTTTTCATCAGTCTCATCGCCAGTTAATAAAACCTGTACCGATAACCTGAGAATATGCAGTACTGCACTTTGGGAATCAGCCATTCTGCTTAAAGACAATGCCGGGCCAAAAAAAGGGCTTCTCAATTTCCGCCTTCAATTAATCTAATCTGAAATTGAGAAATGATTTCATGGTGGCTCTCCTGCCCTGTCATATTGAAGTCTTACCCAACCCCATCACACATGAATGCAAACAGGTGCATTAGGCATCATACGGGAATGCCAAGGGATAAAGAGTAAGCACTGTTTGGTAGTATGCAAAAAAAAAAGTATTCTTCATTTTAGGCTGGCATCAGATTGAGCCTTCAGACATACTCACTCACTTTCTCCAGCCTTTGTATGAAAATGCCTCTGCAGCAGCACTCCTTCACTCCCTCCCTCCCTATCCTTCTCCCCTTTCTCCCTGCAGCCTTCCAGACAGATAAATGGGAGGGAGTCAGACTGAATGAGGTTTTCTCGAATGATCCTACTTCCACACCAGCAAACCAATTACCATGACTAAGATAAACCCCTCCAGCACCCCTTCCAACGCCCCCCCAACCTCCCCACCTCTTTCCAGGCAGAGAGAGTCAGCCATTGTTGGGGCTCTGTGTTTCTGCCGTGGCCCCTGGGGCTGGAGAAAAAGTCAAAAGTCAGCCTGTAGTCACTTTTCTGCGTCTCCAAAAATGACACGACGACACACATAAGCACAGGCCGCAAAACAAAGAGCTGCATTTCCTCAAAAAGCTGACATTTTCCATCCAGCCACTTCATTAGCATTTTCCCCTCTGTATCTTAAAACTGAGAAATGTCACAACCATGCCTGCGGGCTATAAGTCGCAGCGCTGTGTGATGAGTAGGTCTTGTTTTGGTGCCAAACTTGGGGGTAGGAACCAAAGCAGCCTTTGATTTATTCCTCTTGCCATACTGCTGCTGACTTCATGATTAATGCCTTGTTGAAGGTACATTTTCTGTCTCTACAGTCTTAAAGGGGACTGTGGCTGTATAATGGTTAACATGGATGTGGTTATTTTTTTATTCAGAGAACACAAAAAAACAATTGTTTCTCCTACTATAGTAAAGGTTTTGTAAATGCTTTTTGTCAAAGTCCATTTATTTTCTGTTAGTTTTGAGGAGCGATTTGCACTACTTCCAGTGTGAAACACACGATTAAGTTTTCCTATCCTAAGCAAGTCTTCCAACTGGAAATGGTATTGCGTCAAAAGAAGAAGACAATTCAGAAAGTCCAATTTAAGTAAGTGTGAGACAAGTATTCTCCCAAAAATGTGCATTGATGAGCCAATGCAGTGCATTGCTTGCCTGATATCAGACAGAATTGTCAACTCAATTACCATCTTCAGACATTGCCATCCATCAAACTTACCATGGGGGGGAGGGGGATGCGATTTTACACACCAATCACTACAGACCAACTATGTTCAAAATTAACCGTTTAACCTTTAAATGACAGCATTAATCGGTCAAAATTATAACTATCAGTTAAACAGTAAAAAAATAAATAATCTAATATAAAAAAATCTAAGCAAAACTCACAGGTCGGATCCCTTTTTGTAGCACTGCATACACTGCACTGTTACTTTCACAGCTATAATGTTGCCTGTTTTGCGCATACACTGCAGCTGGCACTGGTTATCGTCACAGCTGGGCTGCTTGTTGGCACTTCGACCACAGCACCCCTGCATGCAAAGCACTAATCTTGTCAGTAAACCCTTAATGGTCAATAGTCAGTTAACGTGGTTCTGCTAAAGAATCTGAGTTAGCATCACTAAGACCAACATATCCACTTGAATCAACATTTGAAGTCAACATTCATGAGTAGCCACTAGTTTTGCTGGGGTTTTAAGAGCAGTGCGGTGCAAAGTAAAAACAAACTCCAATGTTGGCTGCTATTGACAAGACATGCCTTCTGCGGCGCACGCTTAACAGCTTGACAATAACGTTAAACCTGGCGCTGATTTGCTAATCTCTAGTGCCCCCGCTGCACTTTTTAAACTAGTAACCGCTGTTTCATGTCACAGTGCCAGACGAATCAGTCAACGGGAACTCAGTGGAGTGTGGGACGGATTCAAAGGTCTGGACCCAGGCAAGTGCATTAATGCATGCCGCCTTACTAGAAGTGTTAAAATGCAAAGTCGATATTTTTGGCCAAATGATGGCTGAGAAAGGTCTGGGGGTCAACATCCTCTTGGAACTATAAAAAGCAAATTAAAGTCACTGAAAACTGGCCCCTCGTTCTCAAAATATCTTGCCCTAAATCAACATGATGGATAAGGCCCTGCTGGTGGCAGTACAAGAGTAAGGAACCTCATTTGATGTGTCCTACAGATATGCGGCTTTAGGTAAAGAATGATCTAGCTTTAGTAGCACAACGTAATGTAAAGCTGTGCCATGTTGGCTATGGTATAAATACTTTGCATCTGCCACTGGAACAAGAAGACCTTAGCTGTAGCTTTCCGGCTAAGGGCATTTTTATTTAAAAACAATTGTATCTCCCTGACGATGACTGCTTATTGTAGTGCAGCCAGTGAAAGGTGCCCCTGCCTCTTGGCAGGGTTACAGCTGCTTATAGTACTGATACACCCCCTGTGCTCAAGGTTAAACTGACCTGGAGACTCTACGTGGGCTGCTGGGCACTCGGCCACACAGTGTTAGCAAAACATGAGGCCTGATAAATGAACTCATCCATCTTTGTTGAGCCCTGCCACATATAGTTTGTCCTGGACAATGCAACCAAACGGCATTAATTAAGGCAGCCTGAGAAAAGGGTTTCAGGGATAGTTTTAGTTAACAAGAGTGATGATGATTAAAGGCAGAGGTATGATTAAGCCATACTCTGAGGCAGTGATTTAAAGACAAGGAAGGTATATTTATTTAAAAGACCAAACTATTAATCTCAGGAGAGCCTGTAGAAAACCTGAATGCAAACAAATTTAGAGCGTTTCATTTGGTCACACGTAATATTTGGAAAACTCACTGAGGCAAGGACAGCATAACTGCACAGTTTTGTTTCAAGGAAATCTCTATTATTTTTCCAACACAGGTCTTATTTTTATAGACTGAGCCATTAATCTTATAGGTCATGTTTACAATTCAATCAGCTGTAGAGATTTCAAGAGAGGAAGTATAAGCGCAGGATTATAATGGCCTCTCTTCAGGCAAACAACATGAGTTATAACCCTGTCATTTCAACAACAAAATCTGTTCACTATAGCCCTGGTTAAACAGCATTCTGCATTTTGTAGCATACAACGGAAGTAAAATAAAACAACTGAATTTCCCTTTAGATGCCGGACCCCTCTGAGGTTACAGCCTACTGTTCTTGATATTCTGCATGCAATATTTTTATTAAGATACTTTGCTTTTGCCATCAGCTTTCTAAAACAGTGCCTTGAGCAAACACAAATAACTACTGAACACACTGCTTAGCAGTCTCAACAAATTACACACAGTATCTACTTCATTAGGAACACCAACAAAAAGATGAATGGCCATCTGGTGGTCCAAATGTGTGCAACAGCAGCTTAACGGGAACACTGCTGGCAAAGCAAAAAACGAGTACGGGAGCCGATGTTCCAGGGTTGAAAGGTCACTGGCAAGAAGTTTGGTGGTGTTGCGAATTTGACAAGTAAAGTAATTGTTCATGAGGGAGTCCGCTCTCCTCGTTACTCCCCTCACCCCACGCTGCAAACTGAGGAAGCTGCTGAGCAATCCGGAGAAGAAGGCATCAGCAAGATTCTTTGCAATGCAGGCAATGCTCTTTGTATTTATACTCCTGCTTTCTCTCTTTTCTTCCTCAAAAAAAGTGAGACCTGCTGTGAAATGGTGTAATCCAGATGCCGTGACAATGCTTTTGTCTGTGAACCACCAGAGGCATCACTTCTTTTTCAAGGCAAGAAAAAAAGTTGGTGCTTTTGATAAACTCAAAGTAGTTTTTAATATGCTGTGGAATATAGAGAAAAGTGAACGGCTGTTTATGACGTTTAGTGTAAATCCTCTACCTGGGGTCTTGTTTCACATCATCTAGGAGGCAGTAAAGCTCCACACTCTGCCTTTCTGGCACTTGGAATATTCATTAGCAATTGTCAACATGATATAGTGCTCGCCTGCCTTGCCAGCTTTCCATTTAGTTGAGATCATAGTTTTTATTGAGTGTGACAACGGCAATCAAAATGCATAGACTTTTTTTTTTATTTGACAACTGCTCATAAATGCTAACAACCTCGCTAGGTAGGATGGGATAAATAAAGCTTTTTAAGAGTAGAATCTAAATAATTTCTTTACTCAGTTCACCTTTAGTCAAAATATGTCAAACAAGGCTCTGTGTTGGACTTGGAAGCCATCAGCTCAAACTGTGATCAGCCTATCATTGACTGTTGAGTCAAGGTTCTAAGAAACAGTTTGACGGTTGCACTCAAACAAAGCATCAGGGTAACCTTGAAGAAAAAGTCAATATATTTCTCACAAAAGATTTTTTATTTCTCCAAAAAAAGGCATAAGTTTTTCCAAAAAGCTGTTCCATTCATATGAAAAGAGAAAAGGGTATCTGCTGCTGGATTTGCAATAAAATCATAGCAGCTCGTTATTTTAACAAAGGCCCAACCACGGTTACCTTCTGGCATCCGACACATCCCATGAGGTTTGACTAGCCTAATGGGAAATGCATGAAAACAGTCAGCCGTTTAAAACCAGCTCAGCTTCAGGGAGTGTGTGTGTGTTTAGCTGGCTGTTAGCATAAGCTCCCCATCATATCCAACTGGAACCAAACATGTCCGAATACCCAACAAAACCATCTGCCACTGCATGTACCATTACATTACACAGAAGCGTAATGCACCTATGCCACAGAGGGCTCTTTTGATGTGGAGGACTATTCCCAACCAGCATCCCATGAAGTTGATTAGTGTGGTGGAGGGAGTCCAGAGCCGTAACAATTCAAGCCGTTAGCCCCAGCACCCATAATGCCCGAAGCCAAAGCTCTCAGAGCCAAGGCAGGGCGAGGGCAAGAGAGGAAGGGGGCATTCTCTGAGTGGTGACGTAACGTTAGTTAGAGGCTAAAGTTAGGAAATGTTTGAATAGAGTTAGGACACCCACCTCTGATAAGAGGGCATTAGAATTTTTTATTTTATTTTTTAAATAGAAATTTCAAGACATAGATACATCTTAACTGATCAATTATATGTCAGCATTAGCCTTGCAAGACTCATAAAACAGTAGCTGGCATGTTGAGCCTTTTCCAAACTATGAAATGCAGATTTTTAAAGATTTGTCAATGAATGTCAAATACCAGCATTGATATGTTTTATCACAGTCATATCATTTAGTTTACAGCCCAAAGGTGAGCGGTACCCTTTTTTTTTTTTTTCATCACAACCAGTGGACTTGCCAGTCACGCTGAGCCTCCATGTTCAGTTGCGCCAGCACGAAATAGATGTGGCATGCTTTACAGTCTATGCTATTGTATGTTTCTGCTGCTAATTGCTATATCTGCCGGTTATTGACTGATGGCCGTTTAAATGACCCTGTTGTCACGCACACTAGCACTCCTCTACAGTGGCATCAGCAACACACTCCAGCTAACATGGTCCAAGGTGAAAGTCATTGCAGCATAGTGACTCAGTCCCTGCTGGCATCAGTGGGCAACTGGGGCAAAAATACACTTCACTCTATGACTCCCCGCGGCTCAGTTTTTATCATCACAACTGCCACTCTTTGTCGCATTCCCTCAGCAGTGGACTGATGCAAGGACGCATTGCACTCTGACAGCATGTTCTAAAATGTTAGGTAATCCATGATGTCCTCTGCTCCTTGTCCTAAATGTCAGTCTCAACTCTGATAGATGTCTGAGCTGTAGCGATGCCCCCTTTAACTGCCTGACATAAAAGGGAAAATAAAAATAATAAAACATCTATGCATGGTAAAAGTGAGGTGAGGGAAAATGGACAATTACAGGATGTTAGTGGTTTGATTTTTTTATCTTTTTTCCCCAAATGAATAGATGAGATCTATGCAGCTCTGGAGGTTGTTATTCGAGAACTTACACAAATAACAGATCTGAAATCAGCGTAGTTCTTGATCGGCATAATAAACGCCAACAGCTCCTAGCAACAGCCCCCTCAACATCCAAGTCAGCTGAAAATTACATAGACAGGATGACAGATCAGTCACTTCTCACTACTGGTGGGTTGGGCCAAAATAATGAACAATTAAGTGAAAGCAAAATGGCAATTCAGTCTGATATTATATCATTTTTTTTTCCAAAACATGCCTTGAGTGCAGCTAACCAAAACTTTTTTTCTTGCATATATAGGAACACATCCACTTAGAGCTTACCGATAGATCAAATCTTGCCACCCTTTATGCTCAAGTACCACAAGAAAAGTCTGCAGCACGGGGGCTGGTTTGGAGTAAGTATGCCTGTGTTGCAGAAGCCCCCAATTTCATTGGGTAATGTATCCCATCAATCCCTGTCAGAGGCAAATGCACAGTAATACATTTTGTATTGGATGTGGTCACTCTATTAGCCCCTTCAGCTTTACATAACCCAGCCATGCTTTGATCTGCAATGATGTGTTAGGGCAGACATGCATGAGTGACTGCTTCAGCATGAGTCCTGGGCAAAATGGCAGGAAAGGAATAGTGGATGGGTTTAACAGCATGGTCTTGCTGCATACAATCCCTTTTTATAGTCATGGAAATACACTTTAGTTTCTTTTTTTTAAATCAGGGAATACTCAGATTAGTTTTAAATGAGGTTTGGATTGCAAAGTCTTCAGGAATATTATATTATTTTATATCCATTTTTTATAAAGCTTTCATTGCTGTGGGGTTTCTACATTGTACTTTCCAGGAATCTGATGTTTATCAGTGATTCCACTGATAAGCTGCTCATTTGCATTGATGAAGGTAGCATTCAGCAGAATCACTGTAAAAATTACAAGCAGATGACATTCCAGAAATATTGAAGAGATGTCTTAAAGAGATGATTGAAGAGATGGCAGCAAGACAACACCACATGCAGAAAACAAGAGTTTGAACAACATTGTTTTTTTCTGCCATTGCAGCTGAATAGATACATCAGAATAGCGTTCATCGTCATCTCCACGATTCTTGTTCCCACTCTCTGTTACCAGATGTCTTTTCTGTCACTCGTGGCTCCAATGCTTTTGCATTTCATGCCACTTTATCTCAATCCTTTATGCAATTCTGCTGGCTACATTACCTTTTCTCAAGAAGCCCATTGTTTGCCAGTGTGCTAATGTCTGAATTTGAGTTGTTCATCTATTGTTGGCGTGCTGTGTTGCTTAATGATTGTGCCTCGCTTACAATACACCGCATTATGCATATTTGGTCTTCTCAATTTAAGGAGAACAGCTCTTGCCATTCACATACAGACTCGTGATACAAGGATACTTTTCATTGTCCTTGCTCGTCACAGAACCTTAGCTCTTTATATCAACAATGACCACGGGCCTTCCTTCCTTCTTGAAAAATGCAGAAACGATCCAAATCACTGTTAAGCCAAGAACACACACGTTCTTGCCTTTTCAGGCTTTTGTAAACCTCCAGAAAAACGTTAGCTATCAATTCTTTCCCCCCTAAATTGCATCAATGCTCGCCAATTCACTGCCATATCTTTCCTCTTTGTTCCTTCAGCTCATTTTGACACGCTCTGGGAGACTTTCACATCTGCCTTTGTGCTTTGGTTGAGTCCCAGCCAAACTGAAGAACTGAAGATGCATTAAGAACAGTGCCCTGTAATTTTCATCACCTTCTATTCAAGACTTTTTAAAGACATTTCACTGCTCATTAGAAAGTAGATAAAGACAGACTTATTATTGGGAGGCAAAGAAAGGTTTAGATTAGAATCTGAAAATAGTTAACATGACTGGTTTAACTCCTCACAAGAACCACAGTTCACCATGTGTTAGACTTTTGGAAGACCGAGAGACACCATTAACATGCACCACTACCCAGAATGGGACACGATCTCAAAAAAAGTTCACACCTGCTTTCTTAATATGTGTCAATACCTGCTGCAATATTCTGCAAAATTCTGCAAACCAACAATGTAAAGAATATAAATATGACTCCAAATGGTATTTGATATATTTGTTTGTGTGCTTTTCTTCATATTTTTTTCAGTTTGGTGCTTTATTTCACCATTTTCTTTATTTTCGACATGTCGAAAATTAGGAGTATTCATCATTGTAATATTCAGTGGATAGGGTTGGTGTTTACGATGAGAAAATGTAGATTATCACCAGCCTCACCGACCTGAAAACACTGCAGAAGCCTGAACTGAGAGCTGACTGACTATAGCTCTGCCAAGTGTGATCCCACTTAAAAAACAAGAAAAAACAAGCTGCTTTAGTTTTATTTTGGTAACATTTCCCCATGCCAACAATATGACAATCCCATTCTTCTGCCCTCACTGCCAGCTGTGCAAATTCGATTGTGTTTAATTTCGCTTTATTTTGCGGTGCACAGTTAGCTGGCAGTTATGGCATAGAAGTATAAAAATTTCATGGCGGGGAAGTGCTCATAGCAGCTTAATTACTACGGTGGCAGTAAAAAAGAGCAGACTTGCATTCTTAGTATTGCCCTCTGAGATGATCGTCTTCTTTACGTGCCGGGATTAAACCAACACAGAGCATATGCTCATTTAAACAGTTCTGCATGTGTGACAGCTTCTGTGTTGTTAAAGAAGGCGAGGATATTGTGCTCACTAAGGGAATTGCACATTTAACGTCCATACATACAAAGACACACATTTACATACCCTTTACTTGTGTATACATCGATGAAAGTAAAATGTACAAATTGCTGCTGGAATACAATTCTTGCACACATTTAATTGCCAAATAAAAAAGTTATTTGGTGGTCAGTGTTGGGTTGTAACGCATCACAGGTAACGAGTAGTGTAAGGGATTACAATTTTCAAAACAGTAATTACAGGTATTAATCCAAGTAATGATTGATTATGTGATTTTCTAATGTGGGTGAAGGGCTGGGCATATGGAGGTAATTAAATATACCAATATTTTTGCCAAACACCTACATATCTATACTGTGACGACATTGTAGGGATATACATTGGCACATTTACAAAAAAAATTCTGAATGACATTTTTGAAAAACAATAGTCAAAGTTGATATAATGACTAAGTGGGTAAAGTAAAAAAAATAAAACAGCTTAAACTGTTTGGTGAGTTCAGAAAATTACATCACTTTACTGTAATGCAGCCATTCAAACCAGGAAGACAAAACTTATGCCATATTACAATTTTATCTCAGACAATATAGAGTCTCATATCACAATGTTGATATATTGCCCAGCCCTATGTAGGAGAGACTTACACTTACTGTAGTAGCCAACATAACTTTGCAGCACATGTTAAAATAACAGTTTGTCATGTGTGAACATTAAAACTGGAAAAGTATATATATATATATATATATATATATACACACACACTGTATGTGTAGTCCTATGTGAGCGCTTGGCCATTCTGTTGCCACCTTGGGTTATTATCAGCCATTTGCCAGTAAAAGCCAAAAAAATGAATTTCATAGATCACCGACCACTTACATTTGGGTGATATTTATCAGTGAATACATGAATATTAGATTGGCAATAAAGAAACTGCAATCCCAGCAGTTAATCATTGCATGGGGACTCGGCAGCTGTGGGTCGTTCCAGAACTCCTCTTCGCAGAGTCCCATTGTAATCGTGTAGATGCCAGGTCATCACAAGTCGCAGACTAATGATCAAGCTCGCAGTTGGTGGGCCTCAGTGGCTTGGCAGTCCTTGACCGTTTTCCTTCTTATGTTGATTTACCCGATAAATTGCTGCTCTCGGCCATTTCACATGCCGACATGAGGGCAATTAGAAATGTGCGGCGGGGAACCTTTGCCTCTCATTAACTTAAGATAGGAAATTTTAAAGAACAGAGGAAGAGAAAAGCAGTGGATACCTCTCGCTTTCCTGACAAACTCTACTGTCCCACTCCATTACAGCTGAGACATGTCCCTTACTATATAGGGTGCCAATCAATAAGCTATTGGTTTGGCCCAAGTGATGTTATAGCTTTAGTTGCACTCCCTGGACTTGGATGAAGATGATAAATTCAGGGGGACTGGAGGGTGTCAGGGTAATTAAGTCGGTTAAAGTAAGCTCAAGTGACGATCCCCATGCTAAACAGGCAAAGCAAACTGACCTGAAATAACCCTCACACTAGTGGCTTTGTCCGGTCGGCTCAGCAAGCGCTCTCAGGAAGTCGTCTCTGTGCATAACTTTCCTCCCGCAGTGTTACGGTAATGACTTGATACAAGACACAGCAGCACCTCAAGCATGGCGAAAACTGAAGCACTGATTCCAGCCGTTTGCCCGGCCTCCAGACATGGGGAATATTTATCCTGACAAAGAGTGAGTGACTGAGGCACGCACCACACTAATCTCTCAATGCAATGAAATGTCTTTCCCCGTGGCAGAAATATTCTCATGCAGTCTGCTAAATTTCCACGAATCCACACATATTCTGACGAAAATGTGCCTTTCAGGAAATGGTTAGTTTGGATGTTAAAAACAGAGCAGCCATCTCCACCTGTTTTTTATCCTGTCGTGAGTGGGTACAAGGAGGTTCTCTTTTGCAACTGTCATACAAATGATGCAAAAACCAGCATCAAGCTGATGAAAGGTACACACTCTTAGTAAAAAAGCTCATTTGGTAAATAACAGGCAACCACTAAAGAAATGGTAAATAATTCAAATGAGGGCAAACAGGGTAGTTCGGTGAATGGAATAGCAGAAGGCGAGAGAGAGGATGAGATTGACGTCAGGCGACAGATGTTCGTCCTGTACTGTACACGCTTGTCACTATTCGTTGAGGTTCATTTGCTGTCTACTTTGTCAAACGGAAGGAAAGGTTTCATTATTTATTCAAGTGAAGTAAAAGCACCGGTAAATCCGAAGACATTTTTAAAAGGAATCAAACCAACAGAAAATCGTGTCATGTCGTTTGAAGCAATTTTAATGGTAATTTTATGGTGCGCTGCTTGGAAATAATTGCTGTCAAAAACACCACAACAATTTAAGAAGAAGAGCTTTTTGGGACTATGACCACACTGCATGCTACGTCCTCACACATTCCACACACAAACCAGATGCACTTCATTGTGTCAGTCCAGGGATATGTGGTCTCACAACTAGGAGTGTTTCACACTAAGTTATGAGAAAGCCACAACTATTTGTTAATCATGTAATTCCTGTCATTGCGGTTTTAGAAAAACTATCCCCTGATAAAACAACTGTGCAAAATGCTCTTCACCTGCCTCTAACATTACAAATCACGTACACAATTGCAATGAGCAATTATTTTCAGGGGCCATGGTCCATTCATTACATCCAAGAGTCAGTACCTTAAAGGCTGGGGCCATGGTTGGATTGAGGTTTGGTGTGGCGTCAGCAGTGAGGCATGCGCTGTACCGGACTGTTGTGGTGAAGAGGAATCTGAGCCAGAATGCAACGTTCTTGATTTACTAGTCCATCTGCATGCCGACCCTCACCTTTCGCGAGCTTTGGGTCGTGAGTTAAAGAATGAGATCGTGGATACAAACGTTAAAAATGAGCTTCCTTCACAGGGTGGCAGGGCTCAGCCTTAGAGATAGGGTGTGGAGCTCAGACGGCCGGAGGGAGTTTGGCGTAGAGCCGTTGCTCCTTTGCATCGAAAGGGGGCCAGCTGAAGTGGTTCGCGCATCTGAAAAGGATGCCTCCTGGACGCCTCCCTTTAGAGGTTATCCCAATACGTCCAACTGATAGAAGGCCGCAGGGTAGAACCAGAACACGCTGAAGAGTTTATATATCTCGTTTGGTCTGAGATCACCTCGGGGTCCCGCAGGAATAACTGGAACAGTTGCAGGGAGAGGGACGCCTGGAATACCCTGCTAAGCCTGCTGCCCCCAAAACCTGGCCCCGGATAAGAAGAAGATAGTGGCTGGATGCTCCATTCCTCATATTTTGGCGAGCCTAACATATTGCATTACCCCAACCATCTACGTAATATATGACCTGTTTGAAACAACAAAAAAGGGCCTGGACTTCACAGCAAATCAACCACCAAGCTGCAGTGCTCATTAAACCCCTTAAGAACATCATACTGATGAATAAGCTCTTCTTGAAGTCGAACATGTAGTTTGTTGTGTGGCTAATCCTAAAGCAAGAACCACAGGGACAATAAAATGCAGACAGTGTGTATTGGGTCATATATGTGCTCAGCAAATTCCATGGCAACCTGCTGATTAGATTTAGGTATGCAGTGTGTTCAAGGGCAAAAATATCACTCATTATCTCATGAGTGCTCATGAGGACCATTTGCAGTTTCTGTATACATTTGAGATTATACATGAAAAAAGTGCATCAATGGATGACAGGGTCGACCATCTAAAGGTAATCCAGTGATTTAGTATCGTGTTTAATATATTAGTATCTCGACCTCTGCTACATAAATTGTAATACTTATTTATGGTCTTTTGGACTTTTAATACCCAATTTGGGTGAAGCTCCAAAAGCATCCTACACTGCTCACCATAATGTTATTTTTGTTTCCCTTGCTTCCTGGAAGACATCTTTCAAACTCCCGGCCCCAATTGTAAAGTATGCTCTCTGATAACAGTTGTAGTCTCCAAGCCAAGCAAAGATCATCAGGGTTTATTTTACACTATTTTTTAAAATGTTTATAGAATAACTTAAATGCAAAGAAATGTACATATTTATCAATAATGGAAATAAACTTTAGAAGCATTCCAAAATTACTGCAATGCCCGTCACCAACCCTATAATTGGTACCTTCAGATGAATAACATGCATCCAACTTTCAGGTACTGCAAAAAGCATTTTCATTTTATGCACATAATTGAGTCAAACACAGCACTTGGTGTCTCCTCTGAAAGCCTACAGGTGGTAGATGATAAGGCAAAGCTACTTCATAAACAGTTTGAACATCAACATCTGTCAGTCTGCCTCCGCAGCATCCATTAACGCTGTCTCTAAGCTCTCCTCCGTCTCGCTGAGACTTAAACTAGGACATTGGAGAATGGAAGATGCCATCGGCCCGCGTTCCGTTCAGGTGAAACATCAATTATTTCATCATAATTATCCCTCGCTCCAAGAAGACACAAACCGCCGCCACACCTTGCATGACTGCAAGCGGCAAAATGACATAGCTGAGAGTCATCCTCAGTTTATCTCAGATGAAGTCTTGCGCCACCTCGGAAAAATGCATAACATGGGGCTACTGGCTGTCACATGTGTTGGCTTCTATATGCAAATACATCCTGTCACTAAGCAAGACAGAATCCAACTCTCGGAAACGCTACTGTTACAGCACGGTACTCAAAATGTTTTTTTTCTGTAAAATCTTGCCATTAGGCTGCAATTACACCAAATCAGGTGTTTAGTGCATGGGTTATGCGTCGGCTTGTGAGTGTCACTTATTAACGGCCAATTTAACGCCCATCAACTGCACAACGATTATAGACTTTTGTTCACTCGTGGCTGGGTTGTACCGTTGTCCATCATAGGTTATGCGATTGGTCGCAACAGCGGGTTGCGGGTTGCGGGGCGCTGGGTTGCGTTTCTCCAAAAGTTGATCATGTTTAAACTTCTCGCTGCAGGCTGGTGGTTTTCCTTTTTGAGCATCCCCTGCGGTCCCCATCACAGAAGCTGAAACGCCCGATTTGGTGCGAATGCAGCCTTAAATGTCAGTTTGTGCAAAATTACACTTACAGCAAGTGCCATCTTCTTCTGGTTTTATTTATCTATGTTTGGATGGATCCATCGCTCAGATCTCTGCTCCGAGTTTCCATAAATTGTAGATAACACCATATTGTCTGTTTTCATTTGAACTGCTTTCTATCAAAGAAATTGTCCCTTTGGAAACAGTTGACCATTAGGTTTTAACCAAAGTTTTGAGAACATGGTTTCTAAAATGACATGTTGCTGTACAATACAACTTTGCAACGCTGTGATCACCACATATTTAATGCAAATCGTCCGTATGGTGTGGGTGGAAAACTGGAAAATAGACTGATATAAAATGAACACCATCTGGAAGTCAGTAAGGAATCTTTAATTCATAATTTACGCAAACTGACCCATTATAACCAGCTGCATTAAATTCAGAGCTGTAAAGATTGGAGACACTTAGATTAGATTATAAATTAGATAGCTACAGTGGACACATGTCGCTGTAGCACAACAATAAGGGAGCATTTCAATTTGACATGTGCTTATCTACTCACTTAAAAGCAGAAGCAACCTTTAAACAAGCTCCTGCCACTATGACTATTGACAAATCGCCAAAACCAAACCTTGTTAGGATGAAAACATCCCAGACTTGACAGTTATGACCCGCATCTCTCATTTCTATAATGTATTAGCATTGTGCATAACTAAATACCGAATGAGCCACCACTCAACTTAGATGTCTCAGATTAATATTTATGAAATTGGGTTCCACACTGGAGAGTTTCTGCCTGCTGAATGTTAAAGTGACTGTGTACCTACTTCAAGTCTTTTGATAATAGGCCAACAGCAATTTCACTAGTCATTATCAAAACTTATATTGTGAGTGAAACTCATGCCCATATGATTTGCAACTTTGTTTGGTTTCATGTTTGTAGTTGTTTTAAGCAAAACCAAGATCTTTTTTTACTAAACCTAACCAAGTAGTTGTGTTGTCTGAACCTAAACCCTTAGGCTAACTTGTCTCTGGTGGGTGTACATTCTCAAAAGTAGAATGCAGCAGAGAGATGGCCAAAAAGAAGTGTTCTGTGTATATGTTTGTGTCGTTTCCTAGCTTATTTTCAAAAAGCAGCATAATTTGACAGCAGACCAGTGTTGCAGAGCATCACATGAAATGTGTCCCATAGTGCTTTTCACATATAGATGGATAGATATAAAGACATAAGATTATAGGTTGGCATTGTGTAAGAAATCAAACACTGGACAATAAAGGCCTTCTTGCTATTGCAGAGTTTAATCTCTTTTCATACTCTCCTCTTTTCCTTGATATCATGGGCTACATTTGCAAAGAAATACAAAATTACAAGTAAGGGTAATTTTCCCCGTCACGGTCTGAGGCCGACTAATATCCCTCAAACTCATAAACGTCTGAATTATAACTGAGCCAAATGTACCATAAAATACTCATTTCAAAGTAAACTCCAAACTGAGCATCCACCAAAAATTAGTTATTTCTGAGGGTGTGAAAATGCATACTGACAAAATGTCATACAATATGGCCTATGCTGATGTTTTATGGGCCAAACACTGGATAATGTGAAGTAGGACAATCATGCTGAAGCTCAACATCAGTTATGGCATTGACCTTTTCCTATAATTGCAGCAAAGAAGTGTGACTCATTTCATTAGGCCTGCAATATCAAACCGTTTGGATATTTTACACTTAGTAGTGTGATTTGTGAATGATTGCTCTATTCCTGCAAATGTAAAAGGTCAGCGCTGAGGCCAGGCTCTTTTTGGAAATAAAGTGCTTGGCCAAGCAAAGGAAACAAGACAGCAATCAGAATGTTAATAGTAGAGTGAAGCACTGCGGCAGGCACTGAGACAGTCTGAGTGTTTGGATGTAGCAGCCGGGTCGGTCTGGGCAATGAACTGGAGCAGTTGAAGAGTAAGATGACGAGAGTTGACACGACTGGCCCTGCCATAACCTTGGCTTCCTAGTGTAGTGGACCAATCCATAAAACACTTCCTGTCCGAGAATCTCTGAAGAAAACGAAGGGGTCAAGAGGACAGTTGGCAATGTCCGTGCAATTTGTATGAGGTATTGTACACTCAGCACTCAGGACACTACAAATACCAACAGCAGACGAAATTGGAAGCAGATGTGCGATAGATTGTGCGCTCGCTACAAAAACTGGTGTCAAAACACCACCAGAGCAGACAAGCCTCAACATGGAACCCTCAAGGAGAGAGGGAAAGAGGCCTGCCAAGAAACACCTGGCGACAGGATCTCCAGCCAGACATTAATAGACTGGGATACACCTGGTATCAGATAGAAAAGAAGGCAAATTTCTCTGGAGGTCCCCGGTTGACTGCCTAGACTCCGGGAGGGGTGTCAGGTATAAGTGATTCTACACTCAATATTTTTGTGGTTTTTTTCTGCCAGGTTGACAGCCAAAGCACCGTCTTCTGTTCAAACTATAATGCTACTAGGCTGGACAATAAACTGAAGTTATATTACCAACATTATGTTTCTTTTGGAATCAAATTCATCCATATCACAACTTTGAATACATGTCTATACACGGACAACAGATGACATCTAATGAGAGAGTCAAATAACCAATCAGACAAATATACATTTGGCCCTACTCTCTGTGAAACAGTTGACACGTAACAGAGTTGACAATTTTCCTTTTTTTGCCCATGATTTGAATGAAAAACCTAGCATTGCAAACAACATGTCATTTTCTTCATCAGGGTGACCTGACATGTCTACATATATTTGAGTTAGAATCATAAAAGAGTAGTAAACCATAACAATGTATCCAACTTAACGCCACTGAGAGAAATGACATCTTGTAATGCCGGTTTTGGGACAAACCGCTTTTTGGTTGCAGGGCACTGTTCTATCAGTAACATAGTTGACAGAACGTTTGCGGGCATATTAATACATTTAGATATTTATATGTAAATGTGGATCTCAATTAAAAAACGGAAGTATTTCAAGATTTTAAATAAATAAGTAGATTCGAATCGCAAACTTCAATGGTTTTAAATCATTCATTTGAGGTCAAGGCCTCCTCAATTGAAAAATGCAGACAGCAAAAACTGTCAATTTAGAAAAATTGTGACAATTTCAAGCTAAATGGAACAAAGTGTACATAACATGTTTGTCTGATTATATGAATGTGCTTTTCCTTTATCTTTAAAATGTGATTTTTTTATGAAGGAAAATAGTCAGACAAAAGTCGTTATAATCAATGAACATGAATTGTACCCCTAATGACTCTCATACACTGTTAGCAGAGGCTACAATACAAGGTGCCATCTGGTACAGATTTACACACACTCAAATCAGGGTTAAGGATCCAAGGCCACTTCCTCTCTTCCTTCCTTGAACACTTAAATATGTAAACTGAAGGGGTCAAACTACCCATCTTCTGATTAGTGGGACGGACACTCTATCTTCTGAACCAGAGCCACCCCAGAAAGAAAAAAAGAACAAAAAAAAACCATGCATTGATGAGTGAAACATAAGTATTTCTATACATGTTTCGTCATCGGGGTGAATGTTTATCTTGATATAAATTGTAGGAGGTATCCCCCAGCCCTACTGCCTGTCACACAGAATTACTATAACCAGTAGTTTGCCAATAAACATGTGTTCCTACAGTCAGTACTGTGAACTATCAGGGGATTTTGGGAGGAATGTGGTAATTACAGTACGCTCAGCAACACAGAAAAAACAAATGTGATAAGCAGCTATCAGTGAGAGAGTTGGAGGCTAAAATCTTCTGACCTGTGAATCAGGAGATGATGTGATTTCAGAGAGATTATGGAAATTGGTTACCAAAGCAATACTTCGCATTATCACGTCAACATTGTCAGCACTAAGAGGTTCAGCATTAAGCCATCCTCTCTGTACAGTCAAGTGTTTGTTTAGTGTGTCAGGGAAATTGAAATGTTTCTGCGGCCGGTGTTTTCTTTCGATTACATCCGTGGAGTCTAGACACAGCAATTTAACGGCGTTGTTTGACCATTGAAAGTTAATAGTGTAGTCACACATTTCTTATTTAGATATTAAAATGTGAATGGCTGTGTGTTTGTCTGTGTGAAATGCATGTTTCTGCATAAAACATCAAAATATGACTGTAAAGCCAAGCTGCTCCGCATCACAGCATCTGCTCAGTGTAGCCTAAGGGGAGTCATTTGAAAGTTGCTAACACCAGTGTTTGTTGGCGTTGTGGGAGAACTTACACTGGTGTGAAAATTGTCCCACTGCGACAAGGCAACAAAAAGAGAACATACAAACGAGTGACTCCATCCATGCTAAGAGTTATGCGGCTGTAGCCAACCGACAGTTATACGTCCCCTGGAACCAAGAGGTCAGTTGTGTGAATCAGTATTTGTGACCAAATGTCAACACAAACAATATCAAAAATCACCCCCAAAAATGCATTCAGCCAAACCTTTTCCTTGACAAATTACTCTTGTGTTCTAGGGGATACTAAGGCAATGACTACTGACCGATCATCACATTCTCTGCTCTGTTCAAGGCATGCTAGAGCAGCTCGGCATTTGGCTGTCAAAGCAAGTCAAACATTTTGTTCAGCAGAAGCCGACTCAAGAATAGTTTCTACTGCTTTGCAAGAGGGAACCTACAATAAACTACCCCTACCGGTTAACTCCACCGTGCTGTGATTTAAATCTGCTGCACTGTAGCCTACTTTGCTCTACTTAAGTTGGCCCCACACAAAACATGCTTTTCAGAGTCCTCTGCATGCTGAGAAGCTTTGCTGACCGTTTCTCAAAATATAGCTGTCAGAGTATTTCTTAGAAATATCACCAAAACAGTGACAATGGATTTCTAAAAAGGCTTTAGTCACTATAAATGTGCCTACAGGGCTACGCTTGATGATAGAGTCTGCAAGTCAGACTCTCAGAACTAACTACATCTTTTTCAGTCAGTCTGATAACAATGATGGACTCTCAGACGGATGAATTTTACAGCTTCTGTTCCCACCCTGTTGATTCGTTCAGACCACCTTGCTCAGGCATCACTCAGCCAATGCTTTTGTTTGCATGCACAGACTAACATTCTAAAACTAAG
This sequence comes from Anarhichas minor, assembly GCF_050575085.1. Taxonomy (NCBI): domain Eukaryota; kingdom Metazoa; phylum Chordata; class Actinopteri; order Perciformes; family Anarhichadidae; genus Anarhichas; species Anarhichas minor. Next base: position 18,652,551 of record NW_027466473.1, on the reverse strand, counting down.
TGTGTGTATTTTAGTACCGAGAACATTGCTTATTGTTAGGGTTAGCATTTCTTCCTGCCATGACTGAATAATCATAGCAGTTGTTGGTCAAACACCATACATTTTGGAGAGATTTATTATTCCAAGAAAAAAAAAAAAAAAAAAAAAAAAAAACAGGTGGTGAGGATCTTCTTTTTACATTGTTTTATTGCTAATTGTACTTTATCTAAATGCTCCTTCCATTACTGCCTGACAACCCATTGACCCATCATGCTGGCCATCAGCAGGGCATGAGCGTCAAGGCCCGAGCTGAGCTTGATGCCTGTTGAACGAGTACAGCAGAACAGTTTTTTCCTGAATGGTCCACTGTTAAGCAGTGGATTGGAAAATCCGCTGACCCTTAGGTTTCCAGCCTCTGGCGACAGGGTCCAGGAGCCAGACACCCCCTGTGCTTAGGCTTAAACAAAGAGCTGGGATGACGGCTGGAACTGGAGCATGCTAAGAAACAATGCATGCGTCCTGACCTCCCAGACCTTTCCATTCCTCCTCCTCCTTCATTCTACCAAAGGGTCCTTGCCTTTTTTTTCTCCAGCGGTGTTGTGATTTCTCCCACAGCATGAATGGGGTTCATTATTTCCTCATGAGATGATTATTATGAACGTACTGCAACATCCAGTCGTGAGTTTGCTGAACTACTAGTGTTCTTTTACGTTAGCCTTTATATTCACGCCCATATCGAGTAAACTGTAGAAACATTTCCAATTTTGGCATTGCATGTCATGACAACCTTGTGGTATGGCTTTCCACTGGCTACAAATAGGTTCAACTTTATTCAGCGTCATTTACCAGTAAAATGAACTCTGACTAAAGTGTGACAACATTGTCTCGATGTAACAGGTCTGTTGTCACCAGATGTAGACTGTGGGTATAAGTCTGCCATTGGCCGCATATCTCAAGCAGCATTCTTACTCCCGACTCGTCAAATACCGAAGGTTTGTCAGTGCCCCTCGGCCTCCGATACACCCTCTCGCAAATGCCTAAGCCTCACTTCCTGTGAAGACGGAAGTTTAAGCAAAGGTGCCACCTGCCAATCAGGACTAAAGTAATTGACATTCACACCCATTCATACACAAATGGCACAGCCTTGGGGAGCAATTTGTGCCCAAGGACACACCTGGACTGGAGGAGTCCTCTACCTCTGAGGCCTTGTTATTGGTTTTGAGAAATATAAATAAGTCTTCCTTTAGCACTGACACAGCGCTGTGGGGACAGGTCTGGCTATCAGAGACTAAAATGTTACAGTAAGTTCTTCACATCATATGGGATGTAGAGATGGGAAAGATTGTCTTTATGATGTCGATTATGTTATTACAGCTTCAATATTCCTAACGTACCAATGTTTTTGCTCAGAGTTTACCCTTTTAAAAAAATGCATCACTGATAGAAATTTCATATCTGGCTATTATTTGCTCCATGAATGTATGCTAATGCCTAATGACATTTTCCTAATTGTAGCTTATTGTTTTCAAATAATACTCCCAAAATGTAATCTGCTTCTGCACTTTTGGCAGAATAAGACAGGGCCATAAAACCACCAATTACAAACCATTTACTTCAGTTTATGTTGACAGGGAAATTACAAGGTGATTTATGACTTTCAATCACACATATGCATAATCATGTTACCCGTGAAAACATCTTAATTGTGTTTACAGGTGCATTGAACCTTTCCTTTGCAAAGATTGTGAGATTACGCAGATACACATGACAAGATTACAAAAAGAAAAGGGAGGAAAAACCATCACCAGACAAAAATAGGAGCCAAGTTAAGTCACTCGGGGGTTTGCTTCAAATACTGCCGTGAGCCCTTTCTCCTGACTTAATTAATTTCTGAAATACTTCGATGATTGCACTATAACATTTAAGAGCAACAGATGATTCAGTTTAACGAGTGGCATTGTTAACCGGTGACATTAAGCCTAATGCATCTGTGGTTGGTCGGACTAGGTCCCTCGTTAAACCGAAACACCGGCGGCCTCTACGGCTGTAAGCTATTGGACATGTTGACTTCCAATTGAAAGATACAAACTGCTTGTATTTGTAGCGCCCATTTTAAAACTCATTAACCTCAAACCGCTGAGTCTACGGCATGGTATTTGACATTCTGTCCATGAAATGTACAGCTAGGTCTCTTCACCAAAATACATGTATATATCTGGCCACTTAATAGTGGGCCACTTGCTAATGTATTCTACTCACTAATAGCATATTGATCTGGAAAGTAAATTTGTTTAGTTTGCATTCACGGTCCTTGTGTGGTTAATGCTTGACAAACTATTGCAGTCCGGCGTACCAACTGCGTATGTCATTGTTTACAAACTGTGAAAGGGTGTATATATATATATATATACCTAATTATTGTGAATTATGGCAAAAACACTGGTTGATTGGGTGGGCAGAGTGAAAAAGGACGACGTGCAGCAAAAGGCCGTAGGTCAGGTTTGAACCCAGGCCACTGCAGTAACAGTCTTTGTACATGGGGCGCCCGCTCTGCCAGGTGCAACAGTATGTATTATAGTTTTCTCCTCTGCCACTGCCGGGGTCTCAGGGAAGACCTAGCCAGCGGACTTTGTAGAGGAAAGGTGAGGAAGACATTGATAAGTGGGCATGTCCACATCCTTTTAGGTGTTAACTTGTGTATCTCATGGATTGCCCTTGCAGTGTTGGAGGGAAAGGCCGGAGCATGAGGATTTTAGTTTTTTTTAGGTTTTTTTTCAGTTTACTGGGGGAATACTGCAAGCAAACTGGCTGACTGATATTTAGTTTTCTGAATTTTATAGCAACCACTGGTCACTTGGAAGATTGCTAATCAACGGGAAATGTGGTCAACAGCGATCTAAAGTATATGCAATATGTAAATGAGCTAAACATTTAAAGCAGTATGATGCGTTAAAAGAAGCTGGAAAAAAAAAAATACCTCCAGTTTCGAGCCCAAGCAGCTTAACTGCAAAGATGCTGCCTGACAGAGGATCCGGCTTTCAAAACCCACAGATTGGTTTATCATTGAAACTACTGAGCAGCAACTGAAGTCAAGCTGCAGCGAAAGTAGCTGCTGGATAATGTAATGGATTTAAGAAACATCTATCCTCCGGTGAACTGACCCCTAAAAAATAAAACGTTTGGGCAGACTGCGAGGGAAGTAGAGGATGAGCTGCGTTGCTGCTCTGTCACTGACAGTGTGTCTCTGTTGACAGATTTTTATGAACAACCCAAGGAACGTTTGGGAAAAGAACTACTAACTGTTGTCTACAGCATTTGGTGGTGGGCATTTCAAATTGTCAATGGGTAAAGAAGCGGTGTTAATCATCTGTGCCCATTCAGACTTTTTTGCAAATTTTCAAAAAAAAATTGGGGATCTTAACTTTTGTGATATTACACTTTTTCCTCTGCACTGGTGAAAGACACAAGTATGTATTTGTTCTATGAAGAGACCTGAGTACTAGTACACCTTTGTACTGGCCAAAATGTCCTCAAACTGTGATAATATACACATTTAAACTTTTCCTTTTCTAAATCACTCAAGATACCGATGTACATGCCCCACCTGAAACGAGAAGTCAACGTTGATGTATTTATTATGTAAATGCTGTATTAAGTAACGGCACTTCCGTAGTTATTTTAACCCAAACCAAAATCGTATCCTAAACCTAACTAGGTAGTTCTGTTGCTTCAAACTAATCATTTTGTTTCCTGTGGAGACAAAAGTTTATTTTGAAAAGACTGTATGCATGTAACGAGCAGAAATTGAAAGCTGTTGCTGGACTTGGAATCATTTTATCGTAAAATATCATCCGCTCAGAGTAACACTTCACCCTTGTCCGATGTGGGGATCAGGTCTTTCACTTTAAAGAAAAACAGAGAAGTTCTATTAACAGGAAATGCTTGAAAAGATCGAAAATTACAGATTGCCATTATGTACTCTTCAGAGTGCATCAACAAGCAGGTACCCAATGTTCTCTCCTACATAATGCTGCCACAGAAGTTATAACCCTCTCATTTATTTTCTTTCAAGTCAACGTGTCATTTACAGCTCGCAATTTGTTCAGTGCCTTCCCCGTAACATGTACAAGAGCAGCAGGAATCCCATTAGCAAGTCAACCATTACGGACAGCAATAGTGAGCTTTCTTCTATTGGAGATAATAGCATGGCTGTGGTTGTACTTTCCTGATGATATGAATTTCCAAAAGCCTCACTGTAAAGCACTCACTCAGCTGCCTCCAAATAAATGACGGAAGGAAACAGAAAAGCGAGTTTTTAAAAGCTTTCCTCACAGAACCTTGTGCTGGATTTCAAACTACTGCCAGGTGTATGTGATATTGTACTCTGGTGGGGCACAAACGTTAACTTAAGGTTTGAAAAACTCAGCTTCTAGTGATGTCTTCTCTGTAGATGTGCTGCTAGCACTCATCATTCCTGCTGGTTTTTATTCTTTTTGCTAGGCTGTAATTGTTTTAAGAGGTGCAAACAAGCTAAATTTTGTTCGCAATAAAAAAATAAAAAAATACTTTCTTGGACATTATATTACAAGGAGCTACCTCTTCACTTTGTGTAGTCATACAATTTATGGGCTGTGCTTTCAAAACTTAAGTGGTACTGAGTCATGTTCCTCAAGGAGGCTGCAGAAAAATTATAATTTTCTTCCACAGTGATGCATCATTTTCAAGCCTTTTTTCCCAGCACACTCAATTTTTTATGACGAGAGTTCTAGATATCATTAACAACAAAAGATACAGATGAAACATCTATTCCACCTTCTTTGTAAGTCACCTGGGAAGGACTAGTTTACGACACAAACTACTGCACTTAGCCAAATGAATTTGACTCCCCCAGGTAAAATCAATATATTTGTTATAAACATGCAACTCTGCTTTTAGTATTATGGGCGATTTCAACACATTATAGGTCTCCTAACCATGCAGGGAACAGAGAAATGTGTGTTGTGCAGACATCTTGGGCGCACAAGATAATAACGTCTGCATATAATGTTTGAAAAAGATAACAAAAGATCGATATCTTGTGTGTACAAGATAATAACTTGTGCACCCCCCGATAACAAAAATGCCATGTTTCTCAACTTTCAGAGCTCCGTAGCTTTGCCAGGTTGTCAGGTTAAGAACTATTTTTCACACGTGGGAGTCATCATCCCATATCTAATAGATCTGTGGTTATTATGCAAACTATTTTGCCCGATATGTTCACATTTGTTCATTTAATATTCTGCCTCCTACTTCCCACTCCACTGCACTGCACTGCGCCATGTTGCCTGCTTTGATAATGCAACAGATGTTACTGCATTAAATGACCGGTACAGAAAAGCAAATCTGGGTGTGTTAAGCTATGCCAAGTTATGTTCACCTATAGTACGGCTTTATTCAAAAATATCTGGTGATGACCATTCAAAACCATGTGGACTTATTTATTTACTTAAACTTTAAACCGCTACATACATGCAACATCTGGGACGTCTGTTATATATATAAAGCCCTCAAAAGCCAATAGTCCCTGGGTTTTTTTTTCATTCCACTTCACTGGACCGAGACAGGAAGGAGTTGCATAAGACTCCAACTGGACAAATTAATCTGTTCCCGTTTTTGAGGCTGCCATCAGAGACATTAATCCAGATGCATGCGGTTGCTCTCCAGTTTAATAACTACCCCGACAGTCACCGTGCTGTTTCGCCGCTTGTTTTATTCCCTTTAAACAAGGCCTGACTCGTGTTTGCTTGTGCTGTTTTGTCAGTCGTCCACACGATGCCTGTTGTTCCTCAGCTGTGTAACCTGCCTCGTCATTTGCTTTAATTTCTCTCCGTTCCCTCTCTGTTGCTTGTATTTGCTCCATTGTTGTTTTACCTTTTTTTATTAAAGCTTTTTTTTTTAGTTTGTTTGGATACCACTGTTCCGGATCACCGCTATGAAACAAAATGCATTTTCCTCATTGTCTTGCCCGGCTAATCTTCAGCCCTTAATACAAACATTTTTGATTGTTTGTCTGACTTTGGTTGAATCTCATTTAATACCGTTGTAATATGGTTATACACGAGTGCACCGGGAGGTAGTCTGGCAGAATATCACCCTCATTTGCTTTCAAGACAAAGCCGGCACAGTGAAAACACAGTGTTGCCAGGGGCAACAAGCCATGGTTCATTTCAAGATGGTCAGGTGTTTTTTTTTTTGGTGTTTTGTTTTTCTCCACCTTGACCCCACGCTGTCCTCGTTCCCCACTAAACGCTTTTGTTGACAGAAGAGTGAATGAACCTGCTCGAGCTGTGGGCAGAAAACGTCAAAGTTGGTAAAGCAGTGGGTGTTGCTGCACTCAAGTGGCTGAATAGCCAAGGTCCTCCTCTCCGGGCTACGGAGGAGCCGCAGAGCTCCATCAACACGTGCGTCTCCGACACGACGGAGCACATTTTCTGACTGCCTTTTGATGACCAAGGACATCGGCTAACCTTCTTATTTGACCCTTTGTACAGCGCTGCTTTTCATACGCCACATCAGAGCAGGGCCTCCGGGATGTTGATTCATCTCAGCGAACAAAGCGGATGGACAGATGCAATGAAATACTTATTTTCAGGTTTAAACTTCCGTCAGAGGGTCCACTGAACGCCCACACGAATGCATTCAAGCACACTGAAAATGCTGAAAATGCATGGAGGAAACTTGAACAGTATACTATAAGTTCCACTTCATATCTACCCGAACAATGGGAGCTGGCCTTGAATCCGCTTGCGAATTCCGAAGCAGGCCGAGATAATTGACACTTTCGGTGTCTCTCAAGGTGTTCATGTAGACCCGGGCGCTGCCAAAACATACTTTGTCATTGCTGATTTAGCTCATTTTATAGCATCTCAGTGTCGTCATGGTTCATTACCTTTGGCATCTGCTGCTGACTTTGACCTTCAGGCTAAAAAAAAGGCAGCTGAAATCAAAATAAAGTCACAAGTTTGAAAACTACGGGATGACCATTTATCCGTAGATATAATCAGATTATTTTCAACTATAAAAGGAGAATATTTTGCAAACTATCTAAAATACATCATATTATAATTCTTATTGGCACTTTGACCTGCTGGCCACTGCATACTTCTTTAGTTTCACTACTCTAAAAGCTAAAGGTTTGCCCTATGAAACACATTTTTCATACCAAATAAAACTTGAACGGGAAAGACACAGATGCAGCAAATGCACTGTCTATTTTTGTTTTACACAATGTGCAAAACTAAAATAATCAATTCCTGTTTTTCAGTTTTGGCATTATTTACATGGCTTTTGCTACGTGGTTGTTTCTGACAGTAGTTTATTCTCCTTATATGTTAAATATGTTGGTGGGGTGAGGGTTCATTTCACCCTAGAAGAGCAGTTGGCTGAGAAACAACCACACCTTTTTAAAACGGAAAACATTTTAAAATGCCATTCAGCAACCGAGCAAGGCCTCGCATTATATTATATATTTTCTGGTATTTTAAGACGTCTCCAGAATGTTGATCTACCTGATGTGGGGCACCTCACAGTGGGAGAGCGATAGCACATTCTCGTGTCCTCTTGTTACAACAGGAAATGGAGCGATTTTAATGACAACAGCTATGACGTACAGTATCTACATTCATTAGAAAGTGGCGGTATCTGTACTTCCTCTGGGCAAAACTCAAGAGGCGCTGGTGATCAATTCAAGAACTGCCAAGACTATTAGCATTGTATAGTTTATTAGAAAAATTTGAATCTGAATAATCTGCATCAATGTCAGAAATCCCAGATTGCTTCATTTTCGGCGGAAGCGGAATAATTTGCATCGGTCTCTGGAGCAGCAGGGTCTGGTGTGCCAAGTCTGGCTGCCATCCCAGCTTGCATGCGCAGCCATGTAAGAGCAGGATAACAACTGGGGATGAAGGGGGTGGGGGGTGGCTGCTCAGAGAGGTTGCGTGCTTGAATTAGTGCAGGTTCCCATCAGCGCCGCAGCGTGCTGCCACACACGCACAGTACGATGACGGACGGAACAACACACCTCACACACGCAAGCTCCGCTGACACAAACATTGGCACGGTATCACAGCATCCCCAAGCTGAACGCTTTTTTATTTTTTAATGGACACATTTAGACATATAGCATGCACACAAGGCACGCAGTCAGGAAATGGCATCTCTGCATTTGCTCTCACCCACAGCTCTTCTCCCTCTGAGCAGGCTAAATGCAGAGGAACTGTTACGTAACTCCAGCTGTTTCAACCGTTCAGTTAATACTCAGAGGAAGTCTGCATGCACATTTCAGCTCAACGCCTTCCACCCTGGCAGAGAGCGACAGCCCTGGGCCTGCAGCTATACTGTCACTGCTTTCTACAAAAGCCTTCGTTCAATTTGCTGCCACGTCGACTTCATGAATATTTCCGTGGTGACGGAAAGGCCCGGTGACGACATGGCCGTATTGAGGTAGCTTCACAATTGTGTAAAAACACCAGCAAAGCGGAGGGGAGTCCAAATCAGTGGGGATGACATTTGAATAGATTGTTAGAGCACGACATCAGTTAAGCTAATTAATAGGAGGTTCACATTTGCACTGCAACAAATGATTGGTAAAAAGGCGGAAAAAAGAGAAGGGAAATTGGCTCAAAGAGGACATCTCTTGAAAAATGAATACATCCTTTATTGTACTCCCCTAACTTACTTTTTCCCCTCCTGTACATACATTATATCTTATACTATATCAATTCTTTGGGTGCCAAGTCAATGTGCTGGGGAATATGTGGATATACTACACATTTTTGATTATACACAGGCTTTTAATGTGCTTACCAACACGTTCTCACTTCCAACAAGACATACAAACGCTTGGTGAGTGGCCCTAAGCTTCAAACTCTGACGCTCTAGGTACTCCTCCAGTTTCAGACTTAGACACATCATGGACAGCCTGTCAGTGTTCGCTCTTTACATACATCGTCTCTTTTCAAAATAAACTTCTAATGTAGGTTTACTTCGTTTTTAAGTTTACTTCCACAAGATAACGGCAAGAAACGTACTTGGTTAGGCTTTGGAAAAGATCGTGGTTTGGCTAGAAATATGTTTGTTTTTTTGTTACGTAACTGTCGTTCGTCAAGTAGGTAAATTAAATCAATGTTGACATGATTTCACACATGACATGAACAGCAGTCTCTTGGGTGAAAACGCTGTTTGTTTGACCCCTCCTGCCTGCCCTACACAGACTTTCTCGCTCTTTATACTCCGTCAGTCGCTCTAAGCGTCTAATAATGAAGAGAATGGGTTTATTTTAAAGTAAAGAAAAGTGTACAGGGGAAAAGAGTAAGATAAATGCTGCCAGAAAGACATAATCTAGACTCACTTGATGTAGGAGTATATGAGCCTGGTTAAGATCTCTTGACAAATTCTTCGTTAAGTTGTTGACGAACAATTAACTCTTAATAATCAGGTTTGTACGACATTTAATACTTGTTACTACCTCAATGGAAATTCAATTAACCGGACCTGATTTTCTAGCGTGTGTGCAAAAGAACGTAATCTAAGAAGTAAAAACTACAGCCAGCTCCAGAGCCACATAGCATGAGGATAGCAATGCCACAATGCAAAAGAAATGGCAACACAGGGCTGAAAGTTGTTGTTTGCTTCATGGCACAGCGCCGTATATCCGACGGGAGACTTTTAATTGACCTCATATACAGCAAAGTAAAGTGGATGATTAGCTGGCATCGATCGAAGTCCTCTCACGACACCCAGTGACATTTCCTCCCTTATTCTTTTTTTAAAATGTTTTCCATCGCCTTGTTTTTCTTTTTTTTCCCCCCGTCAAGGCCCCACAGCTGAGTGAGCATGCAGCAGAGAGCTAATACCACCCCACGAATGCAACCCTTCATCTTCCAGCTCCACCCCTGCTTTTTTTTCGTGGCAGCAGTGCGGACTGTAAAAATTATGGATTTCCTTGCAAATGGAAATAGGGAAAATAAGCTGGTGAGAAAAAGACAAGGAACAGAGGCCCTGGTTGACTTGAGTGAGACAGGGGCCTCTGAAAGCTGAGGTCTTGGTTCTTTACAGATTAGAAGATCAGTCCTCCCAGCGCTTCCCCTCAGGGCCGAGCAAAAGGAGAGCGGTGGAGGGAAAGCTTTTATTCTGATGCAGTTCTGCCAGTGTTCCCATCCCAGAGCTACCGATGCTCAATCTCCTCTCCGAACCAGCTCCCAAAAAAACAGGCTTTTCTGCTGTAATGCAGACTAAATCTCTAATTATAATTTTGGGCTTGAGTAGCAGAAGTCATAATTATGGTACCTCTTATTATGCAAATTAATTGACTGATTCCAAAGAATTAATTGCCTCTTGTCCCAAGTTTGATTAGCAAATGAGCGTTTTCGGATTCTATTTTGATTTGGTGTTTGGATGTCTTTTCTTCTGGTGGAAAGAATGGACAACAAAAGGTGATGCAGATGCAACATGCCGGATGGATTTGAAATTGAATGGAATATTTACTCAAAACTACAACAGATGAGTCTTTTTGAAACGCAGTGTCTGTGGATATCAGCGAGATATCTAAGTAAATGTAAAAAAAAAAAATGTATGGACAAATTTGTGCAGGATTTTTAAGATTCTGCGATTTTCTAATATGAGAAATTTCTAGAAAGTTGTTGAGGTGCTATTTGAATGGCTGACATCAGTTCATCAAATAGCCACTATAGACAAACCTAAGAGGATAATTAATCAAGTCTACAGAAACCGTTTAGTTCTCTATAGTCAATATCCCCATTCCCTTTACACAAAGCCAGGTGCAGAGATAAATGGCTTGCACAGAGCCCTGACCTCAACCCCATCCAACACATCTGTGTTGAACTTCGTCATGGACTGCGAGCCACTCCAAAATCCAAATGTTTCAAAAAGGGGACTGGAGGCTGTTAAAGAAGCAGATTCATATTTATGGTTTTGAAATTGAGTCGTCAGCTATTAGCCCCATGCTCCTCACCAATGCTGTGATGTGCCCACAGTATGTATTCAAATAGAGTTGCATCACCTCAGCCTCCTTGACATTTTCAAAGTTAGCCCGCCTCCAAGAAAGCGTGAAACGAGTGGTCCTAATCCCTGCCTTAGCTCCGCCTCAGTGCCTCCGGTTCATCTCAAGCAGGCTTCAAAACAAAGGCCTGGCAAATGAAATGCATGGGCATAGAGGCGGCGCACAATGTGGTCCACCTGAATGGACTGAAATGAACTAGTCTCGACAAAGCCGGCGGGATGAGAAAGGGTCCCGTCAAAGCTCTGAGGCCTGATTTCCCCTAATAAATGAGAAACCCCTCGAAGCTGGAAAAGGCCAGACCCTTGACTTGTACCCACAAGGCACCTAAAAAAAAAATTATTAGAAGCACACTTTCCATTCTTCTCAGTCATTATCACTAGATTAGAACTGCAGCAAGAATTAACAGTCTAATTGGTTCTGTTAAACAGAGAGAGACAGGCATTATAAGAACTATTGAGCTGAATTCAATGAACTGCTGTCGTCAGTGTTTGAACCAGTGGACAAGGTCAGCGTTCAAAGTCTCAGTAATAATGCAGGTTGCAAAGTGAATAGGTAAGTGTCAGACCGAGGCAATCCAATCCACATCAGCATCCAGCCGTTGGGTTTGTTTTGCAATAAGCAGTTGTCATTGGCAGGGCTAATTATGAGGGCAGCAGTTCTACTACAGGATAAATTTCCACACAACAGAACCCTAATTTTGTCTGTCAGGCATTTAAATTCTTCCTTCCTATAGAAGATAACAGGAGCATACGAATAGCAATTAAATGCTGCTCAACTTTGGCGAGATTACACTCCTGAGAAAGACAGCCAATAAGAGCAGGTTTATTGCCTCCGAGAAGGGAGAGGAGACAATGTGGTAGAAAACAAGGATGTTGCACCACCTGCAATCGTATAAAAGGAAGAGATTAAACCTCGGCAGTTTTGACACATATGCTCGGCTCTAAAGTGAAATAAATTGTATCCAATTTTACGCACACTATATGTCCAAATTTGACTGATTACTTTATACAGTTTTGTAACTTATTTAGCAAAGTATATACTGCAACTTGACTGCTGGTAAATGAACAATATGCTGCATCATACATGACTCATCTAATCTCAGGTGAGGCTCTTTACACAAGCATGTAATGCACAACGACTCTCACAGCTTCAGCATTACACAAATTAAATCAATTTCAAAAAGGAGCAGCGGAAAGAGAAACACGTGTTCATCGAAGAAGATCGGAGACACATGGTCCAAAGACACATGATCAAAACTAGAGATGTTCAGATGCAATGTTTTCCTTCTAGATACCGATTCCTGAACTTGCATATTGGCCGATACAGAGTACCGATCCCATAACGTTGTGACAAAAACTAAAATATATACTATTATTGTTTTTTAAAAGCTGTATAATCCTATGGGGATGTGATATGATTGCCTTCATTGTGGTATGACCTGGTTAAACCCTTTGTGAACATGAACAACAAAAGAGAATGAATGCCATAGATCTCTCTGCTGAGAGTTTCACATGTGCAGTACGGCTCGGGTAGCGAGTGACACGTGTTGTTGTTCCTATGTGGCATAAATGAGCTGATCAATGATAACGTGATATGGGATCCGTGCATAGGCTCGCCCACTCGCGGATACCCGATTCTGATCATGTCGTGTTGTTGACCCCTTGTACAGGCAACGGTGCACTGGGGTTATAAACGCAGCTGTACACAAATTTAGATGCAGCTAAGTGCCCGGACAAATCAGATAGTGATTTCCACCCCCATCGCCACACAGCAATGTTGATATTGGATGAATTTGCAAAACCCCCCAATTATGTTCAGTGATTACGGTTGAGATTTAATGGCAACATTGGAATTAATCTATTTAACATAGACAAATGTCACCACTTGCTGGTCATCCAGAGGCTACTTTAATAAAAGAACACAATCTTACACCATAAAAAAAATAAGCTAAATAAAACTAATCAATAACACAGCCAGTCGAGTAATCTGAATCCGATAATGTGAACTCTTAGATATTCCCACACTGTTGTTTTACTTACCAGAAAACTACACGATACACAAGTCTGTCCGGAATCACAGTCTTTTGTTTCAGCGCTCACTCAGCAAACACTCAAGTATGCTTTTGGATAAAACTGAACGAAACAGGGTGACAAATTATTCACACTAAAGTACAGCAGAATAGTGAGCTGGCATTAACAGGCACACAGAGAAGCTGTCGGATGTCACTTCTCGTCTCGACTTTTTTTATAACCAAACCACAACCACACGAGCATGGATACCGCAGTTCTCTTGGACAATGTTTAATCTCAGTGTTGTTAGTTTTGGTTTCCTTGGAGATTTGGAGACGTTCTTACTCGTTTCACATACACTTCCCACACGCTTCGTTTTTCTGCTTACAGAGACGAACATTGTTATTCCTCACAAAGCAGAGCCTACCCGACTACTATATTTAACCAATCATTTACAAAATACTGCTTTCAGCATGTTGTGACCCAGTCCAGTTGGCACAAGATAACTACAATGTGTTCTCAGTACAGAAAAAAATTATCTTGTGAAAGTTTGAGTGCAGTTGCGATTGGATTGAGAAATCATGCAAAGTCAAAGGTTTTTAACTGCATTTACATAATAAATACTGCCAAAAAAAACAAAAAACTCCTAGCTTCAATCGAATAGTTTTTGTGATAAAAAAAAAATATCTGACATCATGCGTCATTCATATATAAGCAATGGCAGTAAATGACATTCTACTGAGCATACAGTATACTATCCCCTGTGATGCAGCAACCACCAAGCCACCTTTTATTTGATAGGATTAAAGTCCATCAGACAGTTCAGGCAGACAGCAGGGCAAGGGGAATGTGTATTACCTTCGACATACCCAACTCTTTCGCTTCTATTGTTAGTCTCCTACCTTGTGAAAAGAAGAGGCAATTTGTCTAGGCATGAGCACAAAAGATGAGGAGTTCACTCACACAGATGGAAGTGACAGATTGCGGAATGAATTCCATGTTAAGTCCAAAACTGAACTGTGGGGCATCGAGCAAGCTACGTACCCTTAAACTTTCAAACATAGGCCGTTTTTTGCTTTTAGACGCAATTGAATTTCAAATGTCGTAGACGTATTACACAAGCACTGATTTTCCTGTGTAAGATATACTCAGAAATGTATGATGTATGATTACTCTCACGCTCCTGCGGAACAATTTGTGAGCTGAAACGAATGTTATTCGGGCAGACCTTGATTTCAGAGAGTTTTAAACTAGACCAGTGGACTCCTTTGTTCCACACACACAATGCATAGTGTTGTGCAATGTTGTGTATAGTGTATCCAATTTTAATGAGACCCCTCCCTGTTTTCACTTCTGCTCCCATTTGCTGTTTTTCGCCGTTAATGCAACACTAAAAACTTCCTCCATATTTTCCTGTTGTCTTGACATATTTGGGATATACCGCATCACCAATTCCATCAGTAAAACAATTAAGTCGTGTCGTCTCATCAATCTGCTGCTCTGAGGTTCTCTATAGAAAATAAATACCGTCTCCACTCAATAACTCATATTAAATCAGGTCAACCGTGCCACTTGTTTGGTACTCATTCCCATGAAACTTAACACAAAAACCTCCTTGTGGCTCAAAGGACACAATCTATAATAACAGTTTCGATCCCTGGACAACTTTTCCTTTTATTCAGCATAAACATGAAATCCCTGTTTAAAATATTGCACTTAAAAATGTTCTAGAGTAAAGCAGGATTCTACAGTACAGCACAGAACAAAAACACCGGCCTTATTTTAGGTAGTACAAAGGTGCTTGGTCCAACTGAAATGTATAAATATTGTTGATCTCACCTTCTACCTCTAACATGTAAGTAGCAAGTCAGTTGTTATTGATGAATGAAAAATTCAACATGATGCTGTGATGACATCAAAACAATGACTTTCTCATTCGTGTAATATTATCTGGATGTTCATGTCTGCTGATGTTTCACATTTAGCAAAAGCCAGTGTAGGTACAACAGCAATTTTACTCAACACTTCACCTAAGGACTGTTTTTATGAGCACATAAATGCCGCCTTGGTTTCTGTGAATCAGAAATCCAGCTGCGAGATGGGAATACTGTAATCACCAGACCTCTGCTTTTAGTGGTCTTGGTGCATCCCCCAGCTCCTGTTAGGTGTGGATCAATGCATGGTCAATCCCCTACCCTGAGAGGATGTATCGATTTGATTCCTCTGGCTGACCAACCTCTAATCTCTTGAAACGTTGTGGTGCTCCGACTGCTCTTTGGAGACACTGCATTCCCGCCTGAGCCGAGGCCTCGCGCGCACGGCACAAAAATACGACCACGTCAGAGAAATCTATTCACGGCTGCTTTGATAGTCGTGTAATGTGAAATGTGTTCGATATCAAATACACGGCCTCCCGCAGTTGGGGTTCAGGAGGCTGCTTGGAGTTCCCATCAAATAGATTTGTACACACAGAGAATGGTCCATCTTCTTCCAGCACCATACAGATTTAATCGGGAAGGATTTCGTGTCGTTCCACTACAAATTGAGGGCAAACCAAAAAAAAAGTAGTTCCCTTCCCAAAACTTTGTATGGAAGGGAAGCATTTCTGTGTGCGGATAACACTGCTTTACTGCCCTATGTCACTGAGCTAGATGTAGTACATTTGAACTAAATTAGGATTTATAGCTACTATTTGTGTTCTCATGTTTTACAACCTTTTCAAGACAGGTAGCACATATACCCTACACATACCTACTCTTTAATCTCATGAAGACCTTTCTCCCACTGAATGACAAGATTGAGTTAATGTCTTCTAATAGTCTCATACGGAGCAATCTGAAAGCAGACACTATATGAGAGGGAGCATGCAGCATCGTGTTAATGAATGTGTACATAGCACTCCATTTGGTTTGAGAGGTGGGAAAAAAAATGTAATTAGCAAGTTCTAAGCGTCACAGCTCTCTCCATATTTCTGTCAGCTGGGATAAGTTTACCATGGTGTGAACGAAGCCACAATGTCTTGGAGATGATTCATATTTGATGAAGGCTAAGTGCAGGGAGGGAACCATAAGGCTTGGTTTGCTGTTTGGGGAAGTGTGAGCAATTGTATGTGACTAGGAGAAAAGGTCAGCTTTGTTTGGCATCAGTGTAGGTCACCACAGAGAATTTCCCCATCTTTTGTTAATGGGTGCATTCACAACAAGCGTTTTTTGCAAAGGTTTATTTAAAACTTGCTGGGTTTATTTTGGCTAATTTGGTCTCAAGTCTCATGCAAGGTTTTTTTTAAGGAGGAAAATGTTGAGCAATTGTAACCAGCAAGATATAGCGATAAAGCTCATTACACTTAGATAAAATCAATGGGGATTGGAATTAAGTTACCAATTAGGGGTAGGATTCAAAAGACAGCCTTCTTCAAATGGGACCATGTAAAGCAAACCAAAATACAAAAATGCACAAAATAACAGTTTCCGTACAATTAAGACGATATAAAAAAACCAAACCAAATGTCTTTTACACTACATGCCCGAAAGAATGAACACACCTGTCCCTTGTGTTTTTGCGACGCTATTTGTCATGGTTTAGAGTAGGCCCCTTAGTTCTTAGTTAAGGAGTAAAATATTAATACTGCAGCGTGCATGCAATGACATGTTAGAAAATAGTGTGCCTCATCCTTATCTAGCACCTATTGGAAGAACTGGAATGAAGAACTGGAGCGCTGACTGCAAGCCAGGCCTTATCGGCCAACATCAGTGGCCTACGTCTCTCAAGCTGTTGGCTGAATGGGAGCAAACCTTCAGCCAGGAGTACAAAGTCGTATGGCTTCCCAGATGAATGGAGGCTGTTAAAGCAGCATATTCATGCCTGTGCTGCTGAAATATCATATTCAAAACCTACATATGGATGTAATGTTTGCATAGTATGTGTATAGTGTATAGCATATATATGAAGCCACTTTGAAAGTCATGAGCCATCTCAATAATCTACAACTTTCATTGAACCCTCTTTTGGCTGTGAAATATTAACCAATAAGGTATGGATACATATTTAATGAACAATTTTACATTTCAACTGATTTATTGTATTATTGCGGTGAAACGCTGCACAATCCAACAGACCTTAAAATAGGTAATTAGTTGGCAACAGTATAGAGCCTATTAGTAATAGATTAATTTAAACCTGGGGAGTAGAGAAGCTGGCCTAATCCTAGTCATGCACAAGCCAGGATATTTTATCCAAAGCTGTTCAAAGCATCTAAATATGGAAGCAGTGAAATACTGGATGTTTGGCCGGGCCCACAGTATATATTCCTAGACAGAATCAAAGCAGTTTTTGTTTGTAGAGATTCCAAGAGGTCAGATCACACCTAGTTTATGTCTGGTCTTTCTTTTAATGCACTGACTCGAGGGCAGCCTGGTCCCGCATTCGGGGAAAAAAGCACCTAAAAAGGGCACCGGGGGGGGGGGTTGCAAAGAGACTGAGGTACACTTTAGCTTTGGGCATGATTTATTTTTAAATAGCAGACTGCATGAGCAGTGTTATATAACTATGCATACTGAAAAGGTTAATACCATCGGGTAAGCACCCTTACCCTAAATGTGCATGCTTGGTAGTCCATTTTTGGAGTCAGCAACATTTAATTTTCATATGGAAATCCTCCCTCTTTGAAGACAGCCATGACGACTTAATCATATGGACTGGTAGATAAAAACAATAAGCCGATACCTGTTAAAAGCTAAAAATATCTGCAGACTAGAGTGTTGATTCTCAGTGGGATTAACAGTGTAAGAAACTGTTTAACATCCTCTGATTCAAAGTTAATATCCCAAAACAATTCTAAAAGTCAGGGTTTGCATTATGGTGGTAAGCACCACGCTAGGCTTGACAAGTAAAATATGTTATACAAAGTAATAAATGCGTTTTCTTTTTCTTTAACACAGTCAAAAAAGGAGAATGTGTTATTTGAATTTGATACAAACTTGATATACCGTCTTAGTAATGTGGTACCACTTTCTAATAACTTTACTTAATAAAAAAAATAAACGGTGTATGAAGTGAAAGTATTGCTTTTTTCTGTAAAATACATGTAATATCCATGTAAGCTTTCTAGTCACTATGACTACGTTGCTGTCGCTGATGACTGCAGGCTATGCATAAGCATTGGAATTACAGGCAGGTCGTGAAAACAGCATGAAGAGCCGAGGCTGACTGATGCACTATTTATTCCATGCAGCAACATGGTGACGCTACACTGATGGCAGTGCGAGTGGGCAAAATTACCAGGCTGCCTCTCCACAGGCCTGACTGATTATTCTCAAAAACTAGCCTGGGTGCACCATTATCCCCTTGTTTCTGAGGGGGTGCCCGATTGTGCTGCCATACATGCAGGAACGTTAATAAAACAGAACTTCAGAGGAAGCCTGGGTTCGGGGAAAATAAGGCACAAGTGAGCTACCAGTGGTCTGGTCTGTATATGTACATTAACTACAGCCCAGTAAAGCCAGCAGTTATGAAGAATCACTTTTTAGCATGAGTGGTGTAGTATTGTGATGAACCTTTGGAAAACCCTAATATATTAGGACAAAATCCCAAACAGCATTCTTTTAACACTTTTTTTCTAGAAAACAGTCCAGTACGGTAGATAAAGATTTAACTACATCCTCTAGTTTTCATTTACTTGCCAGGACTTTCAAAACATAAGAGTATTTTTAGTAATACATTGTTATCCGAGTTGTTTCTCAAAAGCCAGAAAAAATTATCACAAATGCCAATCAAATCACAAACATGTATTCTTTATTAAGTTTCAAACAAACAATCAAAACACCAAATGCTATCTTCAATTATGATCATTTAAGTGAAGCTGCTTTATTTTTACACATCAATTTAATGATTATTTGATTGTCAGAATTGCCATAGATTCATTTTCTTTCTGAAACGGAACGAGCAAGATCATTCTGAAGCAACTTTTAGGTTCGAATATTAAATTTCCTTTTATCTCCGCGTGTCAAATAATGTATTAAACTTTAGAGCATTTGGTAACTGATCATCTTGTGTCCAGAGTAAGGATCGTATTGAGAGCACAATGACCACGCGGTTGTGTCAGGGCTGCTAATATGAAAGGCTGAAAAAAGATTTGACTGCTGTGAAAACAATCCCTCACATATGCAATCCTGCTTCAACAACAGACTTTTATCTCCACACTTAATCTACAGGACCAGTGTTAAAATATCAAAGGACGTCAGATTCTGCAAAAAACATGAGAATCAGCATAGCTACTAGCTCGTTATATCACAAATATGTTTTATGAAGACAGTATGTATGAAAGATGAAAAACTTGAAAATTGAAAACCAACACCTGATTTCCAACATGTCCTATGCAACAGCAAGGCCGAGCAGCGCCCACACATAATCCAATAGCCAATTCTAAAAATGGCTCATGAAACAATGGGTATCCACAAAATGTCTCTAAAAGTCCAACCTTAACCTTGAAGGTCATCACACACTGCCTAAATGAACAGCAACAACAAAACTACCATCCTACTTCCTCCACGTTTTTGTATTTTAGATTCCTCCCCCCCCCCCGCAGCTAAGCCTCCATTAAACAATGTCCAATTGTTCCAACTACTCATTAATTTCAGTGGGAAACACATTGCCAGTCTCTAAGCCATGGTAAATTATTCGCTGGCGCCAACTCAAAAATCATATAGAAAAGTGGCTGTGTCAGCTTTTGCAAAACACTGGTTCTTGTCCCAGCAGCTTCAATCTGTGTGGCGCCGCAGGAGTCTCCACTTGACTAACGTGAACAATGAGCAGTATCCAGCTTTAAAAACTAATCAGACGAAACACAAACTTTTCCATTCTATACTTGACCAACAGACTCGGTTTCTTTATAAAACCATAATGTCTTCTCAGGGTGACGGGCCTGACTTACAAAGAGAATTGCCAAAGGGTACATCGAATTCTTCATTCTGCATTGTGAATGAATGTACAGTACGTGTTTGAGGTATCAGCATTCATGGATGTGGTATGCTGCTCATATTCTGTCAGAAATGTAGGGCAGCTACATGTACAGAGGTCAGGGCCAACCAAAGAGTTTTTGGGGCCCATGGGAAAACTTGATTGAGACGGTCGCTTTGGGAATTTCAAATCCTTGTGGGCGGAACCTATCCTCTTAGACGCATGCTTTAATCATATTCAGTCAAGATCTGGTGGTGACCTTTAAAAACCAGTCGATACTGGAGTTTCAGTAAAAAAAATACAATACATTAAGCCATAGCTATTTTGTATTTAACAAAAAGGAGATGAGTTATTCAGACGTTATGACGATAAAAATGCCTAAACACAAGTAGAAATAGAGCATTTTTGCCTGAATGAAAATTGGCAAAATTTGTTATAAAATTTGAAACTCACAAAAACACCAGAAGGCAATTCTGACCAGATATAAAATGCCAGGTTTTAGTCCTTGATGTGTCTGATACTGTGTGCTAAAGACATATTTCAGTCAGTAACAAAAGAAAAACACTGGTGTTAAATACCTAGCCCCAATCAAAAAGTATCTGAAAATCAAAGAGAAACGAAGACAAAAGACATGTAAGGCCCAAACACAGCTATCTGAAAAAGTGAAAATTAAACACTGTACAGTCTATAACAGGCCGTTATTCAATCTTCACTTGAATTACTGTTCTTTAGCAGCCATCTTTAATAAGTGAGGGCTAAAGTAGGTGAGGGCCTTAAAACCAAGAACTCAATAAGCCTGGTATCTGCTGATTAATTGAGGTCATTTTGATATTTAATTTAAACAACTACTCAAAGACAAAAAATGATCAGCCTGGCTCAGTATTGCTTACTAATGAATCACTGTCCTTAGTATCAATGTCATTAGATATAGCATTTTGAAATAAAGATTTTCAACACAACTGACGAAAAAAAACTGTACAAAACAAACATTCTCACATACCTCTATATTGTATCATATCCTTAAAAGGCCTTTAAACATTAGGGGTGTGCCAAATAAACAACTTGAAAATGCAAATAACTCACCTGCTAGTATTATATATGTCTAGGGCTTGGATTGTTAAAGGTCACAACGGAAAGAGTGAATCTGGTCTGCGCTGCATTTGTCAAAGGTTGAAAGAAGTAATAAAGTTTGCCGTCTTAGTTTGGACTATAGAGCTCCGTGTTGTTGCTCTATAAATATAGTCGCAACACAACACCTTCCGCATAACTTGATAGCATGCAAGTAAAATCCTTGTTAGTCTCTGAAATTATTTTACAATAGGCAAAATTAAATTTACAAGAAAGAATCCTTTTAGAATTGTCCAGATGGTATCTGCCGTTTAAGACTCCAGAAGAGAGCTCACAGTTTTAAATAATCAATGTGACCCCATATGATTAATGTGCAAAATGTTCACGTCCTACATGAAATTCTCAGGGTTCATCTTAGTATTACAGAAGATAGTAAAAGATCAAATCGTAGTGCTGGACTTGCAGTCACAGTTCACTACTTTTGCAATTTGTCCTCTGAAATGACCCACAGATGTCATTTATCCAAACATTAGTGAGACAAAATAGAAAGCAGACTGACATGGCCATCACACTCAGCCTTTGCTATTTTTGCTCTGAAATGACCCACCCTTGTCATCTTTCGGCACATTAGCGTGACAAAATGGGAAGGAGATTGAAGTGGCACCATCTGTGGGTGACAGAGGACACAATGAATTGATTTTTACTGTCTAATGTGCTCTTTCACACTATGCCCCTTTTTATTAATATTGTTGACGGACCACGGAATATGTTACCAAATTAAAATCACAAATCACCAATTGATTGATGACCGATTTGACTACTTAATGACCCGGATAATACAGTTGTTACTCCAAAATGAGATTTGTTTAACCTTGAGGTGATTGTATTTCTGCCATAACATTGTTCAGATCTCTGGTGCATTGGACAACAGCAATCACTTGACAATTTTCCTTCCATATTTACAGGTCCTTCTACAGAAGTATACTTAACTTGATTGTACTGGTACACACTGAATTGTTCAACGGTTTAGTGCCGATGTTCCAGAGCATCAGTATTGTGGTTGTAATTGGGATAAATTGACCAAAAGTATTTCTTTAGCCCGCTTATTCAATAATATAATCATTGCCAAATTTACGATTTGTGGACTATGTAAAAAAAGATGTATCCGTTATGCTCTCGACCACTCGTAAACCCAAGAGAAGAAGAAAATATTGGAGAATGTCAGAAATTAATGGGTACTGACAACGTAACAACAAATCGTGGATACTAACAAAACCAAGGGGAAATTTGGTCTCGTATCGCTTCCTGAATGAAGCCTATTGTTATGGTCGGTTAAACAGATTGAGAATAAAAGGCCAAATAAGTGCGGTCTTCATTGTAATAAATGACATGGAGGCAAAAGTCTCAAAACCTAAGACTTCAACTATAAACTTGGAACAAGAGCACAGTCTTGCCTCACTTAAGGAGCTTATGATATATGCAAAAAAAAAGGACCTCCTACAATATGTGAGGTATAATGGTTCTATATGGCTTTCAAGAAGCACCATTAGAGCTTTCTAAGCATATAATTATCGGCCAATCATTCTGGTGTAGGAGGTAATATAATGTATGTGGAGCAAAGCGCCATCCTCCGCTCGCATTGTTCAACAGGTCAGAGATGACATGGAGGATGGAAAGTGACAGCGATGTGCTAAGTGGCTATGGAGGTGGTGGTGAGCGAGAGCATTGTTCTCAGGTTTCATTTTGACAAGCCAAAGGCTTGGATCGTGAACTAATGAAGTTGCTGTATGTAAACTCACAAAGTCCATTCTGTTAGTGGTCAAGTATGTTTACAAAAATGATAAAAAATGGGGAGAGGTAATATAAAAACTGTATAGTAGATGCGGCTATATCTCCATATTGTAATCTACTACTGCTAAGTCCGTCTAATTGGCCTCGTCCCCACCACTGTGGATGGGTGGATATACAAAGTCTGTTAATAACTGCTGGACATGATGCTGTCACTCCAGTTAGCTTCAAAATACCTAAACTTGTAAAGCTCCGCACGTAGGTGGTGAAGCGGACAACATTTACCTCCTCCTACAATAGGTAAACATAATTTCCTCACTGATCAATTATTAATGGGAAACCACCATGCCACCTCAAGTAAACAGTTTTCAAAAGGTCAGTGGCCCCTGAAATGCACAGATTCAGAATGCAACATTTTCTTCAGCTCTACTGATTACTGTTTTGCGGGCATTGTACCATCACAACTGGTAACTCAAAGAAGAAATGTTAAGATAAGCCACGATTCTGTTCAGCAATCAGCAATGTAGAGGGAATTAGAGGATCCTGGCATGTCAGGTCAACTCTGCAATGCCAGACAACCAATCAATACGCAGACAGTCTGCTAGACTCGCAGCTTCTCATCCTCAAAAAATATTCTTATGCGGATTAACTGCTCCTTCACCCATTTTCATTTTTAGTCGAGAAGGTATTAATCTGACAGCCAAGTGAAGCCCAACAAATACTACACACTTCAAAGCAGCGGGAACTGCTTTGAAAAAAAAAAAAAAACAGCCGGGTTCAAACATTTCCTTTCATTCCTATTTTCAGTCTGAGACATATACCCTTCCCATGGTGTTATAAACAACTTCCAGTAAACCCTAATATAAATAGTAGCTTATTGATGTTCCAACTGAACATTTCAGCTCATTTAAAGTTGGATCCACTGCTTAAGTCGAGTATGTTAGGGCTGAGGGAGCAGGTAAAGTCTTGTGTAAATTCTCAAGACCCACAACACATAAATACACCAATGTTGTCTTTTTACTAAGTAGATCCCGTCGATCTGTCATGTTCACTTTATTGTTATTTAAAGATTTTTCAGTTCCAATTGCAACTGCAGGCACTTTGTCAAAGTCTGGCTCATTTATTTCAAATTCAGTTAGTGATGTCCTACATTTCACTGAGTCGTTCACCTCCTACACAAAGCAAAGTGTCTTTTGGCTGCACTGCATTTAGTCTGCTGTTAAAGTATAATTAGAAGACGAAGTACAAACATTACTTATTAAGTGCTTGGCTATGGAAAACTCATGGAGGAATCACAATGCCCACACACAGGGACGCTCCCGAATAACTTGTAATGGATGGAGGGACGGACAACAGTTTCAGCATAACAGCTTGTCCTGAGGTCAAACAGCAAAGAGACATGACCTGGCAGAGAGGCTTGGGTTCCAAGTGTTGTCCGTCCATTAAAGTTGTGTGGGAGCATGGCGTGCAGGCACTCTGCTTTTGTTCCCTTTGGTGGACAAATTGGTGTCTGTGCCTCCCGCAGGATGTGATTTCTCCCTGAGTGCTCGCTCAATGCGAGTGCTTGGGGCTGGGTCTAGAGAAGAACTTGCCTTTTTTGGATTGTTACGAAGTAAAAGTGCAACCAGATACAAGACAACTGAAATATGTTCTGCTATCCAACTCCAATGTAGCTTAAAACCCCTAAAATCAATCAATGTTTTTCCGTGGGCACTGACCTGCGGGGAAAAAAGAAAACTATACTATATTCTTATTTCTGTTGCCATTTGTAGTGATTTATCAGAAATATTCATAATTTTTCCATGTTATTGCGTGCCTTATTCAAGGGAGAGAGCAAGAAGATATATGCATTGAACTGGATTCAAAGTCTTTCAGATCAGAGGCTGATGGAGAACAGGGGGTGGGTTGTCCTATTTGCTGAAATCTTGTTGTTTCCAGGGCCTGATTAATTGTGTTACTGGAAATAAACAAACCAAATGTACACTTATTTCCACTAAGAGACAGATGCCAAAATAAAAATACACCCTCTTTACATTTCAATCTTTGGGGAGTGGTTATATAATAGTCTTATAATACTGTGGTCTTTGAAGCGAAACTCATCTTGGCATTTTGATAAACAAGTTACTTCTTTTGTAAAGTGTCCATGTAGTTTGCAAGTTATCTGCTCTAGAAGACATTGTCAAGTCAAAATGTTCAGTCTAAGTCATAATAACCACATATCTACTCATCCACAGTCAAATATCCCCATACAGACACTAGATTCTAGAAGGCCAAACTGCAGAGAGCTTGCGGCGCAAAGCACCGCAAGCGTAGCATTCCATCAAGGGTACTTTGTGAGTCAGGAAAACCCTGAGTTCACATTGAACATCCTCTTTATAGTCTTCATCAATAAGATGTTTGCTGCCAATTCTAACTGCACTAAATGCTGAATAGACTCACTGGGCAAAGGAATCCCGTTTATGGTGCCAACATGCCATTTCTGCTTTAACTCCGTTTTTCATATTGGTAGGCAACAGAACCTGACAACTTGATCAGGAGCTAGTCGGCTCCCGAGGAATAAGAAACCAAAAAGGCAATAGAGCTACTATACTGATAAATCAAAAAGGTGTTTTAAATTGCTTCCGTTATTTTTGGCTTTGGACAGGAACCTTTTTATTACCTACTGTGACACCCACGGGATGCTAGCACTATGTAGAACTTCACAGGCTGCTACTGCTTTGACAAGTAACATGAACATATTTATATACTGTACATCACGATATCACTTTCATTGCCAAAAAGAACACCCTGTAATTCACAGCACAGCAAGTGAACAATCTGACGGGGTGTAGAGACTGAAAACAGCACAGTCAACCACGAGGTAAACGGTATAATTATCCCCATTACATTCACCATGTATTATACGCGCAATGTGCGTTTACACTGTTTCATTGGCCAACACCGTCAATTGACATATAATATGACAGTTGAGCCTGGTTCAACCAAGGGCTGGGTGTGAAAGAGTTAACTATATCATGAAAACAATCGGCGTGTACAAGTGATTTATGAGAACTTGCAGCATTCACCAATTTTCTTGCCTTTATATTTTTCTTTTAGGTACGAATTCAGTTTACAATTGGTCCTGACCCGTCGTAGAAGTCGTGTACAATTAGTCTGCTGTAATCCAAGCCTACATTTTTCACAAATGGATCGTACATATTTCATTACAGTTAAGAAATTTTGAGTTTGAAAACCTTAGATAAATTACACTCTGCAATTCAAATTATAGGCTAATATAATTCTAAATTCATTAATTTATCCTCACAAAATCACCATTCATTTTTAAATTGGCTACTGTCGTATAACACGACAATATCACTGTGATCAGCTCAAACTGCAAAACTTAAATTATTTGTATTGTAAATAATTTAGATAATTTGTCTTTAAAAATGACAATTAATGATAGTCACGATTTCATAGTCATTTAATACATCTGGCCAATGCATTAGTAAATTAACGGTTTTAAATAGTGTCTATTAAAGCCTTTCTTAATGTGATTTTAATATGCAATGCATTTAGTTTAAAAAGGTGTGCGTTTGCTAAGACAGTCGGGCATTCATCATTTGTGCGTATGCATGGTCCGAGGCACATCTAAAATTGTTCAAAGTACGAACAAATTCAAGCAATTAAATATCGATGAATCCCGGATTCATGCGTAAAACGCTTGTATGCACCGTTTGTGAATGGAGCCCAATATCCTCTCCTTGCAATAGCTCAGTGTTCATCCCTTGTGAAGAAACATACTGTGTTAGTCGGCCTGAATAATGACTAGTGAAACATGAAGTAACTCCTGAAGGTTTTTGTGTTATTGCCAGTTATTTTTCAGCGCAAAAGAGAAACAGATTGGGACACTAAATGGAATTAAGTGGTGCTTCGCAGCCTTACAATATACAATTTCCGTACAAGGGAGGGCCCCAATTGTTTTTTAGCAGGTAAGATTTCCCTCTGCATCATCCAACTAGGACACAAAGGAAATGAGATGGTGCCTTATTGTGCAGCAGTTGTCTGGCATTAGTGCAGAAAATATCAGTCAAGACAGAGTTACAATAGATGAGACAAAGGACGGGAACTGAGCACGGCGGGGAGAAGGGATCCAGTTCCATGCGATACAGTGAATCAGCCTGAAGGGTCTCATCAGGAGCAAATTCCCTGAAATGTAATACAAGCTGAAGTGTTATGTAAAATGAAAGATGGGAGAAACCCAGATCACTCAAGCCTACTGTGCCACGATGGCGGATGCATACCTGTATTGTATTCAGAAGGGCATTAATTTCCCCTCAGACGATTACAGCGGAACACCAGCTGTATTGTTTATTTGGTTGAAAGCACAAATGATATGCATTGATTCCTTATTCAGGCATTGTTGAACTTGGCATTGTATCTATGAATGCCGGCAAAATGGGCCCAATTACGGCGAGCGATGCCTCCCTGTGACTCCACAGTAGAGCAAGATGATGAAGGCCTCAAACTGGGAGGAAAAGAGCAATCAAAGGCCACTTGTTGTCTTTTGTAAATTCAAAAGACGGAATGGAAAACATTTCTCGCTGTGACTGACAATGGCTCACTCGGGACAGCAGATTAGATTAGTCAACCGCAAGCACGGATTATAGGGCTTCCACATTTTTTTTACTGTTAGAACGGCACCTGTGTCCTTGGCATGACCGTGATTTGTCAATTATGTGAATGTATGTATACATAAATATACCATTGTGTGTTAAGACTGTTGGTAAGACTCACTTTGGCCTCTGATAACTTGTGAAAGGTATAAAGGTATGAAAGCCAAATGTATTATTTCATAAGTACAAAAACAGAATTACTCAGACACATTAGCTATTATTGTTTGCTGTTAAGCCACCATCAATGAAACTCAACTCCCTCAAAAAAAAAATGGAGGTATTATACACGGTTGAGCTGATGGAAGACTTTTAATGTGAAACATCTTAATGTAGAGTTTTACTGACAGTTATTAGAGAGTGAAAACAGAATTTCTGTACGAATACAACATCACTGAATTGTTATACTTATGGAATAAATGCAGCAAAAATGTGCATTGTACCGAATAAGTCAAAATAACAGGTAAACCTGGGGGAATTGTTGGAAGATGAGTGATGGCAAGGCTCTAATATAACCTTGGTGAAATTAAAGACCTGGTTCTCTCTGCTGATGCTGTAAATAAAGGCCAGTATTGTGAATTTATGGCATGGAGATTGTTAACAACGAATACACAACAATTTAATCAAGCGTGTATTCAGCCAGCGGCACTATGAATGCGGGAAGAATCCACAGGGGTTGAATTCTGTGAGGAAATCAATGCATTTAAATGTGTCATTTCATACAAGGACTGTATTCATTTGAAGCGTTCTTTTATCATCTCAAGCATTTCAGTCATTCTCAATCGCGTCGGCTCATTTTTTTAGAAACGGTCCCAACATTCCCTTAACTGTCAGTGCAATTGTCACAACTGTTTCATGGGACATCACAAGTCTATTGCGTGTCTGCAACAACTCACCCAAAACATTTCATTCATGCTCCCAAACTCGAGTTATTGTGTCAGTAAATTTGCCAGTGCCACCAAAATGGAAAGTTATTTTGTCATCGTGTGAGCCGTACTGGTCAAAATGTTTAGATGTTTTTCTCACCATGGCAGTTAACCCTGGAAATGTTTCTTATGTACAAATTTGTGTTTTTGACACAGGCCGCTTACTGTACTATACAAGAATGTCAGTTTGGTCGTCTGAACACTGTTGTGTTTCGTTCCAAGCTGAGTAAATGTATTTGTGTGGCAGTGTGTTACATGTACTGTAAACAGAACATTCACCTTTGATCAAAAAAAAAGCATGCAACACCATGTCAGGCCTCAGGAAGACCTTACAGATCGAAACGTTGCCTGAAACAGAGAAATCAACTATTTATTTGGAGCCTAACAGTGTGCCCTGCAGTTTAGGGGGTTTTGTCTTGCACCGGAGTATTTTTGCCTGGATGTGCAAACACCTGGTCCCTGGTGCGGAAAAAAAAGGAAAAGAATTGGGCCACAGCACCATATGATAGATATAATATATATATTTTTTTTTCTGTCATCACATTTTTCTTCTACTCTTATTTATTTTTTGGCTTGTGATCATATATATGTGCGTGTGTGTGTGTGTGTGTGTGTGTGTGTGTGTGTGTGCGTGAGTGAGTGCTTGCAGAGTGCTCCAGTTGTCAGTGTTTGGTCAGGATTGCTTCCATGTGTCAGAGGTGCGGGGCAGATCCACCTGCCGGAGGCTGCTCTCTGATGTTGCCAGGGCTTCTCCTTGGGCTTCACAATGAAAGGCCAGCTGTTGTTTTTTTTTTCCATTGTTTCTCTATGAGAGAGAATGAAAAAAAATCAAGTAGAGTGAAAACACTCTACTTGAGGGTCCTAAAGGCAGCACAAGAGGAAGGATTGGTGGCGACCAAAAAAAACAAAGAATCATCCTCTGGTAGTCATTCAAATCCATTCCAAAGTGTACGACAATCTGGCCTGAAGTTGACAACATAAAAGCTCTAACCAAAGTGCAGACAGACCAACCCGACCAAGAAATTACGTTAAATTCCAACCCCAAGACAAAATACACAATGTAATGGAATCATTCTGTCAGATTGAAAGCCAAAAAACAAAAGACCTTGGAAGCGTCACCATCGAAGATTCATTCAACCTGACTCTATTCAATAAATGGACAGACAGTAAGGTGTCAGCTGGCTGGACCGTCTCTGTCTGGACTTCCCCGTTTGGCCCAATCATGGTGTTTTTAGAAACGCATAACGTAGGGCGGCGCAACCAATCGCTGTGTGCCTCTCACAGTGGCAGTTGAGCCGTGGCGGTGCCGTAACGCAGACAGACAGGAGGGAAGAGCGGTGAGTGATGACTAAGAAACGTTTTGTTCCAAAAAAGAAAAGTCGATCCTGCTCAAAGACGACAGCCGCACTGACTATTTAGTAAAAGGTTAAAAATATCGCATTTCTCTGTGAATGAGAGGGAGACTGGAGTGTGGGGAGGGAGGGAGTCCGAACGACCTATATGCATTTAGCACAAATGGAAAAAAAAGAGATTGGACTCACTCGTTTGAACTGATCTGTAATTGTATCCTGGTCACCAACATATCTTTATCTGTAGCTACAGTGGCTTATGTTAAAACATGCACTGACCGATTACATGCTCATGGGGTTTCCACATCTGATAACTGTACAGATTATGTTACTGCATTGCCTATTTGTCGCCTCAAATGTTTTCAGAAACATATCTAAGTGTTTAGCCATAAAACAGAAAAAAAAAAGCTTGTCACCCGTCCGCCTTGTGCAAGACAGTCATGGGTAAACCAAGCTCCGCCCATCGGCCTGACGCAAACCCAACTGTTTAAGGGTTGCGCCACGTCCTTCTGTTTGCTGGACGTCCACCATAAGTCTCCAGTATGGGTCACGCTCCAAAAGCGGCAGATGTCTTTCAAACTCCAGGCCTCCAGTTTGTAGCACAGACTTTTTATAATAAGTCTGTAGTGTCCGAGCCTGAGCTGAGAAAACCCTGAAGACAGACTTGACAAAGCTCCTCCAGAGCCGCAAAGACATTCTGCAACTGTTCTCACAGTCCGTCTATGTCGCACAAAACCATATTGAGAAAAAAACGATCTTGATTGGTTAAATGACTGAAGTGCCCCTCAAAATTATAATTGGCTGAGTGATTTTTCTGTGTACAGTAGAGCTGGAAGTGAAAAAGTGGACACGACTTGTTTACTTTAATCCCTGAATGAACGCAGTCTGGCCTTGTGATGCCTCGGCTCCCTCGAATCTTATTCTCACCCCTTGAACTAGGCTGCATTTGTTCTTCGTACACACTTGCTAGAGGCCTCAGCTGGACTCCTACAAGTGATCTTTGGAAAATATTTGCATTCACCTCACTAGCCTTTTGTACATCAACATTATGTAAATACGATCATAAATATGCAACTGTCAGTTCAATTTGACTCATTTCACAGCCAGATTGTCAAACTTGAACAGCACAGTCGAATTCGATACCTCGGCCTATAGGCTGCATTCAGGACGGCAGATTGCTGCCCACGCCCCCTCCCTCACCCTCCAACCCTCAAGAGATTTGGAATCGGAGGGTGCTTACTTGACACCCCATCAGTCGGCGGCTCACTAACAAGTAGGCCCATGAATCTTTTTTCCTCCGTTTGATTACACTAAGTGCACAGAGGCCAGATGCGACCCAGCCCAGTCATCTGTCGGCTTGCCAGCAGAGTCACTGTAGACTGGCTGGGGTAGGAAGAGGAAGAGGAGGAGGAGCCGGGGGGATGGGTCACTTGGGGTCCTCTCCCTTCAGGAATAAAGCCATTGTTCTTCATTACAGCTGGAGAGGCTGCTGGGGGGCACAGAGGGAGAACAAGTCCATTTCCACACCTGTTTTCCATCACCAGGGCTCCTACCAACTTGACTGAGCCAAAACCATGCTGCTGTTCAACAGAGTCTGAGACAGGCTTCCTTTGTAACTGAAGCTGCACAGAGTCAGTGCCGGTTCGCAGTGATAACAAATGTGGCAATTTTAATATAAGAAAATAAATAAATTGTACTTGGAAACAAATGAACTACTACTACTATTTTTCAGCTCATTACGGATGACGAAATGAAACTCGGCAGCCATATTGGCAACAATACTTTGTATGGTATTAAGAAATAAACAAATCTGTTTCAAATGAGACAGATATTTGTGATGATATGGGTTTTGGGACAACAAACATCACCTGCTGTGAGAGACTTCACAGCATGGTGATTATTGTGGTTTGGATACTAAGACAATACATTTCTCAATGCCTGGCATCGACAAAGTAGGAATGCTTTGTGTGCAGCAGAGATCTCAACTCCTGCTCCTGAAGGAGCATCATTCTGGATACACGAGACTAACTAGCTCAATACAATAACCGATGAACAAAATGAATGTTTGTGAAATGAGCAAAATATCAAGATTCACCTTCTCATTTTGGACCTTTCAGACTCCATGAAATGGGGACTTCCTTGAATACTGTCATTTGTAACTGTAAACTGACAGTATGGCAGACTGAACACACAGCGCCCATCATTCATTTTGTGAGCGAAGCGATGAATCTGAGGAACAGACGACGACAACAACAACAGGCTCGAGGGTGACAAGGGATAAGCACGCCACATGAGATCAAATCTTAAATGAGCTTTCACATGGAAGGGGTGGTGGTAAACAATCACGTCTGAGATTCATTGTGTGTGCACGTCAAATACATTTTGAGATTTTTTTCTTTTTTAAATCAAAAGACTTTTCTCTGAGTGGTAGACATGATACCCGCGATATTAATACAGTTTGGAATCATCCCAACGAAACTCCAACTATGTATTGAGCAGTTTGGTGTATTTAAATTACTTCAATAAAGACATATATTAATAAAGACATCTTTAGTCTGATGACCATTAATGAGTCAGACTAATTGTATAGAGGCAAGTAAAAATTGACCGTCATTAATGTTGAGCAGTAAAGATGGCAGTTCATGCACCCTTCAGCTTGCATATACATATATAAGCAATCATCAGTAATGTAAACAGTGAACTCAAGCCAATAACCACCAGCATACAGAGAATACATAATGGTTTAAGTTATGCATTAGGCTTTATGGTAAAATAAGATGCTGTCTCTAATGCCAGAAGCAAATAGGTGGATTCACTCAACACATGGAGTACATGTAGTAAAAGTAACAGGTTGCAAAGGGATCTACTTTTCTCCTGTCCACCGTCTGAAGAGAGCATGATTATTTGCACTACATGAAAAACAAGCAACCTAAAATTGCAGAATCAACGGGGAATATGTAGGTATTCTCTGGCAAACATCAGATCTACACAGTAGACGCTCTCATCCACTGCAACGTCATGAAACATACGAATCAAAACCAGTGTGCAAGATCAAACACACGAGAACCATGTAAAAAAACTACTGAGAAAAGAACTTGTGTTTAAGTCACCCAAACACTCACCATACCTACATTTATTAACTTTGTCATGGTCATGTCAACATACTCTCTCCCTGCATTCAACACACAAGCGGACCCAGCTCTCACCGGCACTGTCTCACATTACATAACTTCACAAAAAATGAAAACAAATGTGCTTCTCACCAAAAACTGAAGGATTGCCCCACCAAGTTTTCAAGTCTCAGCAAGCTCTCCAGTAATGCCTCTAAAGCACCACGCCCCTGGTGTTCTCAGTGTATAATCTGCATTACACATGGACTTACTTCATGCTTATGTACAGAACCATTGGATAAAAGATGACTAAAGGACGTAGTAATGCACTGTGCTTTTCTTCTGATTCTTCTTCTCTCTTTTCTAACAAAAACATATTTTCTGGACATTACCTAAACTTTAAAAGCACCTTCACCGTTTAAAAACACACACAACATAAACAAAACGTGATTAAAATTTAGAAATCTGTAAATCAAGAGTAAAAAACGGAAGTCTAATAGTTTGTTGAAGTCAAATGAATGACTGCAATCACACTATTATATGATTGTGTGCAGACTTAATTAAGACACACTGCGTGTATATATATATAAAAATATACACACACGCACACACAATGTGCTTTTACTGGTACTTTGGTGACAACATGTTTTCAGGCTGTCTCTAATTAACTCTATGAAATTCATTTTTAGTTATCTTTCTTGTTTGAAAATGAAGAAGCGTTCACCTCAGCGCCCGGTTGGAGCCCCTCATCTTTGACGAAAGAATAACTTCACCAAATGAAATGAATATAATAGGGTTTTGTGAGATTTACTCATGGTAAAATGTGACTTCCTGTTTGAGTCAGTTAAATAAAATGGCATATATATATTCTGCACCTATGCACCAATGACCTATCCTATAAAAAGATTCGCTTATTTCCAAAAAGGATGAACGTTGTCTGGGGGGGCGGGAGAGAGAGACTCTCTGTATCCACTCCCTCATCTGAAACAAAAGCCTCGGCAGTGGAACGCAGTGAGCTGTGAATGCTTCCTCATAAATCCATTTCATTCGGAGCACTTGTGTGATTTGATGACCGTGCGAGGTGAGCCCGCGTGCCAGAATGGAACTTATATAGTTGGGGTGAAATTAACTAATGCAGGCTTCTCTTTGGCCGCACGGCAATTCTTACCCCCAATTCTTACCCCCAAAGCACCAACCTCCCATTTATTTTTATTTCGTTTGAAATCAGTGGAGCCCTTTAACGTGAAGGTACAGTCGTGCACACTGCCCAGAGATCAGCAAGACCCTGTTCAGCTCGTGCCTTATGAGTCTGTCAAACTGTCTCCTCCAAATCAAAAACAACATTAAGCAGCGTGCACCCATTTTCATGGCTGTAACGTAATGGATTAAAACCCTGTTGGATAATCCACAATGTGACAAAACGGCGACATCTGCCTCGCCGTCATTCTCCGCATCAGAGGCTCGAACTCAGCAGAAAAAAAGGTTTATGGGCTATTCTTATAAAGAGCAGCTTCTTTTTTTGCGCGGAGTAACTTTAATGTTTGAAATCATTCATGACAGAAGTGACTTGACGTCACCACGAAAAATCCCCCACAAAGCCGCAGTGTCACGACATAGATGTTTAATCGTGTCACCTCTTTGAATGGGTTTCTAGTTTATAACAGCATGCGCGTGCGGTGGAGGAGAAGGGGGGGCACGTTGCTCCGACTACTAGTATTTCACTACATCCTCATATCAATGCGCAAAGATAAACATATTACTCCCCCCCCAAACCGACTGTGCGTCTCTCTTATGAAAACAGGGACTTCGTACTGACAACATTGTAGCCAAACACAACACTTCATTGCATCAGTCCGGGGTAAATAAAACGTGTGTTTGTGTTCCGCAGCCCGCCAACTCGCAGATATCACTCACAACGTCAGCAATCGTTTAAAAGCTATACAATTCACTCCTCACGAGCTTTATCCGGAACCCCTTTTTAAAAGCATCTGACTCAGATTACTACACCCGCACGAACCTTTGATGTTTCCGTGCATGATGCTACTGCGTATACCCAGTCCTGATTTCACACACACACACACAGGAACCCAATTGGGAACTCGGGTAAATAAATCTTCTCTTGTCTACCAGCACGAGTGCATGCATGTAAGGAGGTCACTGAGGCCATTGTTTGGACCACTCCGAGGTGTTCTTCACTTCGGCATGCGTTTAAAACACTGAGCAGTTGTTGTTTCATTGGAATTACAACTTTCATAACAGCTTCGCCCGCGGTTCAGATGGCACAACGTTACGCACCGGATCCTAGCGGGATAGCCGATAGTGAACGATTAAAAAAAAAAAAAAACTGTGATTAATTGCTAAATAACTGCAGATTCGGGAGCCACCTTATCGCCGATTTCATCAGAACGTCACAGTGTTGCGGATAGGTCTCGAGTTGCGTTCTCATTTGTATGAATCTCTCACTCAGTGGCGTCCGATTAAATTACCAGAGTTTTGAATGGAGTTTGCTTTAGCGTTTCCTCAAACTGCACGCTGGCAGTGCTGCTGCATATTCCACTTCCACGCACCGCTCTCTGTGATTTACAGCAGCCCGGGCTCCGTTCTGAACAATATGCCACAAAAGTAACCAAGCGAGCGGACAGAGCAAACAAACAAACCATTTGAGCATGCCAAATGTATCTCTTTATGCCTCCTCAGCGACAAAACAACACGCTATTTTGAGGTTGTGGTTTATTTTTTCGCAACAGAACTAGAGTTGCCAGCTGTGTAGCTGCAAAGCGATTTATAATGGTGAGCGGACCAAAGTGATGTATTCCTAAACAGCGTATCTGTAACGCCTGTTTGTACACGCGGACGCATAAATCTGCTCATCCTGTATTTCAACTTTACGGACAGTTTGCTTTTTTTCTTACTTGCTCAACAACAGCGTGCATCTAAATGCACTGACTGCCACGTAAAAACAATTGCTGGTAAAAAAAAATAAAAAAATGACACTCATCCATCTGCATCCACGCAAATCTCAGAGGAAAGTGTGCATTCCGTTTAGACAATGAATGGGAAAAAGTCCTACCTTTAAGAAGAGCCGCTTGAAACATGAATAAAAAGAGAATAGTCGCGAGAGAACCGCTGCCAGTGATCGCCATGTTGGACACCTGCTTCAGTATGGCAGAGAGAGGCAGCTTCACCTATAGCTACAACGGGAGTCAGATAATGAGATGCGAGCAAGGGAGGGTACTGTTTACCATATTAATTTAATTCGCAGTTTTGATAAATCGTTGTTGCTTTTAAATAATGTGTCTTGTATGCCACTAACTCTTTGAATTTACTCAGAATGGAGAAAAAACACAACTCTAGCGACGTTCTCAACGATTTTAACGCTGTGGAGGTCTGCAGAAGTGGCGAGTAGGGAGGCGTGTGTGTGTGTGTGTGTGTTATTGGATGGGTCCCATGATGGTTTCATGATCCTGTTGCTCCTGAACTTAACAGGTTTTTCCATATTTATATTTTTTTGTATTCGTGTGTTTTGGACATTTAAAAAACGGATTGATTCACCCAAGTGGGCAACATTTCAGGCTAGAAGGGCCAGGCATAGTGTTTTAGAAGCCAGAAGCCCCCCCCCCCCCCCCCCCGGAAGGACTGTGTGTGTGTGGGTGGGTGGGTGGGGGCTTCTGGCTTGGGGGGATTCTTCACCTGCAATGAGTGGGACCAGAGCTGGCCAACCTGTTGGGAGCCGGTCTTGTTCGCTCTCTGAAATAAAATCAATATTAGTGCTACTTATTGAAAACAGTGCATTAAAATGACTATGCTTGCCATTTCCTTTGTTTATTGTGTGTATCCAAAACATCCTTGTTACTAAAACAGAAGGCGGAAAATAGCTCCAAGAAGTTATAGGTTCTTAAAAGTTAAGGGAACGGGTCGTTAATTCCCCAAAGTATGTTGTTTTTATTTCTTGCAGAAAAATGCATTACGAAACATAATGGAGTTCCCAAGCTGTGTTGATGACTTTGCCATCCTCTCACTTAGGATGAGAAAAATGTATGGGTTAAAGAAATACCGGCCACCTTTTAATTCTAATACCCACGGAGGCTTTCAGGCTGATACAGGATGACAAGTATCCAGATTGCTTCCGGATTCACTACTTTAGGAAGTCAGTGGGCAACCGTTAAATTGCTACAAATAATACAGCCACATATCAAAAAGTAGAGGAGCAATTACGGCAGCTAAGGGTAAGCAAACAAATACACACACACACACACACAGTACAGGTACACAAACATTTCAGAGGTTATTAAGAGGCTGGCATTATCATTTGAAGTTTTATTTTAATTAATAAGATGCCTCGTTATTTAATTGCGTACACTATAAGCTTTTGATTGTCTTTCGATTTGACAAAGATAAACATATCAGGGTGGCTTGGATCCAGCAGCTTGCAGAAAATCACCACACGTACCTAAACTAATGCATCGTGTCACCTTATTTACGGCACTTTATTTATGAATGCAAAGTTGGAGCTGTAAAAGCCCTGGTTGTGAAAATATGCAGAAGGTCACGGCTGTTCCTGTTTTCTAATTTTCAGATGTGGCATGTAGACATAACTGAACATGAGGTCATTTGTATCTTTTTAAAGAAAATATTTTTGGACACAAAAAAACAGACATGGTGCATTGATGCGGTGGGCCGAAAGTCATCCTCGTAATAAAAAGCTCAGACAGAACAACAATCTACAAAGGCAGAGAGAGAGAACAAAAGGACAAAAACCAACCAGGTAAAACAATCTGTTATTTTTAATCAGTATTTTGTTTTTCTAATTTAATCATCCCTGGTGGGCTGCACAGGTGGATTCTTTGGTTATTGCCACGACAGGAATCAATGACCTTCTGGCCAAGCTCCAAGCAGCTGCCTCCGCAATGAAAGCTTTAGAACATGGCTCGGTCAGATTCCGTGTCCCCTACCACCCCCAAGATGCAGGAAAATGATGAGGTCCTTTGTGGACAATGCATGCCAAGTCCAATGAGAAGAAGGCAGTTCCTCCCAAACCCCCTTATACCAGTGAGCCAGCATGCACCGTGCAAGGTTACTGGTAAAACTAAAACATATGCATCCATGGTTAATTCCTTACACCTGTGTTTTTCCTGCTGTGACATGTCAAAATGCTGAGTGAGGGTGACATGAAGGCATGAATGATCCTCCATCTCCTCTTCAAATACAAATGGGCCTGATCTTAGTAATTGTCTGCAGTGGTAAAAAAAATCAAAAACAAAACAGAAACTTCACGTGCTGTTTTGTTACAGCTTGATTGTAATTCCTAAATAAGTGAGATAGAATACGATCATAATAATTATACTGAGAGTAAATTCACATTGAAATTACGTAAGTACCTGCTTATTTGCAACAATATTGGGGCCAGCTATGCTGACATGCCTAACCTGATTTTAAAGGGAGGGTATGTGATGCGTTTCATTCCACAGTTCAGCCTGTTCTCCACTGATTGGTCCCGGAAGGAATTAAAAGATCAAAACAAGCTGACAAACTGTACTGACTGGCCCAAATGGAAACGTGTCATTCATTAGGGAATGAGTCTTAATGATGCTTTGTTAATAATCCTAACACATGTTTGTTTAGGTTGTTTTACATATACTGGAAGTAACATCCGTATATAATCCAATGTAATCCACAGTTTAACCGAAACCCCAACTGCGGTATGTTTATGTAACCAAACATTCTTTGTCTTTCTATGTTTATGATTACTTTTCCGCTGAATGCCATCACCTTTGTTGCTTGGGGATTTTTTTTTTTTCTCTTGCGGAGACAATCAGAATTCATCCTACTTTATTTTTAGCTTTGTTAACGGTGTGACGATTGCAACGACAACAAAAGAGACATAAGACATCAAATTAAAAGCACGATAAAGTGGTCTAAAATGATGGAAAGAAACAAAATGAAATGAATGAGATTGCTTGTTAACTTGCTTGTATATCTCTTTGAAGCGGCTGGTTTAAGGTGATACAGAAATGGCAGTAAAAATGGTCAGTAACGTTCATTTACGCAGACATTTGCTCTTCTCACGACACAAAGATAGGGCATTGTGTGAATTGGTTTGTATAGGTTTGTCATTTTATTTTTTAAATGGTTCCACAGATTTTTAAGATTTAATGGGGTTTAAAAAGGAATCCTTGTTGTGCAACAAAGTCTGAGTTCCCAAATAGAGGCATTAGAGGATTAAAATGCTTCAAAATGTCTACTTATTAAACAGTGTCATTGAGAAGCATTTACATTCTCTGAGGTCTTTAAATATATATACGCTAAATCTCACGGCTGTGTTGGATGGACTGACCAACGCCATGACATGAGCAACTGAGTTATATGGCCATCTATTGACCCCTTCTGCTCACAGGTCAAGTCAAGTCGAAGAAGAATCCTAACCCTGACTCTACCCGTACTGTCTGGTGAACAGTAGAGGCTGGAACACAACGGGGGAATGGACGGCCGCAGGGAAACAAAGGCATATGACTCAGACAAACGTAGAGCAATGTCCCCAGAAGTAGGTGCATAAACTCAATCTACTACCTGAGAGAAATGCCACGTCAGGCCAGTGTCCTACAGAGAGAAAAGACAAACAGCCACACACACACAAACACACAAACACACATGTGACTCACAGAGGCAGATGAGCCAAACGCACACTCGTGCAGATAGCACGGCGATTGAGTGTGGTGATGCAGCAACTAAACTAGGAGGCAGTAGGTTCCCACCCGCCTCTTTTATGTATTACAGCCGTCTAGACGAGAGAGCTAGTCGGCGCTAGTGTCGGTCATATGACAATGACAATAGATGGCAATGTGTTTCAATTTGGAGGTTTCCACTGTCAGTGTTTCCTTTATCTTAAGGTGGGGGTTATTCAAGAGAGTGAAAACACTCTGCTGCCTGCAGACTTTTTGATTTTTTGGGGGAAGTAAAAGGTAACCACCATCCTGTGATGTGAGGCCAAGAGGGATTACGTGATGGATGACGAGAGTGGATACATATTGTGGTGTTAGCCCGTGATGATTTAACAAACGCACTTTAAAGGGAGGTGTGTGCTGGATTCAAATGAAAGGGAACTTTTTTTTTTTTTTTTGGTGGGAGGATTCTGACAGCAGCATTTCATATGAAGTACCTGCACTAACAGAAATTGCGCCACTTGTGCATGCAAATCTGTTAATTATTGGGTGAGGTAAGGACAGCTAAGAGTGGGGGGTGGCGAATGAGAGTCCATGAAAGAGGGAT
The DNA here is from genome assembly GCF_050575085.1 of Anarhichas minor. Lineage (NCBI taxonomy): Eukaryota > Metazoa > Chordata > Actinopteri > Perciformes > Anarhichadidae > Anarhichas > Anarhichas minor. Next base: position 18,612,391 of record NW_027466473.1, on the reverse strand, counting down.
GAGAGGGGTCCAGAGGTGGGAAGAAATGGGGGTCAAGCACGAGAGGCTGAATGGAGCTTCCAATGGGGACGAATGATTGGCATGGGCCGGGAGGTGTTGGTGGCGATGAACCCAAGGTTTGAGGCTCGGGTTGGGGTTAACTTCTTGAATGAGGCTTCGTAGGTTCATCATCACCCACGTTGTTCCCGTAATGAAAGAGAAGGAGGTGAGGAGGCAGACAAGAGGTCTGTGTCTCACAGGAGTGTTCAGGCATCAAACTGGCACGGTTCACAGAGGAGCTGTTAAAGTTAAACATCAGCCAAAATGAAAAGTCTTTCTTTAGGAGTCATACAACAGAGAATACAGCCGGTTCAACGTCCGTGTGGAGTCGACCAGCGAGAATACGCACAGAGTTAAACGGAGTAATTAGTAACATCCTGTCTTCAAGACTCAGGCACTCTGCTGCCACCTATAGTGGCTTTTACCGCCGCTATCACTGGGCGGCAGCAGTCTCGTCAAAAGAAGTCTCGTGGATCTGTACATAAATAGGCACAGGAAATAAAGTGAGAGTCATCATTTATCTTGCAAAGACATATAGCACATGTAGTTAACCATTCATTAGCAAAGTAGATAGCCAGCTGGTTAAAGTCCCGGTGAAACAGAAGTTAGAGCAGCTTTAGCCACGGTACTGTGAAGAGTTCCCAGTGAGTGGTGTACAGTTAGAAGAGGGATTCAAATCAAATCCTTTGCATTTGATTGGATCACAAAGCTTGCTTTGAATGTGTCAAAAGTTTTTGTTACAACAATATGAAGAAATAGATTTTGTTACATTTTTTTCTTTGCGTTTATTCTTGAATGGGTGCATAATATGACCGGGGAGTGACGTCAAATGGTTAAAAAGGCTTGAAGTTTGTCAACACAATCACGCATTGCATTGGTTGACAGTACAGCAGTCGGTGCAATCTTCCTTCAACATGAAACCACAATGCAATGCAGGCTTAACTGTGCACAGATGGTAATAGCCAAAGACCTCAAAGGAAAGATGTTTCCATGCCACAATGAGCCATTTCATACTGGAGAAACCCAGGTGCACACAACACCCTCTTGCAGCTGTCAACATTGTAGATGGTAGCAGTTAAAGTGTGAGGCTGCATTGCCATTGTGATCAACAAAAGCTGCTCCACTGACCCTGCACCATTTGTGATCAGCACTTTTTTTTCAGTTTTCAGCAGGACGACATATGTGCTATTCTGATAATATTGCAAGTTGGCTTCAACTATTTTTGAAACGTTGATGTTGCAGCTGTACTAGTTTGGGGATTTCAAAGTGAGACAAAGAAGCTGCGTTTAATGTGACAGGGAGGAGATAATTGTGCACATTTATGTAAATGGGACAGTGCAGCAAAACTAATTGTGACATTGGCTTTGGCACTGCCGTGAGACAGACGGCTGACAGACAGGATGAGAGGGAGAGAGAGATGCAGCGAAAAGCAACAGAAGTTGTATTTGCTCTAAATTTGAAACCAAACATTCAAACACTAATGCCGTTTGCTGATGACACTTTTTTTTGATTTTGTCAAGGTTAAAAATAAATAATTGATCCAACTTAAGGAGAGAAGTAGAGAGAAGAAGAAGGACCGGGCAGTGTTGTCTTGTGAAAGCCAGTATACATTTCAAACACTGTTAGACGGGGACATTTATTGAAACTGATTTATGGTCTCATGTTCACACTCTCAGTGCTCCAAATAAATATACTCTGTAGTTTCTATCATTTCACCGACTGAATGTTTGACTCTGAAAACAAGTGTTTTGAGAAGTAAAGAGCTTTTTTTGTTTTAACATCCTTCAATTGATAAAGAAAGGCACTAACACAAGTCAATACTCCTGCTCTAAAGAAAAAAACAGAATGCTTTATTTTTTTTATTTAATTAAGGATTTGAGCTTGAGTTTGTTTTTATTGTTGTCGAGAGACTGGTTAGTTAGTTTCTCTGTTTATTTTGTGTGCTTCCTGATGTGATTTATTTTTCCGTTGTATTTTTATAAATTAAGTTATCTTAGTTTCTTTTTTGCCCATTTTTTGTCCTAGTTTGTTTTTCTCCTTCAGTTGATGGGAGGTCTGTTGTATAAGCCTGTGGCTTCTTGGCCTCTGAGCTGCTTTTACTTTTACTTTTTTTTTTTTATTCTCCATTATCTGGATTTCATGAGATTTCATGTTGTGCAAATAAAATAGAAAAAATATTAAAATGGAAAAAAGAATGAAGTAAAACGTGCATAAACTAAAGCCTCGCTCTTTCCGAGCCTTCTCATGCTTGCCTTCTCCGATAACTGTGGATTATGCAGTTCATTGACATTCTCTCCAGTTGATTGTGATTTCCTATTCAGGCCTTTGATGCTGGCCGGATTTAAACATTCTGTTTGTGAACCGTCCATACCTTTGGTCTGTCGAGAGCTTGGCAGGATCGGAAGGCTGACAAGCCAAGCAATAGTCACCTCCCCCTGAAAAGAGCCAGGGGTAGTGTGAGGTTCATGGTGTTCAAAGCACCACTCTCCTCCTTCATCATTATGTCGGATGATGCCAGTGCACTGATATGAATGAAAACACATCTTCAGTCGTGATGAAGTCTTTATATACATGACTATGTTCTTTGAAGCGTCTTCATGGAGCATGATGGGCGTTCCCTTATGTGTTCAGATACATAAATGCCCTGAAGTTAAGAATAAGTGCAATTAGGTTGAGCTCATATTTAGGGGGGGGAGGTAAGCAAATATACACAAGTCCTGCATTCTCCTCATGATAAATATTCATGCCAGTCAACCTAATGTGAGTTGAATCCCTCTGGCTCAGTCATTTTTCTTTTTTTTTTTAGGAGCAAATTTATCCTTTGGCTTTGTTTCATCCACAGTGGTGTGTTTTTCATGGATATTTCACAGTATTTCAAGTAATTGCATGTGTGTACTCTTGGGAACAGGGTAAAAAGGGTACCAATTGTCAGAGAGGTTTAGCAGTACACCCCTTTGAAAGATTGTTTTTAAAATAATTTCTGTCTACTTTTTAGAGAACTTAGTTTTTTTTTTTAACTCACCACCGATTGACAGTGGACACGATAAGAGCTTTAAGAAGATTTCTTCTAAAGATTTTCAAAGGTTAACAGGAAATTGTACTGAAACCGAATGTGTACATCCCAAAAACAATAATTGTTTTTTATTGAATTATGTGTTTGCAATTAGACGATATAATATCACAAACTATTGAAATCATCTATATCAGCCCACCTTATTTCATTCATCCAATCACTGCACTCAATGCACAGAGCAAGAGACTGTGTATGTTGAGCGACCATTATTGAAGGTTTCGTGGTACAATAACGTGTACTACAGGCGAGAAAAGTCCGGGTGGTTGCTTCGGTGTGTGTTTCGGAGGTCAAACAGTGTGAAACCAAAAGTAGATGTTGACTTCAGGCTTCTTAAGTAATGTTGTTATGCTAACGTTACATAAGAATGTCCACTAAGGGTTGTTAGTCATTTAGGGCAGTTATGTTTTTATGGTTACGTTACGTTGGGTCGGGTGCGGATGAGTTTTCGTCACCAGCAGAGGTGTAAAGGCAAGGTTGAGTCTATTGCAGGTCTTATCTATTGACCATTTTAGTTGTATTATCATCCCCTTTATAATAAATAGGGACAGGTAAGTTTAGTTATTTTATTGCTTTATTGATTTTAATAAAACATTATTGGCTTCAACCTTTACTGTCCGCATTGTTTTTTAGTGGTGGAATTAATGAATTGCTCGTACTATAACAGAGCATTTTTACACACACTGTGATAGTCAAATTCAGAAAAAAAAAGAGTTCTGCAAGAAAAACAAACAAAGGGAGAGCACCCGGGAAGTGTCCAAATCAGTATGTTGGAGCTGTCATAGACACAGTTTGGTGCCCGTTGTCACGGCAAACATCTGTCCTGTCATTTATGGAACTTGCTCCATGATGATAGCGACTTGTGCGCTAGCACGTTGATAGCATTTGCTAATTATCTGAATCCAATTTTAGTGTGTTGTGTTTCTGTAACATGAGTATAATAGTGCTATTATAAATCACGATACACCCCTAATTAAAACCTGGGTCAGTAAGTTTGAGAGAGAAGCATTCTGCTTCGGCTCATTGCCCCTTCTGTTGCTTGAAACACACAGTGAGCAACTGCCTCGCAGGTAGAAATAAAAAGAACGAGTCAAGATTGTTTTGTTGTTATTTTATCATTATAGCAACCTGTTATTTGGTGACAGGACACATTCAAATTGGTTTCACTTCGGAATACATTGTTATGGCAGCACAGACGAGGATTGGTGTAGCTGATTTGACTGTTTAATCGATGTCTAACATAGACAGAAACGGCATTGTGTCTTTCAGTTGCACTTATGCACCTTTTTTTGCAATATCAAGGTGGCTTCATGGTTATTAAATACTTTATAAAAGAGGTGCAATTTAATGTCCACACCTATTTAGCCGTGTCCTTCCTGGTCTTAAGTCTGGGATCCTCATCATGGACCCCATTAGCTATTGTAGTAAGTGGACCCTCCCCAGTATGTTCATGGATACCATTATGTAAAAGTGCACTCTGGTCTAGTTGACTAAGTACCTTCTTGTTAATACACACTAAGCTCAAACTACAGTTGACAACAGATGTCATAAGCTGCTTATCAGGAGTTGGAGCTTCTATGAATGCCGCTGATAACTATACAATTATAATTTTCAGTGGCTTAATTCTGAATATTGAATCGGAGTGATAAGCAGAGGGAGTATGGTTCGCCATTTTTGTTCCTTGTCCTTTTTCCTTGTTAAAGAGCTCCTGTAGTCCTACATCAGCCGCTGGTCTCCGAGGCCCTCTGATCAGGGTTTGTTGGTTGTTCCTCGCTTCCAGCCCAAGACAAAGGCAGACTGTGTTTTTGAGGTTGTTGCTCCTAAACTTTGGAACTCTCTCCCATTGGACATAAGATCTGAGGACACTGTGGACGCCTTTAAAAAAGCAGCTCAAGACCCATTTGTTTTCCGACTTGCTTTTGTTCAGGTTTTGTAGTGTTTCTCATGTTTTTAGCAGTGCATTTCATATATCTGTTTTGGTCTTTTACTTGCTATTTTCTCTTTTGCTGTGAGGCACTGCGTGACGTCTGCTATTGAAAGGTGCTATATAAATAAACATAGCATTATTTTAATTACTTTTCATGACACCGAATAAGTTGAATCAATGTAGCCGTCATCCATTTCCATCAGAATTTAATCAAAGATCTAATACGTTGAACTTTATATTTAGAAAAACTTATTTTTTATTCGAAGACAATCAAAGCTATGGTAGGTCATGCAGTGATGCCAAGGACTTTTAGACGGGACGTATATTGATAAGATAAAGTATAGAGAAAATAATTCCAAGTAATGTACTGTTGTCTTAGCTGACAGTTTTTACTTTTCACAACCTAATGTTGGTGGTTTAGGAGGCCTCAGCACATGTCAATACCTCCAATCGACACGTTAGAGAAAAACCGCTTTGCACCATTAAATGTGTTTCTTTGCTTTACATTTGAGGGGAAAATGACTCTGTTCACGATGTGCTATTGAAGCGTTTGTCAGCTTTTCATATCTGTCAAAACCTCATGAGGAGTAAAGTGTGGGTGAATAAGTGCCATGAATTGATTTCCTGCCTCTTTTTGTCTTTCAGTGATGCACAGCTTCCCTCTAAACTCTGTAACCAAAATATGACACATGTGGTGCCAAGTGAACTGCAGAACTTAAAAGGAAAATCCACCCTCGGATATGTTAGTGCAACATTTTTAATATAAAAAGAAGTTATAACTCTTTGATACCGAGGACCTGACACTTGAGCATGACCTCTGCCTTTGATGTTTGCCACAGTCAAACTGAAAATATCTTGATGCAGAGTCACATTGTCATCAGTGTTCGGCTTTGTTACACAGCACACAGATAAAGGAGCCATAGTGTGAATCAGAAACAGTACCACTGTAGCTCCTCCATGTTGTTAGCAGCCATCAGCGGTGTCTCCAAATCCACCAAAACAGATTACATTCAGGATTACAATTTAAAGTTATAATCCTAACGTTCTTCATAAAGTATTATGAACACCTTAATTCACCATTTACAGAAACAGAATAAATTAACAATTAATTTTACGTAAATTATACATGATTTGTGATAAATAATGCAAAAACACCGGTCTATCAAACTAAACATAATGAGACAAAATTGGAGAACTTTTAAGTTTTAAAATGAAGAAAGAAGAAGAAATGTACTAACATAGATCAAAATAATTGAGGGATTAGTGAGTAAATAATACAAAACTAGGATGCAAAGATATAACAAATTACATTTACTCTTGTTACTTTACTCTCTTTAAGTCTTTTTTGTGTACAACAATGCAACATAATACAAAATTATATGTAATTATGTCAATATGGGTTAAGGTTAGTATCATACCACGCCATATAGGTAAAAAAGGTTGCATCGATCTCAATTAATTAGCTGGTTTAATACACCACCCGGTGAGCATGCTCCAAATCAACCCCAAATCAACAAATAAAAAATATAGATTCAAGTTATTGAGGGATTAATGATGAATACTATAAGACTGGCCAGCAAAAGTATTTTCTTATTATTCCTATTATTATACGGCTATATTTGATGGAAAGACAAACAGCCCTCTTAGAATCTGCCTTTAAAATACGTTTTGAATCAAGTTGAACAACAGTCATTTACAAAACGATTTGAAAAATAGCTCTGGATGTTAAAATACACTATATTCTGTACTCTGAGTCTAGATCATGCTCCTCAGAGTCTTGTGTGGTGTGCAAAATAAATGAGGAGGAACGCAATCAGCTCAAAACTGCTTTCAGATTAAAGCAAGTCCCCACAGATGGGATCAGCAGTGTACAATTTGACCCCTGAACCCATAATAATGTTCTGAAATCACCCTCTGTAATCGACTACAAGGCCTGACAGTATGTTGGATCAGCGAAGCTCTCCAGAAGAGTCACCACAAGGGCTCTTCACTTCATGAAATCTCTCAGCTTTCCTATTGATTTGCCTCAGGTACTTTGCAGTTGTGTGCAAAACAGGGGTTATTTGATTTGGAGTAAACACAACAATGTATATGTTCTTCCCTCGAGTGCGGGGCATTGGTGTTCTTTCCTTTCCATGGCACTTTCTAAAATGTTCAAGTGTTACCCTGCTCAGATTACAAATGCTTTTAAAGACAATTTAAAATAGAAATCAATTTGGCTAAAATCTGTCCATTTTCTCAATAAGGCCAAGCTTTTAATCTGCAAAGTGGGAGCAATCCAGGACAACTTGAGGTGGATTGTGCTCATCTTCAGTAAACAAACTGCTATTGTTAAATCGTTGCATCAGATGAAGTATTTGCTCGTGTTATTTTCTTTAGGCATGCAAGTAGGGCTGCAGAATATTTTTAAAGTCATGTGATTGCAGATTTGAGTTTGTTTTTGTCTGTGTTCCATTTCACACATACATAATTGATTTGTTTGTCTGTGGAAATTGCAGTACCTTTTAAAGATAAAGGAAATTCCATGATTCCAGAACATAGCACTTTTCTTTATTGTTATTTTTTCTTACTTTTTTGACATTGGTATCATTTTGTATTCCCCTGACAACTGTATTCCTATCAATTGCCTTCCGAAGTTTGAGACTACAGTTGAACCCATAAACTGAACTAAAGCAGCTCATGTTATGTACCACTCAATGTTCATTGTGTACATTTTATTATGCAGTTTAATCACAAACAATGCAGAATCGATTATTATTACACAAGTTATTTATGGTAAATCCTTTGTTGATTCAGATGAAGCCTTTGGTCAGATATAATTATATCATCGAGTAGATACACATATTGCCTACTTTGTTATTATCAATAGTTTGTCAATATTAGAGTTGATGGCAATTATTACATTTAAACAAATTCATTGGTAGGTGAAAGGATAGTTCAATATTTTGGGAGATTCACTGAATTGCTTTCTGTCGAGACAAGATGTGAGCGAACGAAAAACAGTCACAGTGTCGATTCGCAGCATCACTGAGTCAGTGAGGTTGAAATGTTTGGCCCCATTTTGCCTAATCAGAAACCGATACCAAAACCTGTGCTCACAGACCATATCTGGCATCCCCCTCTATACCTGCTGACCTGGGGCATAAATATTGACAATGCAGGCAGTGCGCTTGCAGCACAATAAAAACATGACAAAAACAATAGTGAATTCCTGTTGTGTATTTTTTTAATTTGCATCAGGAGGAATGTAAACAGCAGCTACAAAGAAAATTCGAATCTCTGGGCAGATAATATGACCGACATCTTAACATAATAAATTCAACATCAGGAAAACACTGTCCATCAACTTTGAATATGTTTGTGCACCAAGCATCATTGATGTAAACACAGAGTCCACCTCTTCTCGTCCCACCGGAATCCTGCACTCTGTCCTGCGGTCAGCCCTTGAAGTGCAGCTTGACCCGGGATGAACAATGAATCCAGGTCTCTGGTGTCTCAGGTTGCTGTGTTCGCCTGGAGTTTTATTTCATCCATAGCACTTACATCAGACAGCCAGGAGCATAGGCTGGATCGTGGAGTATCCTGAGGTCATAGCTGGGTTAGCTTAGCTTCCGCCTCGGCTGTCCTTGCTCTCCTCCATGGGGCACTTTGCTGGTGGCTGGTTGGTCGGCCATGGGTGGTGATTGTCTCAAGGTCCACTGCCCTTAATCTAATCCCCACACTTCCTTTTACGATGTTGATGAATGTATTCTGTCATATGCCATAACTGCTTCAGTAATGTACACAAAAGTACCCCAAAAAAAAAAATGTAGTGGAATTAATGGGAGCTACCCGTCGCATCATGTACATGCTCCGCCGTTGCCATAACAAGTGCAAGTAATTGCAAGTGGTTCTGATTTCCATCTCAGAAATATCCTGTATTGAAAGAAGAGCTACTGACTATTTTTCTAAAAAACTAGTAACTACAGTGTACAATCGGGCCCGTCCCAGTAACGTGCACAGGGGCCCGTTGTTAGGGATGCACAGGTCCGACTTTTTCCAGTCCCGATACAAATACAGATACCTGGGCTTCAGGCATCGGATCGGTACTCAGTATTAGCCGACATTTGTTGCACGTCGTGACAACCTTACGCCACTACCAGAGACACGTAAGTGGTAGGCGGATGAATACATTGTTGTTCAAGAAATACTTCCAGCATATAATTCCACCACAAAACCACACATTGTTCTACATTTCTTTGTGTACTCATTCATGCTGTTAACATACAGCATATAGCTATTCCTCTGAAAATGAGTTCAAACTTGGGTCAAAAAAAAAAAAAAGAAGGTCTTTTAACCAGGAGAGTTGTTCAAGTAATTGCCGAACTTAAGTAACGTCACTTCCGTAGTTATTTTAACCCGATCCACAAAAAACAAAACCTAACTAAGTAGTTTTGTTGCCTAAGTTGTTTCTGTGAAACTGAAAGTTTATTTTGAAAAGACACGTGTTGCTGTAAAAAAAAATGTGTAGTCAGTCTTTGTGAGATATCATAAGAACTGCTGTATGAGGATACGTTGACTCATTTAACAATTTAGGGTAAGTTGCATTCTGGAGTTTTGAATTCAAATACCTTTCATCAGCTGTGTGCATCCCCTCTTTCAGGTCTAATGGTTGTGAAAAAAAAGATTTGCCAAACGGACATGGCAGCCTGTCAGGTGGCAGCTGCAGTTTTGAAAAGCTGTTTGTTGCCTTTGGAGCGGGTTTCAGGGAATGTGGTCCGTCTTCCACATGTATCGCTTCAGCTGACTTTGTGATCAAAATGATTGTAAATGAGGTTTGCCAGGAGAGAAGAAGGTTACATAAAGGTGAATGCATTAGGTGCAGTATTTCTGAGTGAGCATAAAGCTTGATGGAGAAAAGAAATAAAGCTGGCAAGCCACTATTACCATTAGCATGCTCTCGGTGTTGCATCCCCTCTTCCCAGCAAAGTACATAGGGTGCTTAAAAAAATAGGCACTAGAAGTTGCCAAATGACAGCAAATGCAGATTTGCATATCAATATCTTTGCTACAGTCCCATGCACTTTGGAGAGGAAGGGGCTCCGCTCACCGTAATGCAGGAGGCAGCGTGACCATTAGTCGACTATAGATTGCACAAATAGACAATCAGAGTTTATGTGTCCTCCGGGGTCAGAAGTAAGGCAGGAGCAACCGATGTTTGGGGGGGGGCTTAGCACCAGGCAAGTGAATTTTAAGGTATAATGTGATTTGTTTACTTGTAATAACTGTTTTGATTTGTTCGTGTTTTGTGTGGTTACTAAAATGTCATGTGTAACTTTTGGTTTAGTCTGTACATTTCTTGACTGGAACTGCCTAAAGGCCTTTACAAGCTGTGGGCTTGACAAATAAATGACAGGAAAACACAAAATACTCACCTGCGAATATTTCGCATCAAAACTATTCAAACAGCATATCAGCATGAATTGGCTTACTCTCCTTCTCCTTATCAACAATAAGTGAAAAAAGATGTTAAAGCCTGTATATGTGTCAGTTTTGGAAAAACATACCCTGACACTAGGGAGAATTTTTCAGGCCCAATGTGTTTTAACATGAATGGCACATCTGAGCAGTTAACACCATTAAGCACTAGAAACCTGTTTTGGCAAAAAAAAAAATAAATAGAAGTAGCTAATTGCAGATATTTAGTGTGACAACCCTGATGTGCTTTTATCCAGCAATGATGTTGCAATGAGAGGTTCATGGGGCACAGCTGGAGCTGAATTTAGAGTCATGTTGACACTTCTGGCTCAGTACTTCTTCCTTTCTAAATTTCAAGTGTGGTTTACAAATTAGAATCTCATGTTCATCACCTAATTCAACAAGATCCTTGGGACCTTTGTGTTTCTCCTTCCTCTACTTCTATCGTGGTTGACAAGCGCTCAATTCAGAGCTGTGTCTGCACTTAATTTAACAGACATCATCTGTCAGTCACACACTTTTATTGCACTACTTTGATTGACTACTCAGGTGTTCTTATGTTCATTCAGCACAAGCAAGAGTTATGAATCTGGCCACTAGACGGTTCCATCCTGAGCTACCAGACCAAACACAAACGCGGATGATTCCTGTATATAAAAGCATAAATCAAAAGCTTTCATTTAACAGTTGGCATGAACTGACTGGTCAATGAATCACTTTTGATCCTTCGCATTGACTAAAAGTAACAACATGGATATACTGTATGTCATGGTGTTTTGATGCAGGAAAAGAATGTGAAGATGAATGTGATTAAGACCAATATTCCATTGAAAGATGACTTCAGTAAACTGTAGTTGATGTTCCGCACAGTTGAGTAACAATTTTACCGTTTACATTTGCTTTCTTTTTCAAATAAGTTTGGATGACCTGATGATTTGTTTGAATCCCGTCTGATCGTGATCTTTTAGAAGAGTTAGAATACCGAGTTTAAATTGGGTGAGCTAGGTTTAGAGCTCGGGACGAGCATTTCCTTTTAGAGTATTTGTTTGAAATGTGCTGTGCTGCTATCTTTTTAGGCTTGAATCATGATAAATCCGAAGCGACTGACACTTTGCTTTTCTAGAGGAAACCTTTGCATACTGTGTGTGTGTGTGTGTGTGTGTCTGTAAGTATGCATGTAAGTATTGGCACTGGCTGTGATAACAGAGAAGGGGAGTTATTATGTGAACAGAAGTATTCAACACACGTCTGCACGGCAGGTAACCGCCTCCAGTACGATACTGCTGTTTAGTGTTTGAATAAAGGCTGCATGTCTTCTATTACATTCTCTAGAAACAATATTAGAAATTCCAGCCAGTTCCTACTACATTGTTATAGAACGCATACAACACAGCACCAGGGCCTCTTAGTACGAGTGCTGCTCTGCATTTATCGACGCATTCTCACTCCCAACTCGGCAAATACTGCAGCTGCATAGGTGGTCCTATGCTTTAAACTTTGATGCTCTAGGTGCTCCTCTATACGAGTTTTGGATGTGTACAGGATGACGTGACAGCTTTCGTTTATTAAATGCAAAGTGTGTTTTCAAAATTAACTTCTGTATTCAGGGGAAACGCACAGTAACGGAGCTGGCGTTAGTTAAGTACTTCAGTTATGTAACAAAACTAAGGTAAAAATCCTGTCACCTAAGTGTTTGCCTTATTTTTTCAGTTATCATTATTTCCTGGTTTATTTTGTATTACTTACCTCTCCTCTCGTTTCAGGTCACTCCACTTCCTGCGCGTGTGTGTTTTCCCACCACTGTGATTGTCTGCCCCGCCCTGATTGATCCCACTTGTGTCTAATCACTACACCTCACACTACCTCACTACAAGGTATTTAAACCTTGTGTTCCTCTGTCTAATTGCCAGTTCGTTTTCGTCCTCTGTGTCCTGTGTAGCGTTATATTCCTGGCTTTTGATATCTCTGCCTGATCCCTGCCTGATTGTTTTGCCTTCTCTGGCTGCTTACTCGTGTACCGAACCTCAGCTGACAAGTAAAAACTGTTTTTAACCTTCACCTTATCCCGTGTCTTGGTCGTGCAAATTAGTCCTCCCCCCCCCCCCCCCCCCTGTGGCTAACCAGTCGTAACAGTCCTGATCATGTGACTCATCCAACCCCTCCTCCCTCCTGTGCAGGTAGACGTTTTTGATCTTTATACTACATCAGTTGCTCTGCCCATCTAATAATGACACAGATGGGTTTACATTACGTTTGTCAGTAACAAATGCATCCAAAACTGGTCTACAAGCAGTTAAAAGGGAAGCCTGGTCTCCTTAAAATGATACTCCCAAACAACAAAACTGCATTTGCTTTTTGAGGGAAATATAAATTCTCCTGGATCATGTTTGTTTTCGGCATCTCACAAATCTGTTTCTAATCATAGGCCGCATAAGTCTGCCACCAAATTTGAGAGGTGAATCAAACAAACACAGGACTCTCACCCAGGACACCACTGTTTATCTTTTATTATCGTCCATAACTTGAATAACATAACAAATGTACTTACTTAACTTTTAAGTTACGTTAATCACAGGTTTAAAACTGCAACCGTAATCCAGGAGAAAATACAAAGGGGCGCTCCACTGATTCTCCACATCAAGCTCAGGTTTCTAATAACTCATGTGAACAGTCACTTTCTCCTGCAGCTTTGGAGGAACTTTGTCAAGTTTGTGAAAGTAACAACTGGTGGTGTCATCAGGATTATCTCAATTTGAGGTTTGTGGGGTTTAAATGAAGTGTTACCCACTTCCATTCTTAGGCGTGTGTGTGTGTGTGTGTAGATGCCTTTGTGTATTGTGTATTTCTACTGTAATCCAGATGGCTTTACATTACACATGCTCAATATTAGTGTGCGCACGGCTTGTTAGACGCTTGTTTATGTGGATGCGTTCTCTTCTCTCCTCTTGTTAGTTTCTGCAGCCCCCGGAGCTGCTTCGAGCTGCCTCCCTCGGGGCTTAGCCAGATTGAGTCGGGCGGACGGTTATCTCGGATGTGAACAGCTTTGTCATAATTGCCAACCTCATGAGCTCACCACTGCCGTTATTTCACACACTAAACCCTATTAACGGTTGCATATGTTACCATCCCTCGCCTTTATTGTGCAACTTTGAACGCTGGTGCCAATTAGCTGGGTTCGTGCCGGCCTCTCCTGGTGATGGTATTAAGAGTGCGTCCTTGGAATTCCGGCTCATTAGTTCATTTGTTTACCCGAGAAAAATTTCTAGATTTACTATAGGCAAGAGTTATCTGGTGTGACCTTTTTCCAATTCATTTTGAGGGTAGTGCGACCCCGATAACTGCATGAACCTTTGAGTGGTTTGCTTATTAGTGCTAATTTGTATTTTTTTGGTTGAATCCTGGACGTACTGTTTAATTCACAATAAAAGATTGAATAATTGGTTCTGAGGTAATACATTTGAAATGTTACCTCTATGAATACAAAGTTATTCAACTAGTAAAAGAAATTCAAAGTGTTAAAATGTCAGAGAGTAATACCTAATCATGGAGAGGAAAATGCACAGCTACTCCAGTGAGCTGCTGGCTCGTAGATGTCCCGGTAAGCAAGGAAAAGCTACATATTTGTAACTCTGATGCAATATTTTATGCATCAATGTCTTCGCACAACTTGCTTTCTCGAAAGAAGCAAATATTACACTTCTTTTTTTCCCAGTCTTTCTCCTGAAGAAGGCAGTATGTTCAGATATACTGATTCATAAGAACAAACATAAAAAGATTCCATCTGAGGTACAGTATGAGATCATGGCTTTCCCGTTTTTATAAAAAAAAAAAAGAAGAAACAGGAAACAAACAACAAGCAGAAACTCTAATTTACTTAATCACGGGTATTCTAACATTTGGTTTTTCATACTGTAAACTAGTGCAAAATCAGAAGTCGCAATTTTACAGGCATCAAGATCAATATTCATGGTATATAGTTTTTTTATTATTTATTACTGAGAATGCATTTCAGATTGTGTAATTAATTTGAAAGCCCAACAATGGAAATTAGCTGCAACTATAAAGTTGATTTGCTATTGTAAAAGGTGGAATGTAATCACGGTAAATGCACTGTCACTTGCAAATAAACGATGCAATACATTTATTTGATACTAAATATCTGTGATGGTCTCAAAACCGCAAGTGGTATGTCAGCCTCGCCCACGCTATGGAAATATAGCCCTATAACATCTACATTGTTAGATTACCATGAGGGCTAACGGTATGAGAAGTGAAGTTGAACAGGAATTTGACAAATGACACCACAAGTTGTCTCCTGATGTGGAACGGAGCATGTTAACCTCTTCTGTTTCCACTGAATCGCGCAGGCCTGTGCAAGGTCCCCTGGGAGCATGTGTCCTCCTTTTGGCATGCTGTGCAGTCCTTCGCTGACATACTGATACTTTCTTGTCATTGATCATATGCTGGAAGCAGGACATTGCTGCAGTTTCATCATGCTTGCTGCACCGGCTAACCTATCTAAGGTCATTACACTCTACAGTCGGGACTGGGCACAACTATACCTCAGGAGGACTCACTTTCCATTTCCAAGCACAGAAACTTCTGGGCTGACTTTCCATTGTTACCATTTTCTTGTGGGCTGTTAGTATGATAAGACAGCAATACTGTATGGCAGGAATTCATTGTCCATTATGCTATTTGTCAAGAATCATTTGACATTGCATTCCAGTCATGTTATCCACACAAAGAGCAATGAATAGAAACTTCGAATTGAATCTCAAGCTGTGTCCTAAACTGGAGTCGAGCCTGGCTATGAGAATGGTTATTCTTCTTGTCATCTTCTGTCAGTAGCTGGAGTCTTGATACTGGAGTACTCATTCTTGGCACCAAGATTGCAATGAGCGGCTGGATTGGTATCCCCACACACCCTGACCCTAAGATAAATAACGATTTTTAGTTGCCATCTTTTGTTGAGTGATTTGATTTAAGATTTGATTTGGTTTGAAGTTTTTCAAATCTTTGTGTTGTAAGAAATACATTTGCCCTCGCAACTCGTCAAATACCACCCCTTGGTCAGTGCCCCTCGGCGTCTGATATCAACACACCGTGGTACCCTTTGGTGTCTTTCAAAAATTACCGGGCTTTCAACTAACTCCAATGTAAACCCATCCGCGTCATTAGCAGGTGATCAGAGCAACTGATGTTGTATAAAAGAGTGAGAAAGTCTTCATAGGGTTGGGGGGAGGTGAGGTTGGACGGGACAAACACAAGACTTTCAACCACCATTTTACTATCGTCAGTTACATAACAAACAGTTATCTTACATAAGTAATAAAGATCATTTTTTTAGCCTAACCAAATAGTTTTGTTGCCCCAGCCTGACCAAGTAGTTTTGTTGCGTAAGTTAATCTACAAACTAAGTAAACCTACATTGGAAGTTCATTTTGTAAGAGAGACTATATGCACGCAATACAGTCGAATTTTCATCTTTAGTCCCTTCTCAATGGGGTAGACTACAATGCCAGCCACCAAATGTTGTATGAATAACACAACAATTTGTTTATGGCATGTCGTCTGTATTGACTGCAATGTAAACCAAAATGCTATATTCAGACCAGGGAGACCACTTTCAATCAGGAGACCCATGTATTTGAGTCATTTTGAAGTAACGTTAGTTTTGTTTTCCTTTTACTTGTTTTCCGTAGTTATGTTATGTTGTTTCTGTTTTACTTTGATTACATACGTATTTTAAGCTCATGACACGTATAATGTCCTTAAAATGTTGTTCTAGTTGTAGGCCTTTCCGTGAGATCAGGTTAGATATGCAACAACACTGGTAAGGCAGGCTGGAGATAATACTTCAAGAGTCTGCTGATGGTTGCGAATTCCAGGAGACAAATTCTCACTAGAAAAATTAACTTTTTGTCTGCCGTCTGTATGATTTTTTTTTTTCTGGCCAGGAGGGACCGAGAACAAAACAGATTATAGGTGCTTTAAATGTTCACTCAACATGGCATAGAAACCGAGGAAAGAAGGGACTCTGAATAAGGTTTGCTTCGCTCATCCAGTGCCTGCCAGCATAGCTACTTTTCCAAGTTTTTCCCTTATTTTAATCCTTTCTCTCACTGTGGTACCTTGTCATTTCCCTCCTTAATCTCTGCAGGAATACTTCTTAACGGTATTTAATAAGTGATTTTGTTACAGTACATGGGAGATATTGTGGTGTTTTGCTGTAGCACTCATTTGAGGAATGATATAGTGTAACAAACAATCTCTCCAGATGGATAATGCTCTTTCACTTGTTTAGTCTCGGGGACAGACATATGCTGTTCCCGGGGGAATACAGTACATGGTGGCCTCAAATACCATACATAGCATAACTCGTTCAACTATATAAGGGCAATGTTGGTGGGTGAGAAAAGAAAAATTCACTTTTTTAGGAAGACAACAGAAGTCATATCTATTAATAATATGTAATATGCCGGTGGTGAGGATGTAGTTTTTTTCTCCTTTTTTCCCCTACACATTTCTTTTTCGGATTAAGTCGATGAAGGTTTCTTTTCTCTGATTACATCCTCTCTTCTTTGGCCCAACCCCTACCAGCAGTGACAGGAAATTAGGTGAAATTCATTCTCTCTCTCTCATGATAAAGTGACAGGAAGCTCCAGGAATTTTAACACATGCCGACAGGTCAATAAAAAAAATGAGGAAATACAGGCTATAGTTCACCGTGACACAATTCGTTGATTTCTGATACAAAAAACGCACCATCCTCACAGGAGGGATGTGATGGTTGGGAGCTTTCAGTCATAGTGGAACATTCACTGTATTTTAGAGTTCCATCTTCTCTCGCCATTCGAACATTCAGGATGAATGTCTGCAAAGTGTCCATTTAATTCTAACTTGGTAGAGCAAATTTATGGAAAATTAGCATTGAAATCACTCTCAATCTCTGCAGTTATTAAAAATCATGGCATGTCCTGAGGTCCCATTCAAATAGGGTATTAAATTAGAATAATGGAGGTTTGATATTAGATTTATTGAGCTTCTGGACTGCCTAAAGAACAGACAATCTCTCAATTTACTTGCACTTTGCATATCTGATAATTTAATACTTGGCAGGTTGGTATGTTATAATTTATGAACAAATTATTTCAAATAATGGTCCTGATAATACAGTCAATGCAATTATGGTGCAAAAGACATTCAGCAAAGAAAAATTGCTTACTGGTGTTACATGCAGTCATAATGACTTCAGTCATTTGTGTGTTTAAGTGATGAAGGAGTTGTTGCACCGCATCCTGGGGTCCCTCATTTCCACTACTCTTACGTATTCACCTTATTGTTTCTGAATATCAATTGAGATGTATTAACATGATTGATAAGTCACAGTGGTTGGTTTGCGTCAGGTTTTTTGACCCTCAGAAGCTTAGTATTGAGTATTTCCGAGAAGTCCTCTTACTTTTTGCAAGTGTAAATCCTCTATGTTTCACACAGGGCATCTTTGCTGTACTCTATGGTGCGGTGCCTCAGGGGTTAGCAATGCTGCCTCACAGCAAGGCAGTCCTGGGTTTGAACTACACAAAGGCCGACTGAGCTTTGTTTGTGTGGGTTTCCCACCGCTCCGAAAGACATTGATCTGATTGTGTATAGTATTACAAACATCTCAGTGTTCAGGGGTTGAGATTTGAAGAGGCAGGACGCTAGCTATTGTTGTTTGAACCTTTATACAAATGCGGAGTCTCAAAAAGTCAGAGCAGCAACCGATAGCACAACTACTGAACACACCAGGTGATTTAGTTACATAAATCTGATGTAATCGTGTGTTTTGTCAAGTCCCAGTTAACAATGGCCTTCCCTCTCTTCTTTATAGTTTCAAACTAACAACTGTATTTAAAGCGTGTCCAAATTCAACCTGTTACGCACCTTTTAGCATCTGTATGAGGTACGCACCAGGCTTTCAACTAGCTCCAATGTATGTCCAATCTGTGCCTTTATTAGCAGCTCAGAGAAACTGGCATAGTATTATGAGCAAGAAGATCCACGTATACGTCAAACACACATAGGACTTTCACCCAGGAGACCGCTGCTCTTGTCTCACTTAGTTTTGTTATGCAACTTCCTCACTTAACTAATGCCACGTATAAAACAAATGTACTTATTTTACATAGCAAACATACTTATTTTAACCCAAACCACAATATTTTCCAAAGCCTAACCAAGTATTTTTGTTGCCTAAACCTAAACCTACGATGGAATTTTATTATAATAAGGGACTCCTTTCATGTAGCGAGCATAAACTCGTTTCTTGTGAACATGGAAGTTTATTTGAAAAAGTCACTATGCATTTACACAGTTTGAAGCTTAGGGCTTCTGACCAAGCACCAGTATTTGATGAGTTGTGAGTGAAAAATGTGTTGTAAACATTCTGTAAGAGGAAAGAGATTGCTTGATTCTGTGAACTAGCAGACGTCCATTTGAAATCACCCACCGCATCCGGACGTTCATACATAACTTTCAAAGGAACGAGACCCAATCCAACAGTCAGACAGGGTCAGAATAGATCACAGGATATTTAGACCTAATCCAAAATGCAGTCCACCTGAAAAGATCAGCAGTGTGTTCTTTTTATTGTACTTCATAGTGTACACCCTGGTGTCATTTACAAGTACATAACAGATTTACATTAAATTGATTTCATCATACTGTAGTAGCCATAGCACAGTAAAGACTGCACTTCGACTGTCTTGTTCTGATGGACTTGTTGAACTTTATCAGTGGCCAAAGTACTGTCCCAATTCAAAATCTGCATTTAGCCAAATACAGTACAAAAGGCCAAAGAAATGTTCTCGCCCCGCCCATTTCAGCATGGATGTTTTTGGAGCCCATTTATGTGAACTTGGGGTGGATGTTGCCCCAGACGTGGGGGTCTGCTAGATGACAAGACTGTCACTCTGCAGTGATTTGAAGAGCTAGACCGACCGGACAACATCAATGGTCATCCCCGGTGAGAACAATCTGATCTCAGCCATCCCCCTTGGTGCTTCATCAGTGGCACTGGCTTTTCTGTAGCTCTTAAAAAATAGGATATAAAACTTTGGTGCCAGAGTGTACAACCAGTTTGAACTCCAAAAAACAAAAGTTTGAAGTTGAAGTACTGCGTTCCTGTGGATACTCACTGTGCTACTGACTAATAGATGCAATCAGTGAGTTCAAAGCAGGTGGTTTCTATGCCGTAAATCATCAAACACCTGTGACGTCACTACTTGGGGTATGTCCAGAAGTGCCCATATGTTTATTGAAATCCCCTCCCCCAACACACAGTTTTTCCTTCTCATTTGGCATGTCTGCTTCCCTGTACTGTAGTTCTGTGACCTGGAGAGGGAAGACAGACATGTGGGTATAGTGCACAGAACTGTGCTACCTCCATAACACATGAGGCCAAATTTGCATGTGTGAAAGTGTATGTTGGATTTGCAGTGCATTGAATTTACACTTGCAATCTGTGTGCAATTAGCGCTTGAATTAAGGCTGCAGCTAACCACTCTTGGACTGCCTTCCGGCACAGCCCGTGAGGGAAGGAGAGCTGCAGACAAGAAATGAGGCTGCTATATTTTTTTTTTCATACATTAAAATTTTTTTTACTGCAGAGTAAATCCTGGTCTGGAACATCACAACGACAAATACATGTTTATGTACATGTAAAAAAATTTACTGCAGAGTAAATCCTGGTCTGGAACATCACAACGACAAATACATGTTTATGTACACTAATGTAAGAGTAGTCAAGGGAGTTGTAAGAAAATTAAATTAGACACCTAGGGGTAAATATTGTGTTGAATTAATTAAGATAAGCAATTCACAGTACTTTATGGGTCCTGTGAGTTTAAACAAGGTTTTAGCAGGAAATGGAAATTACCCAGTGCGCCCACAGTGAAAAGGCAAGTAGAATGGGCCCCATGTCTGCAACTGCAACAATAGTGTTTATTTTATTAGCCGTTTCATGTCATTAAAACTAATCTCTTAGCAAAATGTGTTGAATGCAGTATTTTCACATCAGTATGATATTGTTTAATTCATTTTGATAGTGTGGTAATTATTGTAAACAATGAGCCAATCACCACAAGAACAACAGCCTCAAAGAGACGGTCTAATTATTTTCAGAACAAAGAATGTCATCTTCACTGCTGGTCCAGATCGCAAATCTCTGCAGACAAAGCAGCCTTGCAATCAAGTTGGAAATGGAACTTTGTTTCAGTCATGCCAAACTTTGAAGGACAAGTTCATCCAAGGTTTGCGCATAGTAGAGGTATCTTGTTCAAATTAAAGCATTTAACTCCATCAAGAGACTCTCCATAAATGTAACCATAAACCTCGGCGCAAACATGAATTGCAAACTTCACTTCAAGCACCTTGCAATGTATGTTTTGTATAGCCTGCAGGCACTCACTGCTCATCAAAAGGCACAAGGCCTGAAGCACAGTTGTGATCGACAGATGACATTTTTGGGGAAATTTAAAAAAAAAAATGCATCAAAGGCTGGTTAGAAAGTGAGGGCTATGAAATGAAAAGATAGCATCTTCATGAAAAGTTCTTTCCTCACTTTTTGCGATTTCCACCTGGAGAATTGCTACTGAGCCTTAGAATACATCAAAGTGGAGGTACACATCCTTATATTAACAGTGGATCGAATTACCATGTGCAATATGAAAGGTGTCACTCGTAGCAACAAACCCACAGAGAATAAGCACTCGGAATTTCCCCTCAGCTCTGCGGAGCCTGTCTGATCTCATCAACCTTGTTTCTAGATGTAGCAGGCAGCTGTACAAAGCTCTGATAAACCCACTACCTGCCCAGCACCAAATAGGAAACGGACAAAGTTAGCCAACCTGTTCTCACTCCCAAAAACGCCAAATACCGCCATCTCGGCATCTGATACTCACGCACCAAAGCCCCCGTAAGCGTCTGTATGAGACGCCTCTGGCTTTCACATAGCCCCAGTGTAAACCCATCCACGTCACAGATGGTCACAGCAAAGGCTCAGGGGTGGACGCATGGATGGTTCAAACAAACCAAGACTCTCTTAAACGTGCATACATTACCTCTGAACCTCTGAACACTTCGACATGTGGACAGTAGGAGCCTAGGATCGCATCGCTAACTTTGTGCATAAAAGGACAAACCTACTTTTTCCGCTGAGACACAGGAGACCGCTGTTCATTAACTGTGTGAAACCAAGTTACCTTATTTTACCTTAGTTTTGTTGCCTAACTTCTGTATGCCGCTTACATAACAAACACTTTAGTTTTAGCCAAACCACAATCTCTTTCGAATCCCTTTCGTTGCCAGAACCTAACTATGAAGTTTTGCCTCAAAACTAAGTAAAGCTATGTCTGAAGTTTATTTAGAAATTACACTGCATGCATGATTATTACAACGATTATTTTGAAAAGACACTATGTGACATCAGAGGGGTACCTAGAGTGTCATAGTTTGAAGTGTACCTGACCAAGGTACAGAGACCCCACAAAACCCAGGTTCACTTTGTGGCAGTTAGTTTGTGGTGATTTAATTACTTTGTTTGGGAATATGCTCCGCTAAAATACAACATCAACTGATGTGATTATAGGGCCTGCTTTTTTACCTGAAGCATGTGTTTGTGGGATGCAAATTCAACAATTCATTTTGTTTTAAATCAAACTACACAGCAAGATATATTCCAGCATAGGATACACATAGCTCGGAGAATAAATATATATATATATATATATATATACAGTATATATACATATATAAATGAATACATAAAAACTGCTTGTTACTGTGGGCTCTCTGAGCTGAAAATCATGATGACCTCATGATTTATTACAGACGGCTGAAAAAATGAACACAGTGACTGAAAATAGCATTGCCAAAATTACCATTTTTCATCGCCGTTATATCAGTAGCTTCTCGACTGCACAGCACATGGACAGCGGCCTGAGCATTCAGAGGCACTTTGAAGTCATTTCCTTATATATGAGGCTACTGAATGAGAAACATTCATAAATATAAATGCTTATTTTATCAAACTAATGCATATCAAACCAGTGTTATAGTCTGCTGTGCTCATAACAAAGAGGGCTGACTTGTTCATTTCATTTTATGGGCACTCAGTTCAACAGCTGAAATTAAAATAAAAAAATATCTTCGCAGCAGCTATCCATGTGTCTCTTTGCAAACCACTCCCAGTGGCAGTAAAAATATCCTGAGAAATACTTCTGTGAAGGTTGGATTTCATGGAGAGCCTCATTGGTTACATGAGTTTCGGCAGTTTGGAAAACTACTGAAAATTGTTTTCAGTGTTGCCTAAACAGCCAGAGCCAGATGACTCGTTATTACACCATTTAGCAAGAAGCCAATCGTTGGAAAAGAGCTGAAAAATGCAGCGCTTCCTTTGTCTGTACGGAGAAGCATACCAGTGGAGCTAAATATGCAGTCAACCTGCATGCACACAACACCATCCTTTATTTTAGTGAAATACTTGGAAGTATTTTCTTCAGCTAAAATGTCCTTCCCAATATAGGTGGATGACTTTAGAGCAGCACTGATAAGGTATAATCACTCTTGAGAATGAATGCACTCATCACTTTAGGGACAGTTTTTATTCCACCTACCTCATCCTCATTTTTACAGGTTGTAGTGTTGTAGATAATTCAGTGTGTCCATCCACCAGCCCGATGCCATATTTATGGTTTCCAGATGATGGTTAGACCTTGAGTTGTAGTTCAAAATGTTAACACATATTCTACTAGAGTGTATTTCAAAAATGCTGGATTTTTTTTCTGGAATTCACAGTTGATGAATCTTATTGATCCGTATGTGTGATATACTTTCTTTCAGCTAAATCTAGCAAGCTTAAGACCTCCCTGTTCTCTCAGGCCTATGGCTAGCTGCCTCTCTCTCTCAGTCTCTCTCTGTGTATGTGGGGGGCCATGTTTATGATTGATGTGTGGGCGGGAGGTGATTTTTGTTTTTATTTAGTATTATTTGTATGCATTAAATATGTCCTCATGTCCTATTTTATTCTGTTCACATGTCCCTGATGCCCCCCAGTGAATATACTCCTATATTAATATAATCATCAAGGCACACACAAAGTATGTGGTCAAGTAGTGAGCAATGCTGTTCATGTCACAGCTTCTTGTCGGAAATATATATATTGCTAAAAAAAATGGTAAAATTAAGCAATCTGGTTCATGGCCATAATACAATAACCACATACCACTGACATCTAATTCCTTTGCACTTTCTGAAAATAATGTTAGACTAACGCTATAAGTTGTTAATAAAAACTGTTTCAATTGGAATGTCTTCATAACTTTCATGTTGTTATATTTGATGACCTTCTTATAAAAGCAACAGCTCACTTCAGTGCGTGAAATCAAGCTATTGGTGAAGTATATCAGAAGCCTTGTGATCATTTTAGATTACAAACCTTTTGGCCGGGTGAAAAAAATGTAAAGACGCTTATGCCCGGCCATCACAAGTGATATTCATGCTTCCCTGCAGAGACATGGAAAGTAGGGGTGCAAATATGGACAGAATTGACAAGACGAAATAAAAACGATCTTTTATCATCCAGCGCAATGTCACTGTGTAATTCTCGGGTTTATGGGCGAAGTGTATCAACTTCACTGCGGACTGGATTCTCTACCTGACAGTGACAAACAGTTTCTCATATAAACGGGTCCAACAGTGGGTTGAATGAGCGTCGCTGTCCACTTATACACTTGACTTCTGTGCAAAATGGCTGTATCCTCACTGGCCTGCATTATTATAAGCTATGAATCGGTCACAGGCCATATCTTTTGCTCGTATGCGTGCACTGTCTCACTCCCTCATCGTCTCCTTGCAGCTTTCACGCTTGACATCAGTGTTCTTGAATGTGTATAGCTGGTGAGGCTGATTCTACAAACAGTATGGTGGTGTTCATGTTTGCCGTGTGTTGTAGCGTAAAATGTTCTAAAACTGGCGTAAAATGCTGTTATTTAACTATAAGATTGAAATTATCGTGGCCGATCAAATCAATGTACAAACGTTGCCCGTTTAGTATGACGTCATTATACAATATGGACTGAACAGCTCCCTCAAATTAGATTCACAGCCAGCGTCCCTGCCTTTCTGCTCTGGTCTGATGTCATATTACAACCAGCTACTAAAAATAAGTAGAAAAAGTGAGTTCACCTTGTGCCTTCTGTGCAGATCAGCAATTTTCAGGACATGTTTTGCTCTGTCTAGCAGCCACATACGGTACAGTGATTTGTCATTGCAGCATTATAGTCTCTCTTCAGTCTTTTCAAATTCTTTGTGCTTTATTGTGTTTTAACAGAGGGAAGACAGCACAGCTCCATTTGCTACTTCAGAGGGAACTACATCAGTCTTCTGTCGATGCCTCCGCAAGGATTAGAACTGAGCGAACAATTTCCCCAAAAGGACACGTGCTGTTTTCCCACAAGGACAATAATGGATGCATGCAAAACGTCGGGGATATTTCTTTCCTCCTGCAGATAGCTGTGTTGCTTCCAAACAGCCAGGCAGCCAGTTAGTGTGCTTGTAGCCTGAGACAGGAGGTGAATCCGTTTGAGTTTGGCTGCAGTATCACTGAAATGAAGCACTAAGTTCTCTATCATACTAAGACTCAGGTGTGTCTTGTGTTATTCTACACCCCCTTTCCCATTTGACGAAAAATCCTAACTTTGGGCCCTTTTCTAGCATGTTTTTTTTTTGATTGCGCGTTAAAGTAAATATATAATGAATCAAATCAAATCAATAACCACCAGACTCCAGTCAGACAACAGTCATTTTACCTCACTGATCAACACTCGACAGAAACAAAATCAAACTCATCAAAACCGTCTTTGTCAGTCTTTTCATTGTTCCAATAATCACCAACTCTGGTGCAGCAGATTTTAAAAAATTAAATAAATAAATACATTTAAGATACGTTGGATGTTTAGGTTGCAAAGTCACACACACACACACACACACACACACACACACACACACACACACACACACACACACACTAAAACTCCAAAGTGCAGTGTGGAGCAAACTGATGTTCTTGTGCCGCTGCCATCGAATCACCAAGAGCAAATCTATGGCACTGCATATGGCCCTGAGGACAGATGATGGTAAAAGACGGGGAGGAGGTAACAAATTTGGTTAATTGTTACGCTGGACGTTCCGCAAACAGCAGCCCGATATAGGACACAATTTAATGAAATTAAAAGGAGAGCCAGAGAGAAGCTGGCAGTAAATCGTAGAAGCAGTTCAGTGACCGGGGTCCTCGCTGAAGTTATGGGCACTAACTTCCCTACCAAGAGGGTGAGGTTTGGAAGAAAGAGGTTCATATTTTTTGCATCTGCATATTTTCTGACAAACTCAAAGTGAAAGACACAGCCGAAAATAGACAAAAAAAAAACAACACCAATGTTATTAAATTGTATTGCTCAATTAATCGCTTGCACAGCAATGGTCAATACGGGGACGTTATGTAAGTAATTTAAATAGAGATTGTATGATCAATGGCAATATATTATTAGTAGTGGCAAAATAGAGAAGTTTCGATTGTTGTGCTGCTTTGTCAGCATGGAGACACTACATCTAATCCTTTTGTTCCACCCGAGGAGGCAGCAAAGCCTCAACTGTTTCAAGACGAGGGGAAGTCAGAGAGCAGGGGACAACTGCATGACCATCCTTTGAGCTGACAGAGCACTGTTACACACAGTCCTGTGAAGAGTCTCATCAGCCCAAAGAAACATGGGGTTGTGCCATGCGTGTGAGGGATTTAATGGTACGGTGACATTTAGATAAAAATGGATTAAATATACATTTAGGTGTGGCTAAAACGTGTTTGTTAATAATATGAGTAAAATAAATATGAATGGTTTGTATCACTAACAAAACACAGAAAAGACTATATTCATAGAGAAAACTGAAACATTAATTACACACATGGTTATTTCCTTTTCTGTGTTAATAAAGTTAACCTTAATAGAGCAGTGATAGTCCCCACCTTTGCTTCACACTTCAATGATTTTACACTTTGTCCAGTGGTTCATCAGGTTGTATCTCCCTCCAGTACCTCAGTGTGATGCTCAATAAGATGCGCTTCTCCTCAGCCTATGCCTCGAGTCCATTTTTGTTCTGTAGCTGCATGGTCCAAGCAACTATCCCGCAGGCTATATTAAAGGTTCATCTCAAAAAATAAATTGAAATCTTTTGTGAAGGAGTTTATGGTGGTTGAGCATTGTACATGTTGGATTCCCATTGCATCTCAATAAATGTCTGGATTTATTTTTTTCAGTTTTTGTAATCATCTTTCTTATGGTGTGTCCCACAGGGTACAACCTAACACTGAATAAGACAACTAGCAAGTGAGACCATAAACTTTACAATATTTACTAAGGTAATAAATAAACTGAGAAGTAGGGCAATTTGCTCATAGACTTCTGTACAATCTCATTCATTTTTGCAACCAAAAGGATTCGCCCCCTGCTGGTCATTTGAAAGAAATCAAGATCGAAGATCGATTCCACATTGGTTTCACTTTTCAGAACCAGAGGTTGCCACAGTGTGAACGTTGTTGATCCATATCTCCACATGTGTCTTGTGACTTGACATATGGTTGTGCCCATGTATTGCCATGTTAGAGGGTAGCCAAGGTGACAAATGAAAGTAGCAACTAATGGTGTTTTACAACAAATGTGGTTAGATGTTCCTGCAGACATCGAGTTGAATTAAGGATCATGCTGACTGGGCAAACATAGTATTTAAGACTAATTTGGAGTTGACAGCATGTAGACGTTAAAAGTGTGAAGCTGTGGTTTCTGACAGGTAACATGGGTGTGAGCCGTGTATGCACAATTTTACATTCTTGAGAATAAATGAGCAGCCATGCAACAGAGGGAACACCAGTCATTAAAATCTGTGTTTTCTGTCAAGCTACAATTTAGACACCACCATTAATTTGATTTATCCAGGCTAATAGTGGAAGCTGCCAAAATATGTGTTGTGTTTATAGTACCATAACAAAACTAGCAAAAGTGTATTATAGCCTACATGCTGTAAGGCCACTGTTAATTCAGCCCTGACATGAATCAGACAACAAGAAACGCTTCGGAAAGGCATATAGAAAATATAATAGTAGTGACAGTACAACTACAGTAATTTAAAAGCATGAGGGCAAGTTCATACCAACAATAAGCCTAGAGCAAAAACACAGCAAGGGGTTACCATTGGTGTGGGTGCATTACTACAGAAGATAAAATATGTACCAGTCCAGTATGAAGGCGTATCAGATGCCAAGATGGTGCACAGTGGTTTATTGCCTATACTCGCTTCAGGTACAATTCGACAACTCTGTAAAATCATCACAGCAGCAAGAATTTTCTCTTCCATCTTGACGCTTGCGAGCATTGGCACAGTGCTACCCAGTCCGCACTAGAATTTATGCCTCCCGATATGTGCCCTCGCACATATTTCAGTGGCCAGCAAAGGGCATTGTGGTATGAAAAGGAGCAGTCTTGTCAGCCCACTCTGTAAAATCTTCAAAATGACATCAGCTTGACATCGGTGTGTCTTGCTACTTCATAAGTCAAAGTTCAATCATGTAGCATCTCTTTTTTTACTGAAGTTAATGTCGAGGGAAATGTGGTGACTGCTTTCAATTAAAATCTTGAACATAAAAAATTGAGGGAACATTATGTTTTACATTGTTATACACAATTTCTAAGCAGATATAATCTGACTTTTTTCCTTTACAACGTCCCTCAGTACCGCTGTATTTCTGTAGGCTTTGTCAGTGAACCTCAGTCCACCAAACCAATTAGCCAAGTTATTATGAGAGTTCATTTTTAATGGTGGCACATAACATTAATTACCGGGAATTTAATGGTCTATTGCCATGCTGTAAACAAGGTTTCACACACACTACAAGGGAAAGTGGATGCTGTGAAAGAAGAGTTAATGGGACAGAGCTATTAGAGAAGGACTGTGTTATAGAGGCACAATGGCAACGTCCTGCAGGTCTCAGGACATGTTCTCACTCCCAACTCGACAAATAGTGCAGCTTGGTCAGTGGCCCTAAGCTTCATAGTATGATTAACGCTCTTGGTACCCATCTAGCATTTTGCATTACCTGCATAGTGTCTTTACAAAATAAACTTCTGTCTTCACAGGAACATAGGCAACAAAGCCACTTAGTTAGGGTTCGGAAAAGATCGTGGTTGACGTTTACTTGACTGAGGGTTAGGGGTCATTGACGTTAACTGACTAACAAGTCACGTAACCACAAAATGACTTACAACTCACGTGACTCACAGGACTAATGATACTCACCATAAGTCATGACTGACATATCGAAACAAGTCAAAGTTGACTTGGTTTCACATGACATTAACAACGCTCTCCTGGGTGAAAGTCCTGTTTGTTTGAGCCATTTGTCACCCGTCCCACCCACCGTAAAGCAAACTATTGCACACTTCATACTGCATCAGTTGCTCTGACTGTTTAACAATGATGCAAGTGGTTTTACATTGGAGTCAGTTTAATGCCTGGTGCATCGCTAAAGGGTGCCTCTGTGTGTAGGGATCAGACGCCAAGGGGCACCGACTACGCCGCGGTATTTTGCTGACTCATGCAAGCCATGACTTTATTGCAGAACTGGAGATGGTGGTGATAGTAACAGTATGAGCAGTGGTAATAATATTAAATTGATATGGAGAAAACGTGTAATGTTTGGCCATATGACCTTAAAGAAGAGTGTAACACTGAAAACCCGTTATATATTCAGTGAGAATGTGCACACCTCACACATATGACAGGTCGGCAAACACAATCTTCTGCAACAAGCAGAGTAATCTGCTTTTTCTCAGGATGTTAGCCAGTTTTACTGTGTGTGCTTGACTGTTTGCAGCCTAAACATCCAACGTAGCTTAAATGTTGTCATGTGTTGCTGGAGGCCGACCCCGAAAGTTAGCATCCCACTGGTTCCCTCGACAAAAATATATATTTTTTTTTTCACTGGATTTTGGGTTTTTCACAGAAAATAAGCCCTGTGGCTCACATACGTCTGTGATACTTAACCGTCCACATTTTGTTCAGCAAGATCATCTTCACAAATAAACTGCTTTTCTGATTTTTGAAGTAGATGCAATAAACAGAAATAAAAAAAGCTGCTGTAACATGAGGCTATAAACAAACTTCACCACAGTGTAAGTGCAGAGTTGGCATGATGACATTTAGGAGTCTCATCACTTGTTTTCAACTGACTTTTTTAAGACATATAAAAGCGTCAAAGAGGAGTATTTAAAATGTTAAAATCTCTTAATGCTTGTGTTAATCACAGACCTTCTTTGAGGCGTCTAACCAAAAGCCCATTCAAAAATAAAACCGACTGAGACAAGGGAACCGGAAGTGCAAAAATGCTGACTCATTCTGGGTTTGCAGCCCTCAATAGTTTTCCTTTTGTGACATCAAAAAAAGATCTTGTTCGTTCTTGCAACTCATTTTTCTGTAAAATATGGAGAGATTGCAAAGTAGAGTGGAACGGTTATGTAACATCACTCTGTTATGTGCATAGCTTCTGTGTTTAGTCACCTCTGCAAAAGAAATTAACCAAAAAGAAAATCGAATGGAGGAGATCTTTACAGGATTCTAATTAAAACCAGAATTGTTTTTGCTTCAATTCATAAGAAGCTATTTGCAGACAGCAATGACCTTAAGTGCAAGTGTAATCACTGCACAATAACACTTGGGCAACTGATTCAACATTTCTCTGGGTTTTGCGAACAGGCGGGTGAATCATCCTGATTAAAAAAAAAAGAGAATGCATTTATAATCATCTCATATGATCAGAAATAAGTGTGCCTGTCTCCAGAAATGGGTTGGCCAGCCCGTTCTTAATTCCAGCGCATCGAATACCGACGCTTTGTCAAATACCAACCCGAAGGGCACCCTTTAGCGTCTGTATGAGACCCAACGGGCTTTCAAGTATCTACAATGTAAACCTATATCTGCGTCATTATTAGAGGCTCAGAGGAAATGCTCCGGGAGTATGATGAAATATAAAGACAGATAAAAACATGCATCAGAGAGAGGGGATTTAAATGTAGATGCAGTATTTGTCAGGGAGTGTCATCCCGGTTCGTACGTATTCATTTGATCAGAGATTCCATCGTGCCTTGTTTCCTTTGAGAGATCTGTTGACGTTCACAAATTTTGATTGAACGGTCCAACATCACAGCAGTCCGTATGTGAACTTTTGCTTTGAAATGGGAACACTGCGAAAGCACTGCAGGGTGGAAGTCAATAATTCTGCAAGGCTATGCATTCGATTTTGATCTTTCACCGTGTGGAGAGAGCTGTGATGGATTCACTTTTTAATGTCAGGGCAGGCTTTCAGTGCCGGAATGGATATCTTATATGTTTTAACTTTGTAAAATTGAATAGATATTGATAAGGCCAATATATGCAATAGCTGGGTTTAAATAGGTCTTGGAAAGCAGGCCACAGATCCGGCAATTCTGATTTCTCATGCAGAGAAAACAAACAAAGACATACTTCCTTTGTAAATAAATAGACCATTATCATAGAGCCCAGAATACATCTGTCATCTGCCAAATGAGTCCGCACTTGAACAGTGGCATGCCCTAACATGCGGTGATACCCTCAACGTAGAGAAACAAGGCCGCGTGCCACCGCTATTTCCTCATTATGAGCCCGCAGGGAGGCTACGTCGTCACTTAGAGAGATAATGTGACAGCCCAGAACAAAGAGCCAGGTAAACAAAGGCAAAGCTTGAAAAACACTCTTGCTTTCTCCCGAGGGACAGTGGGCGAGGGAGGGAGGGAGGGGCAAACTTGAGAAAGCAGTCCTTGCACAGAAATGGAGAGTGTGTTTTGATATTTGAAAGCCAAAGTGAATGGCACAGATAGACAATCAGATCGACCATCAGCAATCCATCTTGCAGATTTTGCCTGCAGTGGCAAGGTTGTTGTAAATCATCATGAGTGAAGGCATTGTCTTTCGTTCATATTTATCACTCGTAATGTGTGTTTGTGAGCACATGATTTATGCAAAAGGTGGCTTTCATATTTCATATGGGCATAATGTTCTCAAAGGTTTAATTGCTTGTAGATATGTGCCGTTGTTGTGCAGCCCTATAACAAAGGAATCACAGTCATGTTGGAAAAGTCCTGATTTACATTTACGTGTGTAACGCATCCAACATTCATGTGGGAGACCACCGTTTGTCTCTCAAACCTGAATTCATTGTTGGATTTGTTTTACCTAATCTTACCTCAATATTTTAGATGCCAAATAAAAACTGAAATATTATACACATTTTAAAAATGTTAGCATTGAACCTATCCAGGGTTTTGCAGCATCAACACGCTATCTGGCAATAGCCGAGTTGAGTTGTGAGGACTTCACATACAATATAGGTCTGAGTATTGTCCGGAAATGATGTAGTATGAATGGGAATGCATGTAGGTAAACTCATATGGTCTCTAGACAGTTTTTATAAGCATGTATACTTGTTTTACATATGTCATTTGAGCAGTTGGATGTATGTGGAAGTTAATCCCAGAGGCTTATGTCTGTGTTCGAAATGTTTTTTGTCAGAGAAATATGAATGATTAAGTAGATACCTGTACGATTGTCCCTACAAATTGCAATTAATAGATGCAATTGTAAGACAAGGCAGTTGGTGTGGAACATCTTTAAAATATGGGTTAGGGTCTGGAGGGGATTTTTAGGGTTTTCTTGATCCCTGCACAAATCATACTTCCTCTTCAGGTTTTTCTGAAATTGGCGAAAGCAAAGTTGCATTGGAGGTTATTGCAAATAGATCAGATTATTTTGGACACGTACATGTTCTTCACTGATTGAGTAAAGCAATCATTTGTCATCACTTTGTCGATGATAGCAACATCAGTAGTAGAAGAAGAGATTGCTTTGACTTGCTAATTATGAACACTGCTTTAATAACTAAGTAAATGTATCAAGCAAGGGGAACACTAACAGAGGATAATTTAGAGTCATGTGCCACTGCTGAACACCCATCATTACACTTATCAAAGTGTTGACGAGGTGCTGATAATCACTTGTCCAATTAAGTTAATGAGGAGAAACTGGTACTCCTTGATACTGGTACGGCTCCTCGCCAATGAGAATCTCTTGTTATTGTTCAAGACAAGACTCTAATGTTTAATTATTGCCCTCACGTTCCAGCTCACTTAATGCCTTTACCACTAAACTAGCAAATACTAATCCACGAAAATAAAACCCCGAGGCAAAAATATGGGGAGAAAAAGTGCTAGAGGAAAATGATTCATTCAAACTAGAATCCCGGTCTCATTTAACTTTCTTTAACTTTCTTTGGCTGCGAAACCATTGTCAGTCAATGCAAAGGCTTTTCATATCCACTTATACAAACGGCAGTTTGAATTATTGCTCTTGGTTTATCTGCTGCCTGCAAATAGCCGAAGCAGTCCCTGCGTCTGTGTTGGGACGCGAGAGATGAGTCAGCCAACAGCAATGGAAAATGTAATAAGAGTTGCTGTAGAGGAATGGGACTTTGATTCCGACTTTTGGACAGGTTTTACCAACAGCTTGAAGAGCACTACTGTTATGAAGGCACTATTAGACTCCGACTACCACAGCTGATTATTAATGTGATCATCTCTGCTTCCACATGCTTCTTATTAATCCTTTACTTTATTTAGGGCGGACCATACATAATGTGTGCTACAGCTTGCTTTTGCCTCAATACTTCAAGGGAGCCTCTGCTGAGAGGTGAGGTTTAAAAAAA
This sequence comes from Anarhichas minor, assembly GCF_050575085.1. Lineage (NCBI taxonomy): Eukaryota > Metazoa > Chordata > Actinopteri > Perciformes > Anarhichadidae > Anarhichas > Anarhichas minor. Next base: position 18,579,037 of record NW_027466473.1, on the reverse strand, counting down.
AAAACGTATGTAATGAAGTGTAGTCGTTCATTGCAATTGGGAGTCGATGTTATATCTTTTATAAAGCAAAGGGCTGGGCTCAGAGCTACCAGCGCGGGTGAAACAGGGCTCACCAATACAGAGACGCAGGTGAGTCCACATAGTCCACCCACTCATTTATTCACTAAAACACATATTTGCAGTCTAAACACTCCTCATCTACACTTAAAAAGGGTCAGATCACTCATTTAAAAGAAGGGCTGCACAAGTATGGCCAAAATTATATTCACAATTGTTATGATCATTTGTTGATTTTAGGGACACCATTTTTTTTAATTTCACGTTCACATTTCAATCGACGCGGCACCGCTTTCACGTCCATGTTGTGCTACATTGATACCGCTAATATAACTCCCTATGTCTTTATTTATCAGTAACACATCCTGCTACACTTCATGCGGTGTTGTTTCAACATATTTATAGCTCCAGTCATCAATACAACCGTTTCTAAACTTGTAGAGAGAGCGAGTACTGTCTAGTTAACATTCAGGTTCAAAGGAGGAGCAGGAATGAAGACCAGATAGAGGAAAATCAATTGCACTGTGGAAAAAAGAAAGTAATCTGTCAGACCACATAACTACAGTGCAGTGATTTCAGAGTTTGAAGAGTGGCTTCACTTGCTGCGGTATTGAACTGTGCTGGCCTATCAGGGAATCTCTCCACCACCAAGGTTCTACAAACAAGAGTTCTTAGCTGCAGCAGCCCTCTCTCCTCAACACGTTTCTGCAGCATTTTATTTCCAATCCAAATGTTTTGGAATCAATGCAACTCTGGTGCGCTTGATAGCACATGACATTGAAAAGTCTTTGCTAATCAAATTAAATGTGATTTACAAATGCAATAACTGTGATTATCATAAGGTATTATGAAAGTTACTATGTAGAAAAAAAGATTTTAAAAAAAGATGAGCATTATATCTCAATATGTTCTCATTGCACAGAGGAAAATACTCTTTCTAGTGTGTGTATTTACTCACAGCGGGTTACCTTGAATTCTGTAAAAAAAAAAAAACTTTTTCTCGTCATTGGGCAAAAAGTCCATAATAACCTTTCAGCATATTGTAATTTAAGTGGTCTGGGAGAAAACTAGACTTCCGCACATCTGTTTTCAGGCTTTGGAAAATCTAGCCTGTGACGGGAGACGTTGGCCAATCACAAGTCAGTTCAATTTAAAGTTGCTATTCCGCCATTGGCAACAACTGCCTTAGACTGCCTGTGTCAATATCAGCGAAGCGTCTCAGAGATGGAGAGAGCTTCGTGATTACATCGGCCTCAAGTTGGATTCAAAGCTTTCCATTATATGTGCTCTTGGCCATGCTCTTCTGGTGGTGGGAGGGGCTTAGACAGGGGAGAGCTGCAGGGGGAGGGCTGTATTTTTAAATCCTGGCGTTCTTTCTTTTTTTTTTTTTTTTTTGTATTGACCACAAAAATGGCCAGCCAGCCATTTAGCTTCTTACCTAAGGAGGTTGTGGCTCTGCAGGATGCCTGCTTGAGATCACTTCACGCATGATCGATATCCTTTAAATGTCTCCCCATCGATGACTGAGTGTCCTCTCTTTGTCATCGTGTTCACGCCTGTTGCTCTTACTGACATATTAGAGGCCGCACGGACCGTTTCTAAGGCAGACCTCATGGTTATATGGGCATTTAATGGCCACTTTTATTTAGTCGTTTCTTTTAGTTAGTGTGCTATGAAACTCTTCGGCTTCAACTGAATTTTTATACCCACAGGTAACTCTTCAGAGAGAGGCATGAGTGAAGTCACAGAGCACTTTTCAGAGAGGTGGTCTGGTTTCTGCCACTATAGAGAAGACAAAGAAGTAGACTGTTCATAATATGATTTTAATAAGTGATGGGCTATCAGCTGTAAAGAGTGTGTGATGTGCAGATATATGAGCTGCATTCAGCCACCTGTTGGGTATTTGTAAGGGTGTGCAGTGCAATCAAATGCAGCATTGTATTGAGGTAAAAAGCATCACTTCCACTGGGATTACTTTTTCTATGACTTAATAGTAGGTACATCAATGACACAAAATGTGATTTCAAGTAGGATTTGTGCATTTACAATGCAAAAAAATTTGTATCCCTAGACCATTTCACACACACACTTGACCAGAATACGTTTTTCTCTTTTTCTTCATTTTCTTTATACAGATAAACCATAACCTAGCCCTGACTCAGTGGTTTTAAAATACCAACTATACAAAGACACAAATTCATTCGCTCAATTAACAAAACTCCATCAGCCGATGAAGACCATGAAACCTTGAAAGTTCAAGATAAAGCTAGTGGCGAGCAGGAGATCTGTATCTCTCCCTCTCTCATCCGCCGCAATGATTAGAGTCAGAGCTGAGTAAGATAGCCAGCACCAAAACTGAAGAAAACAACACGCATGGCCTTGTGAGGAAGGCTGCAATAATAAATTGGCAAAGTGGGCAACTGCCCCGAGGCCCCAGACCAAACGAGGCCCCGGATGGCCCATGTTACAATTGGGTTGTGGTGATTTGCTCAATTGTGACTTTGTTTTGGGTGAAAAGGAATATGCACCACTAAAGCACAGTATCTACTGACACAATGGGAGCCTTCAGGTTGGCCCCTTCTTTATTATGCCATAATCAGCCCCGTTTTGCAGAGAGCTCCTATATCAACATCTTAATAAGACCTTTACTAATTGAGCTGATATTCTGCTTACATGATGCATATTCTAAAACTAATTTATATTTCATCAAATGATCACACAGGAAAATCATGGCTGTAGATATGATTTTAAGTATTTCACCACAAGAAGTGCAGCGAGATGGGAACCTATTATTATGGCCCCTGCAGCTCATGTATGCCCTTTGGCAGGTTGATGCTGCTCTCAGTTTTTCCAGCAAAGACAGCTCAGAATGTGCCACGTGAAAACTCTTCATCACTTGCCGCACTCACCATGAACATTTAATGTACAGGCGGTGCCAGAGCATCACTGAAGCTGGCGATACAGCCCAGAACTCAACCGGTGCAGGCGCACTGTTTCTCTGCAGAATTGCTTTGAGAATGTTACATTACTGCCACCATTTGGACACCGCATAAAATGGTCAGTCAATATGTAATTCCAGCATAGTTCTATGCTACCTGACCACATGCAACTCAGCCAAACAGCACCGATTTACCTCTATACCCTTTGCTTCAATAAAGTAAATTGCCTGTTATTAGAGGAAGGAGCAGAGACTCAATATATTGGCTGGGGACTCCTTATGATCCTAAATACAAACACAGTTTCCAACCTTGTTATCCCATACATTTAAAAAAATGACACAAGGTTCAGTTTTAAAGCTGGTGGGTCGACCTTTATCCAGTTGTTCTCCTGATCTTTGTGCTGCCTTTATTCCACATCCAGTATTAACGGCCGGCTCTCTTAACAGCCTTTGCATGACTAACTCCACTAATTACTGTCACTTTCCCCCAGTTCATTCCCACTTATAATAAGAATCCAGCCTACTGTTACCATGTTATCGTTTTCCTCTACCTGACCCTTACCATGCCCCTTTGCATCTTTCTTTAGCATTCATATGCAAACAACAATGACATGTTTCCGACTGGTGCGCTTTTAATGACGATCGTGCGTTGCCAGTTCTCCCATAGGCTTGCGGCAAAATAGGCCGTCTTAAATGTATTATTTTGTACTGCAGGCTCTGGAAATCTCTCCAATCTTGAGTGGCAGTCCGGTATTTGACTCTGTCCTGTTTTTTGCACTTGGCTTCTGCTGCCCTATTCCTGATCGGACCTGATATCACGGACGGATTGGAAAAGAAGGGAGTCTTTCCCACTGCTATCTGTTAGCTTAATCCCCACGGAACATAACTTCATTTTCTCTCAACACTGTTTTGTTAGCCACCCTTGACTCCTTCCCCCCAAACACGCTCTGTGTTTCATCACTCCTAATGATTAAAAGTTTCTCAAATCCTTTCCCCTCTTTCAAATCCTATCCCATTGGTAGCGGGGGGAGTATTTTTTTATTTAATTTTGCTCAGATAACAATGATATTTTTGACAAGATTTTTCTCCTCAAATAAAGAACCACCTCAATCCCAGTCTATTGTTGGTGTATACCTGCAGAGCTTGAGGAGGATCACGCTTAGACTGCAGTGTTTCCGTATTCTTCTCTTCATTCAAAGAGCGTAATGCGAAAATGTCATCAGGAGGAAACAAATCGTAGGGGCATAGGGGAGAAAATATTCATGAAAAATAGATAGAAGGCCTCCCACACACTGTCAGACATCAATACGACTCAAAAGAATCAAATGACAATCCAAAAGTCTAGCTATTTACTTCTTTCTTTCTTCTTTCTTCTTCTATATTTCTCTATTGAAATCAAGCGAACAACACAACACATTCTGCCGTCTAGCTTTGTCAGGCTTGCTGATGATGTTTCATCATGCAAAGCTCAAAGTTCTCTAAATTTGATGAGGTTTATTGGAAGTTAAGTCAGGAAGACTCTCTTTTTACACTCTCATTCTTTCACAAATCTCTTCATCTCTCTCTCCAGCTGCTACTCCACCAGCCGATTATGGCCATTCCCTCTGAGTAAAACCAATGAGATATGCCACAATCTCCCTAAGACGATCATATTGTTGCTGTCAAACTTAATGTCACATCCAGTGGGCAAGGTTCCTTCAAACTGAGCTCATCAGAAGCTGTGCTCAGTCATCCAGATTGCCAGCAACTCTCTTTACCCCTTCACCACCAGTCTGGGGGAGTATTTCAAATATTAAACAGTTTCATGATCCAACACATGTACAGTATGTTAAGGTTTGGCTAGGTTTAGATACCAAGTAGACGTGGTTAGGGACGTGGTGGTTGGTTAAAAGCAACCAATGTTGACTGTCAGTATAAGACACAGGAAGGAAAACAGGGGTCTCCCAAGTCTGAGCATTCTTAGCTGCCGCTCCTGCAGATTGCTTTGTTACAACGTTCTACTTCCTCTTTTGCTTGCAGACAAGAGTTATAATTCCAATGGCCAGTAACTATCAACCACATATATCATTTTTAGGCATTTGCTGAAATGGCTGATGCTTCTGTGCGGCATAGGTTTTTCACCCAAATATACAAAATAAGAGTAGGGCGCCAGTGTTCCAACCTGTCACATTATACTGCACAAATATCACTGTCAACCAGTGAGAGATGGCCCGGATAGTCTGCTACCCTCGCTACAAAATGCACAAGATACACAAAACACAAACCATCAATACATTTTCTGCCTGAAGTAAATAGTTGTATACCCTATAAGCTTCTGTTAGCTATTTTATTGAGTTTCCTTTTTAGCTCCCTCTGGTAAGCAGTTACGGAGTGGGCTTTTGTTGTGAAAGGTAAGGACAGAAGGAGAGGATGCGTGCTGCCTTTGTCATGGATGATAGGAGTAATACAGTCTACCTTCTTGGTTCAGACTACAGAGCCTCTGTGCTGCTGATCACTACGGTGTACGTTTTGAATGCCTGTTCCGCACAACGTGATAGGTCGGTGCCACAGCTCGTTCTGAGACAAACATGGTGTCACTCTTTGATTTTGCTGCATGCTGTTCGTGTTCTGTGTCAAAGTACTCATGACTTAAGCAACAACTCGTACAAATATATTGAATTATTAGGTTTTTATTGTATCATAGGTTGCATTTTGAATTGATCTGTCTGTACTTTCCTGTTGAGTTCTGAGGTTTGTACGTATTTTTTTTATAGTTTGTGTTTCGTATCATCTCTTGTGAAGGAGAAGCCTAGAGTGTTGCAGTAAACGGTTGCATCCAAACAGGTCCAAGACGTATACAGCTGAACAAGATTCCATTCATCCCACCTGCTCCGGGGATCAGCGCACCTCCAGCAGTGCCTTGTTGTCCAGGAAGGTTTGCAGAATCCACCCAATTCTGGGGTCACTTGCTGCTCGGTTATGTGTCGCCGTTTTCTTTTCAGAGATTGAATTAAACTCCAAACGATCTCCTCCTTGAGTCACTCTCACTCCTCTCTCTGTTGTCCTCCATGCTGCTTGTGTTAATTGGTTTGTCCCCCTCCCCCGTTCACAGGTGTGTCTCATTTATCTCCTCCCCTTCCCCACCTCCCTTTATTGTAAGGGTGGCAAGGAGCTGTTCTGTACTTTTATCTTTATTTCCCTGCCTTTCTGTACTAGTTTCTCAACAACAATAAATTGTTCCTTCTTTACCTAAAATTAGTGTTTCTCTAATATTGTATTGGAAAAAAATACTATTTCTTGTGGGCATGACCTGTAGTGGACCTGTTACGGGACTGGCGGTTAACCAGTTAGACAAAGCATTTAAAATAGCCTTAAAGTCCTTCTGGGGGCTTGTGTGCCACGTGCCACACACAGGCGCTGATTTCATGGTTCCACGCTGCAATTGACAAACAAGAAGCAACACTCAAGTGGGTTTTGAATAGACTGTAGCTGCTGAAAGCCTTAATACCCTGTCACGTGAACATAGAGCCTCTGATGATTTCCCCTTTCTGCTTGCAGGCAGTTATTTTGTAACACAGTCTGTAATTAAAGAAGGAAAGTCAGGTACTGGTTATGAACAGTGGTGAACTGAAATGTGGTTCTCAATCTTTTAGTACTTGTGATGAGCTGACACGCTTCAACGTGTTTATAATGTAACGGAGGGTCACAGAAGACATTGTACGATGCATCTGTTCATGCAGACTGAACAGTTCTTCTCACGAGGAGTAAGTTGAACTTAATGTGGAGTGCCCCTTTAAATGTGTGACACAGAGCATATTTTGACAATTTGCATTCTAATGGTTTACAGTGGCATAGGTGCACACCGTTCTTGGTGAGATATTTCATCATAATGGGTCATGGAAAATAGTCCATTTAAAGTGCCAATCAAGTTACATCACACATACCTTTGTGAAACTGCAAGAGATGATGCAAATGAAGTGGGTCCTGTCAGATATCCATGTTCTATTTCTGTCAGTCATCTGTCTGTCTTTGCTCCACACTGATCAGAAGGTTTCAAGATAAGCTCTTGACTTTTTTATTTTTTTATTCTATTTTTTTTACCCTCCCTCTTTCATAGCAGCAGCAGCAGCTGCTGAGAGCCTCTCAGCATCCACCCAGCTTTACTCACACATTTCTCATTTGATTGAACATGGGCAGAGAAAAATATCAGAAAGCCTGATGCGGGACTCAGGCCACCGTCCAGCCTGATCCGTGACAGAGTTCATAAATTGCTCAAACATCTCTGCCCTCCAAACACATTCACTGCGGAAGCAGAGGGTGCAGTAGCTCAAGGATGGGTCTTTGAAGAAAGAATGAAGCAGGCTCACTTAAGACTTGAAACCCTCTCGGGGATCTTTCACCATTTACTCTCAGTGCAGGGAATGAAACCTAAATGCTGTCATTTGCATATATTTCGTGTGGAGAGCGGAGAGAAAAGCATGCAACACTTTGGGGAGCATTTTAAATTAGGAATGTGTTTATTTCCTGGACTGGCCTGTTTAGCATTAAACGAAATCCAATCTCTGTTTAGACAGCAGCAAATTAGGCACAATTAATTATTTTTTGTTGTCGTGGGTATTGGGATTAGTCCAAGCTGTTTATATCCATCCCTCTTCACTGGTGCTCTAAAGTCTTCCAAAAAGGAGGCTGAAATGTTAATGTGCGCAAACAGATTTACTGTATGGTGGAAGGGGATTAAAGATGTTCAGCATGGCCAGGCCCAAGAAACGAGTGGATCTTAGTCAAAAAGACTCACACACATCCAGAGTTCATTATCTCATTGAGGTGCTTTCTTCCGGAAGCACAGCAGTGTTTTCACCGCAGTACACTGGTGTTTCCTTCATTATCGGCCTCCTACCTCGAAGAGAGGAGCTTGGGCTTGCTCTCAGGCAGTTGTTAACTTTTATTCTCACACACACAGAATCACCATCAATTATTTAAAGATATGGCACTCGGAGCAAAAGTGTATTTGCTGGCTTTGCACATCTCCCTCTCAATTCTTACTGTACAGGGAAAAGATTTTCGCAATGGTATTTACCTGATGTTAATTCCGGTATTATGCATGAAAGGGAGTATTTATGTCATAAGTCTTACCTATATATTACTGCAGATAGTCATGTTCCCTTCAGGAAATACTAATTTATATTCCTTTTTCTTATTATTTGACTCAAACATCAAAAAAGTTTATTTCACACATAAAAATCGAACTTCCCTTTTGTGAAGAGAAACATGCTTTTACCTTGTTTGCGCTGATGTGCACGTGTCTTGGCATCTTGTTTACACCAACTCAATCCATAGCAGCAGGATCATTAGCTCTGTATTTAATACACGCATTCCGCAAAGAACTGTAAGCCTACAGCGCGTTCACCTTCAACAAAGATGTCTCTTGAAATTGCAGCAGAGAAAGACGCTAAGCACCTCATGGGATACCTTCAACTTGTGTTTGATACGTGTGTTGTGACATTTCTATTCCTATTTATTAATAATGCGTGCAGATTATAGACGGGGGTCTTTTCAAAAGTTCCCAGCTCTCTTTGAAACAGACAGGTTGGATTTCACCACATGATACACACTGAAGCACTGTTGAGAGATCAGCAGCTCAGAGCAGCTGTTCATAAGTTCAAACTTGACCTAGTTATAAAAAGAAGATGTTATTAGGTCGTGATTGTGCATCACAGCCTGCCCCGCACAGTATATATTGTACTGCACTGCAAGAGCAGTAGTAAAAAAACATGAGATGTGTGGTGTCAGTGAGCGTTTTGCAAGATTCAAAAGTATTCAGGGACTTATTTGATACAATTGTTAGATTTGCCACTTGTTTCTTTTGTGTTCACCCAACAACATTACAGAGAAGTAAAAAAGTAGGAAACAAATACCATGCCTGACACATGCAATGTGTAATGCCTTGCAACCTGCTCCAAAGAAAATAGAAGGGCACTTCACTTCTACTACATAGGTCCATACAATCGAAAGGTACAGTCATCGGTTATAACGAAAAAAAGTTAACTACCAACTAACAGAGGGCAAGAATACGCAAAAGTCCACAAAAGTGCTGAAACTCTGTGAGCTGGTCAAAATAACACTGCGATCTTGTAATTTTCATATGTAGCGTCAGCCTATAGTTAATGTTAGCTATCTTTGTGTTTTTGTTTGTTTCTGGTAGCTAGCGTTAGCAGGATAGCAAGCAAGCTAATACTTACGTCACGTGGATTTATGTCACTCTGCAGGTCAATGAAACATGCCGTTAAACCTGAATGTCACTCGTGTTACAAAAATAGCTGTTATGAAAAGAAATCTGTATTCCAACCAGCAAAATAATAACAGATAATAGAAGTACATCCTCTTGAAATTGTTCATTTTTACAACACCATCAACCATCTAGTTGCTTACTCATGTATGAATAATGGCGCTGTGACTTGCATTTTTTCTTTATGCCTTAATTATGTATTTGCATTCCTAATTTACTTCTGACAGTCCCTGCCATGCCTTTACAGTAAAGACAGCATTGCAAATATGTGGAATTTAGAAGGCTTTCTATGATATTTGTGAAAAAGATTTTGTGGGATTGCTTGTTTTAACAGCCTGGCAGGCTGCCTTCCTCAGTCCCGTGATGAATCCCTTCCTCTTTTCCATGATACCTTCTCCAGTCTTTCATTGCTGTGATGCCTTCCTCCACCGATAGAGATGTATTCTGTATTTGATAAACTCAAGGGTTTTCATGGGGTTTTCCTTCCATTTTCTAGTTTAAGGAAAATTAATATGGTTTAAGGGCTTGCAGCTGTTTGCACTGGGATCCCTCTGGGACCTACCAAGTGCAACAGGAAGTGCCACTTTAACAAAGATATTGCTGCATAATCGAGTGTACCGACCAGTAATGTACAATCCAGTACATTGTACAAGAGAAGAAATGTGAAACCAAGGAAAACAAAATCAGAAGTACATATTTGAGGACCAATAGAATTAAGACGAAAGTCTGATTATTAGTAAACTTATAATAGCTGGTAAGATTATTGATTAAATTAATTAGGGACCTCTTGATAAGGCCAACGGTGAATATGTTAATAGTAGTCTACGCCACCTTGCAATTGAAGGAATCAACGTAAAACTAAAGCCATCAGAAATGTTTGATCCTTTCCCTCTGTCTTTCTGCCTATACTGATATCCTATACCATGCTTACTTTGTTATGTCCTTCTCCATTATTCTGTTTCATAAATACATCTCAATGAGGAAATAAAAATGCCATTTAATGCAGTCCTCTTACGTATAAAGAGCAGCCCTCTTTATAGCCCTTTTTCACATTATCTGGCTGTGACACTATATCACCTCTGCACTGCAGTGAGACGATAAGAAAAGTGGAGAACGGTGGCAGTCCATCCTGTCCTACTGCAGGCTGGAGGACTAAACCTGGGGCCTGTAAAAGGAAGTAAATTCAACACTGCCTGGCCTTTTCAGGCTTCACTAAGCCTAACATTGCTGATCCTGGATAAAAGGTATCACAAAGCTGGGTTTCAACTGCCGCAGTTAAAACTTGAAAACTCTGGGATCTTGTTTTCATCGATGTGGCCATAAATTCCATCAGTTATAACATTCTACTCCTCAGTTTAATTGACCCTTTGCTAAGACTCCCCCCCCCCCCCCCCCACACACACACACCACCACCACCCCATCAAACTGTCAGAGCTATCATGATGGAGCCCACACTGTCAATAACTGCACTCTCTGAAGAAATAGTGCAATTTGGAAAAACTAAAAAGCAATTTCAGAGAGAAGCAGACAGAAGGGTCGACAATATGTGTCAGAAGGATATATCCAGGATGTTAAACTGATTCAGCAGCTATATTAAAAAGTTAAAGATAGAAGCTATAAAGCCAAGAGATCAAAGTGTAAAAGTTAACAATCACATCACCTGGCGTTCGAGACCAAAGGCAATAAAATTGCGGAACAGTGGTCCTATAAAGCTGCTTAGGATTTTATTCAGTGTTACAATCATTACAAAGCAAAGCAGCATATGTGTCATGATCTTGGTTTAGTTTGTTTCCTGTTTTATTTTGAAGCTCTCTGCCTCTTGTGTCCCGTGTTTGTTTAACTTCCTGTCTTTGTGGTCTTCCCTCCTTTTTTCTTTGCAGCAGTTGTGTTTGTCATGTCTCGTCATGTTCCCTAGTTAAGTTTCTTTATATTTGTCATTTCAGTATTTCCTGTTTTATGTTGTGTTACTAACCTCTCCTCTTATTTCAGATCACTTCACTTCCTGCCTTTGTATGTTTTCCCGCCACTGTAATTGTCTGCCACTCCCCTGATTGGATCCAGCTGTGTCTAATGATGACACCTCGCAAGTGTATTTAAACACTGTGTTCCCCTGTGTCGGTTCGTCTGTTCTGGTTTCTTGGATTTTCAGTTACTTTTGTACTCACCTGGCATGTCATTTTTGCTTTAAACATTTATGTATTCAAATCACCGTTTATTATCCTTCTGCTTCCCATGTCTATCTGCACTTGGGTCCATCCCCAGTTGTCATTTTGCCCGACCGTGACAATACGGATACATTCAGTACACCTTCAGTCGCTATAGGGTAGGGAGTCTTTGGAACACAACAATAGTCCAGACAGGGCCGTACACTGAGCGGTTCCTTATAGTTTGCAACAGTGATCCACACCGGTTAAAAGTGAGACTGAGTTAATCAAAGTTAAGGTTAGACCCCTAATCTAGTTTTGTGATACAGGCTCCGGACCACTCGGCATCCTGTGGGGACCTGCTGGCAGCAACAGACGTGGGTTGTTTTTTTGTGTGTGTGATGTGACAATAAAGAGGGGCAACTGGTTGTTCATTTTAGAGCCCTAAGACACATACATGACTGCTTAAACATTACTGATGCCTTACCTCTCAAGATTTGCAAATGTAATGAATATGAAGAGGCAAAAACTTTAAATTAGACCCGAATCCACTTTAAGGCCTCATCATCACTTTTTTGAGTATAATCTCAAAAGTCAAACTGATCCTAGTTAAGCCCCGATGCTCTTAAGAGGAATATGGCCTGGCTGTGTTGTACCCACGTTTGCATTACAGGGCTTATTAGAGTTTAGCTAATAATTCCAGTCACTAAATGTATCTGACTATCCTTAACAAAGGCAGGTTGATGCTCTACAGCTATACAAAGTATGTTATGGAAGCAAACAATAGACCCAATAAGTCATAATAAGTATTCACGAACAATGACCATACCAAAACGATTTGGGTTTAGCATAGTTTATTAGAAAATGAAGATGGAGGAGAGCCAAGATGACGTAGGAGGAATGGATTAAAGGTCTGGAAGGAGATGAAGGGAAGAGGGGATGAGGGGCTAAAAGGTAAGGGATTAAGGGATGAGGATCGAGAGATGAAGGGTAAGGGATGAAGGGTTGTGGGTAGACAAATGGAGGGATAAGGGGAAGAGGGGTAAGGGATGAAGGGAGAAATCAGGGTTGTGGATGGATGGATAGATGGAGGAAAGCGATGTTGGACAGGTGTCTGCGGAAGGCAGGAAGGAACCAAGGGAGTTGAGACTCAGAGTGCGGGATCTGTCTCTTTGCTAGCTCTGCAGAGCCCCCAGTGCTTACCGTATGCGAACGAAAGAGAAAGGAGACAGAAAAGAAGCAAACAAGGTGTTGGGGGGGATGTGAAAACTGAAACAAAGTTGAATTGAACAGATCAGGTGTGCTTAAATAACTTTCTGCAGAAATGGGATGTGTTTGCATGGTCTTTGTTCCTGAACTTAGTTATAAAACTCAATTTATTTTCTTCATGTTTATATTTTGTTTGGCTACTCATATTCACATTGTTAAACAAATGTCATAGTAATTATTGCACAATCTATAATAGTGCAGTATTGAATTTAGTGAGTTTACACAAAGTAAACAAAGTACTACTTTGTACACAATGAAGTACACTTATAACAGACAATACAAATTCCTGGTTTGAATGTGTTGTTGATTGTTACTATTGTTTCCCAAAGCAACACTGGAATGAATGAGCCTCTCAAAGCGTGAAAAAAAACCTGATACAATTGTACACCGTGGTGTGCTGGCTGAGCACACAGCTGAGGGGAAAAATACATAATTAGAAACCTTGAACCACTGGATGCAGAAAATATCAACAAACACAGAGGCTTAAACCAATAAACACCTGTTACCGTACACCTTGTTGCTAACTCAGTTTACCATAAAGTACCAATATTTCGTAAATTTGGACTTAAGCCAAACTAACTGTCACATCTAATTTCTAAATTCTGGGAACACGGCAACATCGCTGCTACCAAGGCAGATGGGGAAGTGAGACAATCAAACAGGTTGTAAAAAGGCAAACAGCTTACAGCCAGACTATGTAAAGCACTTTATTTGGTGGTAAAACGGTAAGTGAGCACACCTAAAATGTCTGTACAATCCCTCATTCAACAGGAAAACGCTTTCTCTCTCTCACACACAGACACACACACACTTTTTTTCATTGTTAAAAGCAAATGTACTATTGTGTAAGAGAGAGATGGATTTTAGAGAGCTGTTTTATACCCCAAATCATTTTCAGAGTGACAAATCTAATGCTGGAATACTGTAACCCTGGTGCACGATGACATGCATATTTGACTGTTGGCCAATTGTCTTGACAGTGCTGACTACTGATGGGAAGTACCAAACAGTCCAAAATTGAGGAAGCAGTATTGTTATACACTTTTCAAGTAATCAGTGCGTCACTGATAGGCCTGGGTATTACTTGGTATTAAAATAACCAAACACCAAGTAATATCAAAACTTCCCCTGTTAAATGATACAAGCACTTGATTCCTCTTTGGAAGGGCGGGGTTTACGCAGCGTTATCAGTGGTAACTGCTGAGAGACAGAGCTGTGTATTAGCAAGCCAGTTGGACACATGCACAGCCTCAATTCACATGATGAGCATCAAATGAAGTACTCGTTTGGTATTGGTACGGGAAATATTGAATTCAGAGGTCCCAACCTGCCCTGTTAACAATCCAGGCATGCTCTCCACCTCCAGACCAGCACTTGACCTTGCCTCCCGTTGCATCACCCCCCCCCCCCCCCAGCTCAAAAACACACTAAGTTAAGAAGAGATATTTGATGGAGGGTTGTAAGGGCCGAGAATTGATCAATACTTCTTGAAAGGTCAGTCGGGTCAGTTGGATGAAGTCCAGCAAGGAGTAAGCAAACCACCGCTTGCACCACGTAAGAATATCCTGTTGGTGAGAAGAAAGAAAATAACTCTGACAAACAGGGTCTGCAGGGCAAGGGAAAAGAAGATCTGAAGGCAGAAACCTCCAGTGACATTGCTTCAGGCTAGTGAAGGTAGGGACTGGGAATCAACACTGATTTGAAAAAACAAACATCAGCAAGAAAACAATTGTGTATAAATAAATCTTAGATTGTTTAAGGTTATGACTAGAAAGGCGTTAAGCCAAAAGGAGAGAAGGCAAGCTCACAAAATAAAAAAACTCTGGCCAACAAGGAGAACTTGTGCAATTACTTCTGGATTTTAGAGCAGCCAATGTTGCACTGTCAACACCTTTAAACCTCAAACAGCATCCGACACCACGTACCCTATATTTTCAGAAAAGCAGGTCTCATACAAATCCTACCAAAGGTCTTGTTCAAGTACAACGCACTTAGCAGCAAATCAGCCGCACACACCAGCTCTGTGTATCAAACCGGCTCCCTATGCTATGGTTAACAAGTCATAAAGATTTATTGGTTGGTAGGCACAAGAAAGAGCTGTTATTGCATGCTTGGGAATAGAAAATGCAAGTAGACATAGGCCAGTAATTTATAGTCCCACCAGAGTTAGTCTTCATGGCTCAAGACATAAAATTATATTATGATCTGACAGTCAGAGGCATCATGGGCATGATTTAAAATAACCTGCTCTATATTTTTTCCCGCAACATGGGATTTGGATAGTATCAGTTTCATCACATCCGATGTACTTATGAGTCCTCATTTTAGTTACTGACTTCACACCAGCCCAGAAGCATTGGCTGTCACTGCAGTGGCGTGGGATCTTTTATTTCTCTATGATACATGTTCAAAAGGTGCTCTGGGTAGTTTTGACTGAGTAGCAGACCAACCCCATAGACTACGGAGAAACAATTTACTTCAGGTAATGTGACCGATCGGTCTCTGAGGAGATTTAGTGATCAGCACTTAAGCCAGCATGTTCTTTGTCAGTTCAGTGAGACAAACTTTTTTCAACTCGTTGCATGCATAGTGTATTTCTTTAAAATGAACTTCCGTCTTCAGAGGAAGTTAGGTTTAGGCATCAAAACCACGAAAGTCCTGTGTTTGTTGGACCCATCCAACCTCCATGCAGACTGTCTCGCTCTTCATACGATGTCATTTGCCTTGAGCATCTATTAATGACATGGGTGGGTTTTCATTGGAGTTAGTTGAAAGCACAGTGCATTGATATCCGACGCAGAGGGGCACTGACCAACCGTCGCTGTTTCACAGGTTGGGAGTGAGACTGGGTTGCCATAGTGCGAGTTGCAATACAAAAACGACTGATTCAGTCTCCGGCTATGATGGTTCAGTACACTCAGTTCTGCTTGAAGATGTATTCATTCAGAACTACTATTAACACTTTTGATTTGTCACGTGGTTGGACAGCTAATAGTTCAAACTAGTTCTGATCAAGTATACTTGAATTTGGTCAGGTTATCTTGAAAATTTGTGGTTGGATTTACATGTAATTTGTGTTGGATAATTATGGTCCCAAGAGGATGAAGCATGATGTTTGTTTATCCACATGTCCTTCCTCTTATCATCTCTATCTAGACACACTTTCCATTTCACTTTCCAAAGTTAATATCGAACTCTCAGGTCAATTTGACAACTCTGCAGGAAAGATTTCCCATATAAGTTCGACCATAATTTGTATAACTATGTGCAGTGTCCGTTCGGGGAATGGCCATTAAGATGTGCACCTGGTCGGAACTGGCCCATTGCTTGGCCCCGAGGAATATACAAGACAATAAATTTCATATATTCCTGCTTAGCCCCGGAAGTGCTGCTTGCAGCGTTGTCAAAAAGCGCTCATCCCTCGTTGACTCCAGGGAAATGAACTGCAGTCAATGACATGGTCCCCAGCAATACACCCTGTGTGAAGTAGATATAGTGTATATAGTTATACACTATATCTTAGGTGCACATTGCACCTTGAATCGTTAATCATTCAATGTGACTCTTTCATTTCTAGTCCTAGTCCTTGTGAGAACATGCGATAATACACAAAACTGGAAGAATACACTGCATACGTAACCTTTCTCCCAGATTCACACAGGGGATATAAGATCGGTTAAATTAGTATATTTGTGTCAAATAAATACAGGACCTTTAATCATACTGGGGTATATTACACAGAAAGGATTACTGTAAGGTCAAAGCAAAATAAGGGGCAGAGAAACAAAGGAATTCCAGAAAGTCATTGTCAGATAGTCAACTATAGTCAATTGTCCAGCTGTCTTTGTTAAACCGAAAAAAAAAATGGGTTGGTTAGAAGTAACAAAAATGGTTTGGGATACATTCGGGGAAATGCACCTATTCACTTCCAGAGATTGAGATCAGAAGACTGATCTCAATCTCATGAGTCAGGACTTTGCTTAGCTGACTGGAAATATTGGGGAACGCTACGCAATCAGATCCCCGTACAAGAACGGTATCAATCTTCCCATCTCCAGAAGAGAGCAAATACGCTGATTTTACCAAAAACTGTTAAACACGTTTCTGTAACCATGAATAATTTAGTCTGTGCTAAACGTTGGTTATTGTACTGTAGCTCTGCTGGGTCTGACTGGGTAAACACCTGGCTGAATTCTACACTTTATTAAAATGTTTAATCCCCTGTGTTTGTTTTTTCTTCTGATTTGACCCAACCTTAAGACCAGCTGGAATTTTTTACTTAAAGTGCAATGATATGAGAAAGGTGAGTGGTTGCAGTTTTTGGCATGCAGTGAATGATATGACCCACTCTCATGCAATAATTCAGATATTAGGTAGAGTATGTGCCCTTACAAACAGAGCCACAAGGACACTTCAAAGAGAAAGTTTTACAAACTAAATTCTTAAATGCACATGTCCTTGGCAGGCTCCTGCGAGTGCAGCCTTGTCGCATACAAGAATTTCATTGGCTTGAGACTGGAAGTTACACTGAAAGATGTTTATGACACATTTCATGGTTCTATAAAATGTATATAACATTTTTTCCTTCACAAAGTTTACTGCAATGGACATCATTGTCGTATAAAAGCTCCAGGCTGGTGTTGCTGTTGTTTGGCAGCCAACTGCAAGAAAAAGAACGATACATTTTTTTACAGAATAAAAACATTTTCAGTAAAAAAGTAGTGCTTGCGATGTAAATTCATTCTTACAAAAGTATCAGTGTTTGGAACATGCTAAGCTTACAAATATGCAGCGGAGGAGTAAATTATTCTGCCTGAGACGTTTCAATGGGCATTTTGTCTGTACTATGTTGGCTCTCTATGTATTGCTGCAAGGTGAAGTGCAAAGGACACATCGGTTTATTTCTTCTTATCCAATGTAATGTTTACTTTGAGAAGTAAAGTTGATTTTGAAAATACAGAGCGGAAACTGACATGTCATCCCTGACAGGTCCAAAACTGACGCTAGAGGGGTACCGACAGCGTCATATATGTTTAAAGCTCTGGGCTTCTGCAGTATTTGATGAGTTAGGAGTGAGAATGTGTTGAACAAACATTACCATAACATCAATTTCTCAAAGAAGAGTACACAAGTATTTCCATCTCCTCTCCACGCAGGGTTTGAGTAGAAAAAGGCACAAAGAAAGCCTGATACTCAAATACTTTGCATGCGTACCTGCATCATCTTGCATCAAATAATGAAGCATGATGGCTTAACAGGTTGTTCACAAAGCCATGTAACAAGATTGAGCATTGTATTGATTCTGAATGTGCGGCCATCGTGTATTGTATGTGTTATGTGATACCGGAGTAATTGCAGGGCCACCCTGTCCCTGTCATGCTTAGCAGCAGCAGCTATTGTGGTGCCGAGGCAGCTGAATGGAACAGTGAAGAGTCATTACTGACAGCTATCTCTGGGTGTCTGTAAGCCCGGTCTCAATAATTCTCACCAGCCGGTGTCACACCGTCAGGATTGGCAAAAGCAATTCTGCTGCATTTACAATCACATTCTGGGGATGGGGAAAAAAAAAAAATGTTTGGTTCATGATGTTTTCAGAGGTTGCAATTGAAATAGCAGACAAGTAAGGGTGGGGAACAAAAATAATGTCTCTGTGAAAAAATGCTTTATTAGAAGAAAATGCAACAAATTAGAATTTTACCATGAATTAAATCTTGAAAGAAATTGGAGATGGCGACCATCAAGTGAAATAAAAACGCTCACCCAGGGCATGTGAGCCACCCAGGTTTTGCTTCTGTGTTGTGCTGTGGGGACGCATGCGTTCGTGTTTCATTCCATGGCCCTGCCTGCTCTGGGAAAGTTCGAAGAATCCTTGCAGTGTCGGGCTCTCGGTGCTTCTTTACATCCCACAAAGCAAAGGAGGGTGTTTTCCAAAATCAGCATATGTTTTATTTTATATTCATCACATGTTTCAATGCAGCGTGAGAGCACTGGGATGATGTGTTTCCACTACTATGTGAGTGTTGTTCTTTGGCTGTGTATTGGCCAGCAGTGCTTCAAGCTAACTGAAAGTACATCAGGCACTACATTTTGAACACAATCAGTGATGTTAAAAAGTAGGTGGCAGGTTCAGCTAAGGGGTGTAATATGTTTCAAATAGGAAACAAGATTATCTCTCTGAGGCTTCTGTTGTGGACCAAAATTTCCCACGCATGCAGTGTTGAATCAATTTGGAATAACATTTAGCTCTCCACCACCTTAGTGACGAGGGAAAAGAGTATACTGACGGGAATGGTGGGTGGCAAAGAAGAGAAAGAGAAACGAAAGAAAACATGGAATCCCACTTTCGAAAAGAGACGGGCAGTGAGCGCCCGTTTTCAAATGCGCTCTATCTGGATACGAAAAGAAAGATTTCATACAACATGAGAGAGTGTCAGTTTGAGTTTAAACACCAGCACAGCAACATCCTCATGCTGCCTATACCTGCTTCCCGTCCAGGGTTGTGCACACAGTCAGTCATTTTAATTAGCCATCCTTGGCATGGCTGCTGTATACATATCACATGTGAACAGAAGAGACTGTTTGGAGGGGCTAGTTGTAAGTGATAACAGCAGCCATGGTGGGGCTTGTAGTAGTCTGTGAGCTTTTCAGGCAGTGAGAAAGTGAGTCACGGCTGGTAAAGTGAACATAATTAACCTCAAGGGAGCAGGACGGGAGGCGAGAGCCTCAGCCCCTGATCTCAGGCCTGGCAGCTTGCAGGGTGAGGAAGTCCGTAAGGATAGGCCTGAATATGTGTCTGTGTGTGTGTGTGTGCATTTGATTTACTGTTGTTAAATATGTGTGAAACACCTTCATTTTAATTTGCACTGTGTGGATATTGGGATAAAAGAAGAGCAGGAATACAGTGACATCCAATCATTCCTGTGAGAAGTAGCCAGACAGGCATGCATTAACAAATAGAGCAGCAGGTTACTTCACAGTGAGATGAAAAGCTGACAGAAGGTTGATTGATGTCAACAGAAAGATGTATTTACTGGAACATATGACTTTGGGAAAGTTCAAGTCCAAGTAATATTTATCGTTTATTCTCTACCGTCCAAGGTTTCCTCACTGGCATCGAAGCCTTTTTTTAAGACTTAAAATAATTGTTTTTCTTTCATTTTATTCTGAAGTACTTGTACTTTACTTGAGTATCTCCATTTTATGCTACCAATAAGCTCTGTGGCAAACAAATGTTTATGATACTTACACATTTTTTCACAAATAACTACCACTTTTATGATTTTTGAGGTATAAATGCAAAAGCCGTAACCAACTGCACCATGGTCCCATATTTTCACTGAAAAAGACATGATAAGATGATAAAACAATGCATTGTTAAATGATGAAGCTGAAGCGCCCACCCTTTGCTGATTCAAGTCCTTTTGTTTTGTTCTGTTCAAAGATTTGTTGCGCTGAGAAACACAATGCACAGCACAGCGCCCTGACGCTGTTTCAAAGGCAGAGTCTAAAGGAAAGACACTTCACTTGAACATGAACGTGGTTTGTGTTTTTTTGTAATGCAAGTAGATGATACATACAATTCCAATACATTATTTTTGCAGCCTTAAAGTTTTGATCACATTCCCAATTTTGTCATTGCCTGCTGTGAAATAGAGCAAAACACACCGGTAACTGCCATGCGTATAATGTCTACTGTATAGGTGCTGTGTGTGTAAGTCATTTGTGTTTACAAGTATATGTCTCCGTTGTCTTTTACGTATTACGCATATACACGTATACATGCACTTAAGTAGGCATTTGAGATTTTGCAACTTATCCAATGCGCTTGAGTCAACACTGCAGTTGCTCAACTGTTTAACAAGAATATTGAAGGCCTACATGACGAGCAAGAACCATAATTTCACTCCCCAGAGATCAATTTTTCTACTCCACGTCAGCACCTTCAGCTCGCGGGGGTGTCACATTTTACACAGGAAAGGGAATTCATCATAGTGAGCTCACGTGATCGGTTGTCTGTCTACATATCGCTGAATTAATGCTACAATCGATCATAACTCTCCCTCTACTCCTGCATGCTTCCTCTTATTCTACCTCTTTGAAACAGTTGCTTCTGTCACACCTGTATGTCAGTTCTGTAGGAGATAAACGTTGAGGTCCCTCAAGTGACATTGACTGAAACATTTATATAATTAGATTATTTTCTGTATTTCTTTGATTAATCATTAGGTTTCTAAATAGTTTTCCTTAATAACCTTGCCTGCTTTGTGTTGTTCTTCCTTGTTAGGATCTCACGACCGCCCTCAGACTTGTATGTATGAACAAACAGCGGGGCGGCGCTGGAGCACAGCCCATCTGTGGGCTCAGTCCACAAGTGTAGAGGGCGGCAGACGGATTCAACATCACTAAATCCATTCTCCCAACACATGCGCATGGTTTCTGTTCTCTTACAAACACCCATCTGTCACATTGTGTCCCGTCCCACAAGACGAGCACTGCATGTATCTCAGTTAGGATTTCAAACAGCAGGATTTTCTCACACCACCAGTGCAGCTGGTGGATGCCACGCTCCTATCGGGAAGCCGGTCTGTGAGATTTCAACCTGTTCTTACTCCCAACTTGTCAATTACCAGCGCTTGATCAGTGTCCCCCCCGGCGTCTGACGTCGACTCACAGAGCCACCCATAGCATCTGCATGCCACGCACCAGGCTTTCATAAGAAGCTCAGAGCAACTGTATAAAGTGTGCTATACACCGCTAAAGGGGGGGGTCTTGTCCCCTCGTAAAACTAAGGTCTAATAAACAAAGCTTAGTTTCAGGGGATTACACACACAAAAAGAAACATGGTTGTGAATATTATATCATATTTCTGCTGAGAGATCACCCGAAATGCTACATACTGGCCCATACTAGCCCTACAAAAGGTATTAGATCCCTTTTTGCAACACAATGCACACATTTTTCAACACAAGACACAAGAATCTGACATAAAGTCACTTGGTATAACTTGGTATAAGTTTTGAAGCACCTGACATCCCCTCTGGCTTTATGCACCTACATGTCCCCATGCTTCATGATGACCAGTGTGCACGTAGTGTGTATATAATAAGTGGACGTATGTCACGGTGACATCACCCATTGATCTGTGGACATATTAGGAATGCGGAGGAGTGACGTAGAGACGCCGTATACGTCTCTGGTGGCAGCAGCGACCTGTCAATCACAGTAAACACGCCTGAAAGCAAACTCTGCTTAATGGTCTATTTTACTCTAAATGGGACCATAACTTACTGAATGAACATCATTCTGAGGACTTGAAACTAGTGATTGAGACCATAAACTCATGTTTACTGAGGGAATATATCAAGTGAGAAGTAGTCATTTTCCCATAGACTTCTATACAATCTGATGTCTTGTATTAACCGGAGGAGTCGCCCCCTGCTGGTCAGTAGAGAGAATGCAAGTTTTAAGACGCTTCCACACTGACTTCACTTGTCAGAAACGAAAAAAAGAAGAGCAGGTTGCCGCCTGGGTGTGCATGGTGTCTACCTCTTGTCCTTTTGACTCCTGCAGGATTAGGGCATGACTCTGCCCAGCTCAGTTACGTACTACCTGGGTTGGCTCGGGCACCCTATTTCTCCACTGTGGTGTCCTAAGAAGTAGGTGGGCTGCAGCAATTAACCTTTAGTCAGGCAGGATCAGTGTGGTCAGTGTTGTGTCGCAGCAGGGTGTGCATCCACTGTAGGAAAAACTGGAGCACAGACTCGTTCAATCACTCAATTTATGTCATATGAAATACAATGTACAAATCCAGAAAAATTAAATCCTGTCATCTCCTTCAATTTGTGCTTTATTCACCACAAATCACAACTTCCTCCTTTTTTGCCCGCTCATCCCCCCCGCTATTCCTGCCTCCATGTTTGCAAAAATGTCACAAAATAGGTGACCTTACATGAGGTCTATTTGTAATGCCAACACTAAGTGTGTAAGTGTTTTCGTGTGTGTGTGTGTGTGTGTGTGTGTATGGGCGGGTGTTGTCAATCGCGGGTGTTTTGAAGTGAAGTGTTCTCCCAATGATTGCGATAGATTGCAGTCCACTGTACAAAACAGTGTGCTTTGCAAGATGTGTGTTGAAGTGCCCCAGTGCATGATAGGAGGCTGGCTACTGTTTCTAAAAAAGCCAAAGGAATCTAATTTTCCTCATGTTCTTTTCTCTCTTGTTCTTTTCTCTCTTGTCGTTTCTTACTGCCGCTTTTATATTTGAAAGGCATGACTGCTCGCTCAGCTTGCAGATGTGCTCAGCTTGTCAGTCTTGACAGATTTTGCGCCTAAACCCTCGCATCATAAAATAGATTTGACAAAATCAACATACATATTACATATATATATACATATATATACATATATATACATATATATACAGACACATACATATGTCAAAAATAACAGATTGAATAAGATTTTATTTATTTCATAAATTTTTTCATAATCCCTTTATAGTTTTTGTCGTATAAGTGTATCAATTGTTATAAAAGAACGGTTAATAGGTTTTCCTTTAACTTTGGCTATATCTTTGACATTGTGATTGATGTTATTTTTAATGATTCATTCTCTATTCAACACAAATTTGGAGGGCCTGCCCATGAATGTTAACGCCTCTGTAGCTTATTGTAGAAAAAACAAATGATACTCATTAGCAAATCAATTATCACAAAAGAGCTATTGTATACCTAAAGATAATACCCTAAATAATAAGCTGAGTTTTTGTGTTTGAGCATGTTAACGTCAAACAGATTTCAGAAACTTGAATCAGCCTTTGTTCGGTTTATGAGAAACCTCTACTTGGGAAATCCGCACAAACTTATTGTTGCATATTGTCCTGGTTTCTAAGCTAATGTACTGTACCTTGATACGATAGAAGTCTGTTGCTTTCTGACTGGTTCGATGCGGATCTGGGAGTAGTGCACGAGTCAGATGTGGACAATTTCTGAGGGTGCCAAAGTGGCCAAAGTGGCGAATTCTATCGTATATGTCAAAACGGGGTCCCTTATTTCACTTGTGCCTCTCTTACTTGCTCCATCATAGTAGAGTAGATTTAGTCATAATTAGATGCCATTGATAGAATTTCATCAAGGCTACAAATAGAAACATCATTGATGTGCGAGGCTTGAACTGCTTAAAGCTCATCCGCTTTGCCAAATGCGTTGTAGGAAAGCTTCGACAGGAAATCCACCGTAGCACCTGGGCAGGATAAGGGTCCTGAGGGGGTTCATCGGGCCGGGGTTCTGGTAGAGGAGAGGAAGAGAGAGGAAGCGAGAGGAAGATAAGAAACGGGGCGGGAGGGAGGGAGGGAGGGAGGGGTGCTGAATACGAGAGCGGAACAGGAGTGGGTTAGGCGGGTGTTTAGGGAAATGCATGGCAATGTATGGCAGTATTAGAGTAGAGTTGACATGTATCAAAAATTGTTGACAAGAATAGCAAAAATGAGAATGTTAAATGTTATGCAAAGGTCAGAAGTGAGGTGAATTCATATATTTGAGTTAATTGTGACTTGTGTTTACACATTTGCATATTTGCATGTTTAAATAGTCCCATCATTGACTTTAGAACAGGTATAATCTGCTGATCTACCTCTGTGGTTTTCCTCACATTTACCTGAGTCCAAAGCCTGATTGGTTAGTTTATTCACATGTGACTTTGGAACAAGGAAGTGAAGCTGATCAAGTGAGAAGAACAGTAAGAAAGTTCACCGTCTCCTTCCGGCTGTTTCTCCTCAACAAGAGTGATCCAGCCTCGACATATGGAACCATCACGTTGGGCAACAGTGACCGGTGTCACTCTCCATCACGCTCCCACTACCAGTACTCCAGGTATGGTCGCAATGACCACATGTTAAACCTTCACATTACAGATTCACTACGGAACAAAAACAGAGCATGTTTGTAAGATCTTTGGATAGGAAAAGTAGGCTACTCCATACTAAAGTGTGTTTGAGAGAATCAAAGCATTGCCAGGGTTCTCAGCCGATGAACTTGTGCAGTTGATGGAGAGCAACATGGGCACGTGCTGCTGCCTCCTCACGCTAGGTCGTCGCTGCTCATGTCAGCTCGACACCACAGCGAATCAAGTCGGTGCGCGTTATGAACAGATTATTATTATTTTTTTTTTAATCTCTGCTTCCAGTCTGCATCTCCGAGGAAGAGACAGTCTGTCTTTTTGCTCTCTTGATGTTGGAGCAGAGCATATCCCATTTGGATGATTAAATGAATGCCTTCTTCAGTTGGTGGACAGGAGGCTGGCAGCCAGGCCTCAGCTTTTGGTTGCCGACACTGAAAATACCGTTATATGTCATGCTTGTATAACTTTTCACCCCACAGACAAACAACGTCATTTGCTTTGCCATGTCTCTAAAACAGATGTCTGAGCTCCCACCTATCAGCGTCGTCTGGTTCCGATTCTGACTGTAACAGCAATATTTAAATAATTTCACAAATGAAGCAAATACCCTAAATATTTTAGGGTGCGCGATTTGCTGTTTGCTGTCCCTGTTTTTTATGTGTTAAAAAGTGGTTGCCATCCGTGGCAACTACTTTTTAACATGGCCAAGAATTGGTTGCCAATTTCTCAAAATAGTTGCCACTGCAACTGTTCCTGTCGAGCCCTGCAGGACTGTAGTTTACCGTGTCCCCTTCCCAACACAAGATGCTGTACATAGTGTGTAGACTGAGCCTTAGGGATAATTTCTTAAATATTGTGGCCAAATTTTGACATAGCAAGAAACCGATGATTGAAGTCCAGTAGGTTATAGGTCAACCTAGTAGTTGGTCAACTGTGATTGATGGTAACAAAGGAGAGTTTTGGTAATGCATTAACAGTTTGCCTAACCTGGGGTTTGTTTACAACCTGTCTCACTGCTCAAGAAATCACACAAAGATTCACACTTTGCTCAGTACATTTAATGAATACTTCTGTTGGTCTGTGGCATTGTCACATAAAGGCCCAGAGACCTAAGTCCAGGTGAAGTGCATAATGGATGTCTGACATATAATTGTGCTAAACGGCCTCTCTCCCATTACCATGTGTGTCTCTTTCAACATTCGCTGCTTCACATTTTGTTTAATCCGGATGATGCAACATTTATCTACTGCAAACATAATTAAGTCATTAACTGGAAAATTAAGTCCTCAGGATCAAGAACACGCACCACCCACCCCTTCTCCGTATTCTTTAAAAGACCAACTCTCACACAGCTGACGTTCCTGTTTCATTTTGCAGTCAGTGCTGTGGCTTTGAAGCTATGACACAGACGTTATACTGCAGCTCCCCCTAGTGCGACCTCAAGGCTACTGCGATGAATGCACAATGCTGTAATGTGGGATGATAAGGGAACATCATGACACAGCACACTATGTTTTGTTCAGTCTATATGTAGTACATTGTGTAGCAGTCTTTATGTTGGGACACACCAGGCAAAGGTCTGGCTTCTTCATGTACTGATCTATTTATAGATTTTGGGCTTTTCCTTTCTTTTCTTTCAGACTAGTGGAAAGAAAACATCCCAAATACACTTTCAGGTGTTTATTTATGTCTGCATATTTCTCCAAAAGTTTGCATAAGATAATGCGTAGGATAATGCATAATTTGCTTATTTAAATATCAAATGAAAAGGTTAAGGTATCTATAAATTAAGTATATAAGTTATATATATATATATATATATATTTATATAAATATATATATATATATATATATATATATATATATATATATATATATATATATATATATATATATATATATATATATATATATATATATATATATATATATATATATATGTATATATATATATATATATATATATATATATATATATATATGTATATATATATATATATATATATATATATATATATATCTTAAACAATACATATCTTTGAATACCTTTTTTCCAAGCCTGATTAAGCTACGATTTAAGTGATCAGATATGGAGATGCTTGATGTATTTGTTTGTCTCTGGGGGGAATTGTTGTTTTAGTTTTGTTTATTCTTCAGGTACATTGTTGTGCATATGGCACTGACTGTCTCTCTGCCTGAATTATCAACTTTAGATCAATGAGCATTCATTTGAACTATAAATTAATAGTTTGACAAAATAATCTGAATTCTACGTTCTTTACAGGTGAAGAAAAACAACAATATCAAACAAAAAACAACTGCTTATCCTGCACCACCACCTAGAGCAGGGGTTCTTAACCTTTTTGACCTCGGGGCCCAACTTTTCAAGTACAAAGTGTCCCGGGGCCCATTCAAATATTAACACTATTAGTTTAACTAATTGATCTCACTCTTGGTTTGATTTGTATTGAATAACTATATTGTTACCTGTTCAACTCCACCCCTATTTTGGAGCAAAACCGCCTAAAATGACATACCCAAATTAAAATGGCTGTAGCTTCTGAACCACTGTGACTATATGCATCAAAAGTGTCAGAAAACCTGTAGGTCATATAGAAACAGAGCAGTGGGCCTTTGGAGTCAGTAAAAAGTGAAGATTTCTGTCCGCATAAAATAAAAAAGTATCTTTCAGTGTAAATAACTGCCTGTGGCTGTATCTGTACAGGTAAATGACAGTATAGGGCTGTAACTACACTATCAGTGAACAACTGCCTCAAATTTGAAGAAGATTGGACAAAGTATGACGATTCTACAGTGTTTCTTCCATGAAGAGATCCAGGAGGAGCTCTAAAAGGATATTTGGAGACCCAAATGGACACATGGTAACCAAATGATATTCTGACACACTAAAGGTGTTTCTCCCTTTATATTTTGATATTATTTTCCTTTTATTTTTAGCCTTTGCAAATTGCAAAGACTATATATATATATATATATATATGGTCGAAGACGTGGTATGTTAGTAGCAGATTTACTGTGCGTAATGGCTGCGACTGAGCGCACGATCGACTATGAGGGTAGCTCAGTTACGCAAGGTTATACGTTGGTTGACAGCTTATTGAAGAGGAACATAAGGTTTGTAATTTAACTACTAGCGTTTTCTGAAGCTACTAGCTCCATGGTAACATCCGCTAGCACATTGTTGGGTCTGTAATGTGTCTTTTTCCGTCGAAATGCTGCAAGATCCGACTTGCAGCAGTTATGGCGACTTTGGACAGTGTGTGTTTGGGCTCCTTTTGTGAAAAATCCATAAGAAATTAAAGAAAATCGATGATTTCTTTGCAAAGATGAGGGTTTTGGGCATGCTGGGATACCAAACACGTCCATGTTTTGTGACGTAGTTTGCGCAAGCAAGCCGTAGGAACGGAACGGAAGGGGAGGGGATCGAGGACGCCGGCGTCCCTTGTCAAATAAATGAGATGATACAATGTGATGATCACAAAGACATTTATTTATCATGTGTATATAAACCTGCATACACAACAAGAAGCCCAACAGGCTTTCCCACGAGCGTTGGATGTTTCGTCGCTAGGTGTCGCTTTATTTTTGAAGGCTTCAGTGCTTCGTTTGATAGCCCACATTCCACACACTGAAAGTGTTAAGAAAGTCAGGATTGTACTTGCGCACACATTTAGACTTTTGGGGGGGGGGGGGGGTATGGAACCACTGTCGTCTTCATTTTTTCTACCACTACAGTGTAGTGGTTAAATCGTGTAATGTTTATGATTCATTAAATGATGTAACACTGCTGCCCTCTAGTGGTTAAATCATATAATGTTTATGATTAATTAAATGATGTAACACTGCTGCCCTCTAGTGGTTAAATCGTGTAATGCTCATGACTCATTCAATGATTTTACACTGCTGCCCTCTAGTGGTTAAATCGTGTAATGCTCATGACTCATTCAATGATTTTACACTGCTGCCCTCTAGTGGTTAAATCGTGTAATGGTCATGATTCATTCAATGATGTTACACTGCTGCCCTCTAGTGGTTAAATCATGTAATGCTCATGATTCATTAAATTATGTAACACTGCTGCCCTCTAGTGGTTAAATCATGTAATGCTTATGATTCATTAAATGATGTAACACTGCTGCCCTCTAGTGGTTAAATCGTGTAATGCTCATGACTCATTCAATGATGTTACACTGCTGCCCTCTAGTGGTTAAATCGTGTAATGCTCATGACTCATTCAATGATGTTACACTGCTGCCCTCTAGTGGTTAAATCATGTAATGCTTATGATTCATTAAATGATGTAACACTGCTGCCCTCTAGTGGTTAAATCATGTAATGTTTATGATTCATTAAATGATGTAACACTGCTGCCCTCTAGTGGTTAAATCATGTAATGTTTATGATTCATTAAATGATGTAACACTGCTGCCCTCTAGTGGTTAAATCATATAATGTTTATGATTAATTAAATGATGTAACACTGCTGCCCTCTAGTGGTTAAATCGTGTAATGTTTATGACTCTTTCAATGATTTAAGACTGCTGCCCTCTAGTGGTTAAATCGTGTAATGCTCATGACTCATTCAATGATTTAACACTGCTGCCCTCTAGTGGTTAAATCGTGTAATGCTTATGATTCATTAAATGATGTAACACTGCTGCCCTCTAGTGGTTAAATCGTGTAATGCTCATGACTCATTCAATGATTTAACACTGCTGCCCTCTAGTGGTTAAATCGTGTAATGCTCATGACTCATTCAATGATTTTACACTGCTGCCCTCTAGTGGTTAAATCGTGTAATGCTCATGACTCATTCAATGATTTACCACTGCTGCCCTCTAGTGGTTAAATCGTGTAATGCTCATGACTCATTCAATGATTTTACACTGCTGCCCTCTAGTGGTTAAATCGTGTAATGCTCATGACTCATTCAATGATTTACCACTGCTGCCCTCTAGTGGTTAAATCGTGTAATGCTCATGACTCATTCAATGATTTTACACTGCTGCCCTCTAGTGGTTAAATCGTGTAATGCTTATGATTCATTAAATGATGTAACACTGCTGCCCTCTAGTGGTTAAATCATGTAATGTTTATGATTCATTAAATGATGTAACACTGCTGCCCTCTAGTGGTTAAATCGTGTAATGCTCATGATTCATTCAATGATGTAACACTGCTGCCCTCTAGTGGTTAAATCATATAATGTTTATGATTCATTAAATGATGTAACACTGCTGCCCTCTAGTGGTTAAATCGTGTAATGTTTATGACTCATTCAATGATTTAACACTGCTGCCCTCTAGTGGTTAAATCGTGTAATGTTTATGATTAATTAAATGATGTAACACTGCTGCCCTCTAGTGGTTAAATCATATAATGTTTATGATTAATTCAATGATGTAACACTGCTGCCCTCTAGTGGTTAAATCGTGTAATGTTTATGACTCATTCAATGATTTAACACTGCTGCCCTCTAGTGGTTAAATCGTGTAATGCTCTTGACTCATTCAATGATTTAACACTGCTGCCCTCTAGTGGTTAAATCGTGTAATGCTCATGACTCATTCAATGATTTAACACTGCTGCCCTCTAGTGCTCCGGTCTGTCTTTGTTCATCCTGCATCGCTGTGTTCTGTTCTTTAATGTAACGTTACTGGAGTGACGGAGCCTCTCCCAGCTGTTAGCAGACTGTTGTGCTAGCAAGCAGGCTCGCTCGCGAGCTTTACCCAGCATGCAGTTCGGCAGTGAAATTTTATAAATGTACAATTATTAGTGTTACAAATTGTTTGTGTGTCACAGACTGTTGTGTGCTGTTGTGTTTTTCTCTGTTAAAGAGCATTAGTTGTGGGTTGTTAATTGTTGTGTTATAAAGTTATGACCATGACTAGGGTTCCCTCTCAATACATATAAGACAACTAGCGCTGACCGCTGTGCATTAGCAGCAAAGAATACATTTAGCTGCCTGTTGAAAGCAGACAGCAGTTGTTTTGGCTCTGCACCGGTATAATGGTGTGAAGAATTCATATCATACGGGAAATTAAAACCGGTATACTGCCCACCTCTAGTCTTTATTATAGTTTGGACAATTTTGTACCAATATTTGACGGGCCGGATTAAAAAGCCCAACGGCCGTGGTTTGCCCATGCCTGAGCTAGCGGCTAGCTGAGTGTCTTCTTCTGCTCATTGTAGCTTGTTAAACAACTGACTGACGCATTACCGCCACCAGGTGGTGGGAAGCTATATTGTAACTGAGCGTCTCATGGAGAACAGTAATATCTCTGGTGTCTTCAATTGATAACCAATGCGGTCCCGCGGCCCTCGCGGCCCACAGGTGCAAAACTGAAAGTTTTTTGCGGCCCTCTAGGTGGCGTTCGCGGCCCCATGGTTAAGAATCACTGACCTAGAGGACGTCTTGCAACACAGCAGGCAGTCATATAGAGCTGACACTCTGACTTATATATATTTATATATATAACTTCCTGTTCATACCTGCTTTTCAATTTAATTCGCCCATATCCTCTTCCCTTTTTTCCTCCCATTGACAGAATAGTAAATTGGTTCTATAACAGTGTCAGGTCCAAAAAGCCATTTCTGTCTGAGTGTCAATTTGCACTTAACACTTGTATTGCTTCCTGGTATTTATGCTTCATGGTGGTCAAAATTATATTTTGAATCACTTTGAATCTGCAAATTAAATGATAAAATATAAAAACAATTTAAAATCAAAATAGGAACATTTATCAAACTAGAAACTGTCATTTTATGCCGTCTAATCGCTCCAGTTGCAAATTAGAAGTCGGTCACGTATATCTCATGTTTATACATGTCATTAAGTGTTATAATATTCAGTAACACATGACTTTGCTAATTGCTAAACACCTATATAATGCATCACTGTGACCTATGTGCTAACAGGTATTCAAGTATTGTTTATAATTGATGTTACCTTGTGTTGAGTGCCAAAGTGTCCTTTTGTATTTCAGAACATTTAAACAAAAGTACGTCTGTGGCCTAAAAAAACACTTCCATGCTTTATTTTTTGCCCAAAGTCAACGCCCATGTCTCCCCCTGTTTGCACCTCTGGTCCCCCTCCTATTGCCCCTGTGGTCAGCTCAACCGGAAAGTTAAATGGACACTAAACCCATACGCTAACTAACCTGGTGTCTGGTATAGAGGCGTCTTTTTGGTTCTCACTTCCCCTTAGAGCAGAAGTTGTAAGAGTCAGTAGAGTGAAACCCAGCTTGAGGCACAGTTCATCATAAATCTAAAAAGCTATACAGGAAAAAAGGTACGATAGGTGTTTAGAATAGTCGTCTGCGGTCGGCTGCGGTCACGCTGCAATTCATTGCCAATTCATTTTGAGATTCATGTCCCGTCACAAATTCATCCATCCTCCTTAATCTGATTAAACTTTGACCTGCAACGTCGTGAGGCTCCAGTGTCCAAATGATTTGAGACAGAGTGGGACCGACCTCTCTGTCAGTGTAAATATGGACTGTTGTCGTTTGCTGTTTGTATAACTGCCTGTCAAATAGATCGAAGCAGAAGAGCAGGAGAGATGCAGTGAGGACATGGATAGAGGATGTGCATTTATATCTTCATCGGCGCTTACAAACACAAACAAGGGCTGGTGTTCATGTTGCTTTTATTCTATAATGTCCTCACTCAGAGACTTCGACTCTACAATTACCTCCAGATAGATTTGGCCATCTGTGGATTTCATCGGGGTATTGAATGAAACAAAAAAAGAAAGTTACAAAAGAGGGAAAACGGGGGGCAGAAGTAGACATTGAGATAAAGCAGGCCACAACACAAGCAGCAGGTTTTCAGAAAGGCAGCCTCTCTCCCCCGAAGGCCCCCCCCGTCATCCCCCAGGATCACGCTGCGCCATAAGTGCAAATTATCAACTAGAAAATTGCCAAGTAAATGCAATCACACTAATTATTCACATCGCAGCAATCAGTGGTATAACAACGGTTTGGATGTACTTATTGTGCTTCTAACTTTTAGTCAAAGAAGTGCGTTCTTGTGTATGAGTGTTATGCAAATCGTATAACTCACATTTACAGTACATTTTCTTTTACGGTGGCTAACATTGACTTATATCAGTCTCATCTAGGTGGAGGATATCCTTTTTTCTTACTGAAATGTTGCCTTATCGAAGAAAATATAAAAAATGTGAGTGCATAAAAGTCATCAATGTGACAACTTTTAGTTTGTCATGTTGGGCCAGAAACAACAGTATGGGAAACTCTTTAAAGACTGCAGGGAAGTAAAATACTCTGCGATAGGATTAGGTGTTTTCAAACCTTAAAGATGAGAGCTAGAATTGACCTATTAAAACAATCTAGTGTAAAGGACTAGTGTGGTTACAGGGGCGTGTTTATCATCCATTTTGAAAGGATTTTAAAATGGCTGGATTTTATGCAGAGAAAAACCTTTCATCTGCAGAACGAGTTTTTCAATGAGCAAGACAGTATTCAAGTAAAGAGAGAAGTACAACTTGAAAATCATGCAAGTGTCGTAGTTATGGCACACTTGTCACTCAGGAGTCAAAGATGAGCTTCCAATGGTAATCACTTCAAGCCTAATTACACCACACCGTACAGAAGGAATCATTAGTCCATGTCTGATACAGTTGTCATCTCAATCCAAGTAGATGACACCTGATAGTTTTGTGTTTTGGAATTCATTCATTACATGCAGTTGCTCATTATATTGCTTCATGGCGACAGCATAATTGTATCGCAACAATCCGAGCCTACATGTCAATATTTGTCCCATAATCACAACACTCTGTCAATCCCGCGTCTTGCTGGGAAACTTTGCAAACAGAGACATCGGTGGTCCAAAGGAATTGGTCCGATAATAAACCAAACCCTGTATGCTCTCGCACTTTTAATACTTCCTCTGTGGCAAAATGTCTTCCTCAGTAGACATTGGCTCAAATCAAGAGGTTGGTACTGCCCTAAATTATTTTTACAACAACTTGTGGCCAGATCCTGGATCATATTGCACCATTTGAGCAGCAAAAACCCTCGAAAGTTCTCGAGCCATGGAAAATTGACGGCATACATGCCCTAAAGAGGGACTGTAGTGCAGAGCGGAAGTGCACTTTGACATTTTGAGAGGTTTTATGAGAAATCTTAACACAGAGATTGAAAATGCCAGAGCTCGCTATTGTTCAGACCTTATTGAAAAGAACCGACGCAACTCAAGGGTTTGGTTCAATGTAATTAATCGTGCTAAAGAGGCTTCCCCTGAGAAATGTGAAGAATGTTGAACCGTCTTTGTCAATGAAGTCTTCAGCGTCAGAAGTCCTTCTGCTCAGGACGCAACACTTCGTTTTAAAACCACTGCCTTCTTTGAGGCCTTTGACATATTAATATCTACTGACTCTCTCACTGAGTAGATTAACAAAATGAAGCCCTCTTTGTCTGCTCTCGACATACTTTTACATTTCTAAAAGAAGTATATGGAGCAGCCTGTCCCCATTTTCGCTCCATCATTAACACGTCACTATTGACTACTTCTGTCGCTACTTATTTTAACATCTCTTTAGACCATGACTCCCTGAATGATTTCAGACCAATTTCCAAACTGCCATTTCTTTCTAAAGTTCTAGATAAAAGTTGTTACTCCACAATTGATTGCTTTATAACACAAAAACAGACTTTTTGAGACATTTCAGTCTGCTTTAAGACCCATGATGTACCTTGATTCTTCAATAAGTGATTTGTAAGTCAGTTTCATCATGCTTACTTTCTCATTCTTGAAAAAACTGCCACAGACCCAGCTCTTTTATATTGCAAGAGAGCTGAGTGGGCTTAAACATGTTACTGGCATACAAATATGTCCAGACTGTTGTTGCTTTTAGGCAGTTTAGTCCATTAACATTCTTTCATTATTCAAAACACAGCATCAAAATGAGGAAAGATGAATAGCTTCCTCTGTTAAGACATTTAAGGCACTCGATCTTTCATTTGAACTCAGCTTTCCTTCAGTGTTTGTAAGGGCTCATTTCATATCTCATCAGGTTAGCCCCTGTTCTTCCAGTAAGGGCTGAGGTTTGTGCCGCAGCTCCCAGTGCTACCCAGCACCATAATGAACTCTGGTGGTGATAATAAGGGGTTGAAGGAAGAGATTCATTTTTAATGAATCGCTCCCCAAATGATAATGGTTTCCTGAGGACCGTCATTAAATACTTTAATGATGACTTTGACCATTGCCATCCACAGGACACAGCCGTAGACTCCCGGGGGATTTGAGTTACTGCCAAGTTTGAGAAATGTCCTTTAAGAATGTGGCTATGTAGCAAACAGCTGTGAATCATCATAGTACCACAAGTAAATGTCAATAATACTAAGCCTTCTGAAGTCTGAGAAATAAACACTAATATTCAATAGAAAATAATTAATTTATAGAAGATAACAGCATTTCATTGCTGTGAAAACATGGAGTTTTCATCTTTCACAATCCGTAAACCAACTGTCCAAATTATGTCTTATTACAAAGTATTAATTGCACTTATATTACAAAGTACAAATATAACCTTAGTAAATACAAGAGCGAGTTGTGTTCAAATGATCTGGGATCATTTTACAATAACATGATTGGTATCTCTAAAAAATCGGAGCTTTTGAATGCACATAAAGACATTTATGTGTCTTTAACACGTAGTGCAGATAACGAAGCAGTCAAACTTCACATTTTACTGTCACTCTGACACAAATCCATTTACTTGCCAAAATATTTCACCAAGGCATATGTTTTGTTCACCAAAAACAGCAGGTTTTAGTTACATAAAATTGGGTCTGCTGGGAAGTCAGGCACCCCCCCCCCCCCCCCCCCCCCAAGGCCCGAAAAGCTCAGGGACTTAACTGACTGGTAAATGGTTGAGAGTCAGAGGCTGCAGGGGCTTGAAATAGTACAAATACGACTGGGACAGCACTATCTTGATGACACCAAACTTGTACAAGTTGGGGGAGGTTATTTTACATTTTTCACAGCCTGATTTGAACATCTTCGAGCCTTTTGCCGTACTAGACGGGAAATAATTGTCATGTAATCTATTCACTTGTTTTTCTTATAACAGCTTCAAAAAACTAAATTAAAAGAAATGGTTTCTGAATATATCAGATGTGTAATAAAGCCTGTGCTTGCATTCCTCTGATTTCATGGGTTTGTATGTACCATCTTAAATCCTTAATGATAGCGTTGCTATGTAAATTCCATATGCCAGGCGAAACGCACATATGACACGCTCCTCGTTTACTTTTGCATCATCATCAAACTTGGTTTTAATGATGAGTCTGCCTTTATCATTTTTGATAATATACTAGGCGAGGATAAAAATCTTATTTTTTCCTTCGTGGGGAAACTCTGGAATAGATATTGGTTTACTTACAATGGATTCATATTTCTTAGTTTCAAAGGAGTTCAGAAATATGCAAATAAGCCTTTTGGTTGAGGAGCTATTCTTGATTCATATATGTTAATTTAGGCATTTTTATTCCTCGGGTTATGCCTTGTACTGATCAATGCAATCGCTGAGATCCGGTAATGCGGCAGCGTACAACAATGTCACACAGCGCAAAAGACATGAGCAGTCAGACTATCTTGTCCACCTGACTTGAATGTGTTGGACTGTGGGGCAGAAACTAAAGGGCAAAACGATGTTCAAGCAAATATGCAACATGCAAGGTGAGAGAGAGAAAGAAAGAAAAGGCCTGAGAATCAAATCTATAACCTTCCATCTGAGAGGGCACAAGTTAACCGCTTAAGACACAGTGACATGCAGACGGAAACAAATACTTTAACCTTCTCTCTGGGCTGCCATCATCTCCTGAAGAGAAAGTAAACAGAGTCAGGAAAAACCCATAAATGCCCCGCAAAGACTGACACCAGGGAACTGAACAGCAATATCTTCTCTTGTAAATAGCCTGGACGCCCTTGTCAGCCAGACTCAGATCAGCACCTTGGGGGACGTCTCACAATGTGTTTTCAACTTGGCGCGGTGCCTACATAACAGAGGGCACATCGGACCAGGGGCCTGCCAGCCATTCGGTGAGGCGGAACTAAAGGAGGAGGAGGAGGCAGAGATGGAGTGAAGGAGCGGGGCTATTTTGAAGTGTGGGCAAGGTGAGTTACCGTCTCACAGTCAGCCTCCATGACAGCCTGTTGACAAGCTTCAGCTGCTGGCCGAGATTCACCTGCTGCTCGGGAGGGGGGGGGGGGGTGGCAACACTTTGAATTTTTTTTACTTTCTTGCCCGCCACGATGCATGTTTGTTTGATGCTTGTTAAATTCCTTTATGTCAGGTTCATGTTGCAATTTTTTTTTCTCATCTGTAGGGATTTGCTTTACCACATTGTTTTATTGACAAATTACATAATATTTCAGTTGGGAGAGTTTGGGTTCATCGCATGTCACTTACTTCATGTCATCTTATGATCCACACACTGGTCAGATCGGTCATCATTAAGGACATTGCATTCTCTTGATTCTTCTTCGTGGGATGAGACACAAAGACAATCCTATGGGCTCAAGATCTGTCAAGACTGACAAGCCGAGCACACCTGCAAGCCGAGCGAGCAGTCACGCCTTTCGAACATAAAAGCAGCAGTAAGAAAAGACGAGAGAGAAAAAGAACAGGGGGGAAGTAGCAAAGCAGCGAACCCCTGTGTTCACGTGGGTTTTATTCACGTTTTCCTCCCACACCAAAACACATATCTCCCTGCTCCTCCCCCCGAAAGCCGAAAGAAGAACACATTAATGAGTTAATGAGGTGCAGCTGCTGAGGCAGGCTGCAGGGAGGGCTGATGATGAGTGGATGAGCAACAGGTGTGCAGGGCATTGGAGCCCACCGAGGGCACCTGGTGGACAGGCGAAGTATGGCTGGGTCAGAAACCCAAACCCACACCCTGGGAGTGGGTTTGACATGGATGAACGGACGTGGATGAGGACACGTGTTCAGACAGTGGACGCACATGCATCTCTGTACTACTTTGGGTGTTACATGTGCACTCACAGTGAAAACCTCTGGACACTTTCCGCTGTTAGACACACACACTCTCTGTCTGGGTGTCACAATATCCCTTTACGGGGTGAATTACTTGGATGCAGATAGTGATGGATCTCCTCATTCTTGGGTAAATGAGCCCCTTCACAATAAACAAGCCTCGCCGTGTCAGAACAATATCCGTGACTGCTTGTTTTGTGTTGACGACAAACTCATTTCTTTTCGCATATAGGCACTTTAAAGTTCAAGCAATATCGAACAAGTCAATAATACGCCTCATACTTATTGACTAGGTATTTAACTGTCGTATAAAGAGGAGCAAACACCCCACTTCTTCATCTGAGACTTCCATCCCATTTAATAAACTTGATCTTCTCCCTACAAACACTCGCAGGGCATCTGTCAGACGCCTCTGACTCTAATGTTCTGCTTAGTACGCACACTATACTTGAATCACTTAAAACCAGTGGCCCAGAGTTAATTCATGTGCGATGTAAATTTAGTCTTTCTGCCCCACTGCAGTGAAGCAGTTTTGATTTGTTCTTGTATTTGGCTTGACAGCTCTCTTAATCCATCTTATTATATTTTGCATGCATTAATCACCTTAAACCGAATCAGGCTGCTCGAGGAAAAGCTTTCCTCACCCCCAACCCCCCCCTGTGGATTAGCCTGTTTTCCTCTGCGTCAGTCAATGATACAGTTGTTTCTTGCCGTTAGAATTATGCTCCTCTCAACATCGCGTTTTCAATTTCATTATTGATGTACCACGTGTCTTTGCAGTTGTAGTGACACCAAAGACAATGAGTTTGAACTGTTGCATTTCACTTTACCTTCTTTATGAGAAAAGAGAAAATCATTTGTTTTATCACATCTGTTCCTGCAGTTATGATTAATATTGGACGAGGTGGGCCTTTACAAAAAATGAGATACCTGTAAGAAGGTTAGCAATATGCCGGGAGAGTCATTTTTTATGTGCAGGCTCCGAGAGGGACAGGGGCCAATGGCCTACAATAGAACCTTTGTTGCTTCTTAGATTCCCTGCACTGGATGTTATCTCTGTTTTCGCTGTGAACTGTTTAACAAATGCTACAATACATTTAAAGGACACTTCTTCAGAAAGCCTCAAGTTTGGCATTTTGGCTTCCGCCAACTCTTTCTTTTAGAGCCAGCTAGCTACCTTGGTTAGCAAGGTGCATCCATAATTCACGTTAACTGTGATATTAATAGGGATGCTAATTTTGGCTAGTAGAAAACCTACTTAAAAACATGTACTTATAGTTACTGACTGCTTTGAGTTTTTTAATAAAGCCGAAGACTGAACAACGGCGTTGTAGCGAAGTCGTGGTAGAAAGTTGGCAATTGGAAAGTGGCCACATCTTAAAGCATGCCCGGCTTTATCGTCTATTTTACTGTAAATGGGACCATAATTTACCCAAAATGAATATCATGCTCTATTGAAGCACACTTGAAATTATCGATTGAGGCGGTGAACTCATTGGGAAAGTGTTTACCGAGGTCATAAATGAAGTGAGAAGTAGGGTCCTTTTATCGTAGACTTATCTATAAAACCAAACGTTTAACAACCAGCGGAGTCGCCCCCCCTGCTGGCCATTAGAAATAATGCAGGTTTGAGGCACTTCCGCATTGCCTTCACTTTTCAAACCCAGACATTGCCCCTTGATGGTAAGATTTCTAATAAATCAATCAGCTTAATTATAAGATGCGTAAACGTAGGCTACAAAAAAGTGCACTCAGAAAGTATTAGGACAATGACACATTTTTGTTATAAAGTGTGGAATAAAATGACACGCATGCTAACATACAGAAGCTAAATGAGTTAGTAGTGGCAGGAATTGGGCTTCTGTGACAGCACCTGAGCTGACCGGAGAGTGTTTCTGAAGAACATAGTGCGACCGAAGGACACAACATAGAGGATACCATGGGTTTTCAGATTGAACCTGTTTAGTGTGAACATGGTCTCAGTCTCTTCTATCATCCCTGGAAAAGAAACTCGGCTCCTCCACACCTATTCAGCATGTGTGAAAGACATGCGCGTATTTGTGTGAGCGGGGGAGGGAAAGAGTGTCACAGCCTGTTAAAATAACACATTACGAGAAATAAACACAAAAACCAGTATGCCAGACCACTACTATACATTGCTACAATTAGTTTTTCATCACAATCCGACAGATGGAAGCTTTGCACCATTTACTCATCAGCACATCGACCAAATGTCTGACTGAACACCTCTGAGAACTGGAGCTAAACCCATTGGACATCATGGTATTTTTAGCATAATGCATTTGACTATGTATTGGGGCATACTAAATATAATACTAGTATGGTAGTATGGGTATTGAAAGGCATGTGTTTTGAAGGCAAGACATTTTACTCTGGGTACAAATGCTCAGTATTGAAAAAAAGAGGAAATTCTTTTTTCTCTGACTGAGCCCTTAATCCTATTCTACATTCATATATCTCAGGGAACTGGCTGCTCCTGTAGCAAAACGGTTCACCTGGATTTTTAAACAATCAAGTTGACATTGACAAGTGTATGTGAAAAGGTAATTGCTGTCGTGTTGGATTCTGAAAGAGGCCAAGAACAGGAACTCTACAATGAGTTGATTGAAGTGGAGGAAAACCAAATTGTGTATTGGTTTAGTCTTATTTCCTGGTTCAGAACAGCATTGTTTTTACATCACACTCCAAGAAAAAAGGCAAAGCATTGAACAGTGCTTTGAGTCACTTTGGATGAGTGATTGACAGTCCTTAGGTTAAATGGTTTGGAGAGCATGACTTCTGTGAAATGTTGAACAATGCAAGGATTTAAAGGTGAATTGTGAACATTTGACTGGATTTTTCACCATAAAAAGGTCCAAGGGCCTTTTTCCAAATGACAAAGAAAAACGATATTTGTGTGCAATATAAATTTTGTCCAGAACTAGAAACCAAACAATCTGGTGAATGGCCCAGTGCAGGTTTTGAAGGGGCTCTGTTGTTGGAGTTTTGTTGAACTCTGGCAGTGATTCTGTAGTTGCTGTCCTCACTTCTACTACTTTTACAGCTGTAGATTGAGGCAGATGTGTAATGTTGAACGTGGCAAAGTTCCCTTCAATGAACCACCAAGGGTCCTGCAAAGTTATCAGTAGTCCTGTTCTGGAATAT
Source organism: Anarhichas minor (assembly GCF_050575085.1). Classification (NCBI taxonomy): domain Eukaryota; kingdom Metazoa; phylum Chordata; class Actinopteri; order Perciformes; family Anarhichadidae; genus Anarhichas; species Anarhichas minor. Next base: position 18,538,259 of record NW_027466473.1, on the reverse strand, counting down.
GTTTGGCCCTCTCCAATAGGAAATATTTCTACTTACTAAAATGCATTTAACTTTAAGGTATAAAGATATTTGTTGGATGGCACAACATTGTCTCAAACTCAACAAAAATGAAATTTTATTGTTGCAGGGAGTATTCTTGGCACCCTTCTGGGTTGTCAGTCCCTGCTGACAGATGTTTTTGGTGTTGTTTTTTTAATTGTGACCCGGGTTTTGAACCACATGTCAAACGAGTCCTGTTTAATCAAACTCAGTTACTGCCAAAAATCTAACTATTCATCCCTTTGGAATTATTTTTTTCCTCCAGCTGGACTTCTGGAGCTGTCTCTTTGCTGGCATTAGTGAAAGATCACTCTGTCTTCTCTCCTTTGTTTTTACACACAACATCGCCTTCCTTTTTAAAGTATAAATAAACTGTTCAAGGAGAATTTGGTATCACACTGCAGAGGACGTCCTATTTTTAGAGGATGTGCACTAATTAAGCTATTCTTTCAAAAATCTGTTCCTCTGAGTTCCTTAAAGCTCTGTCTTAGTTTTCTACCTCAGACCGAATGGAATCACTAACATTGATCAGTTAATGGTGACTTATACAAGAAATGTAAAACTCAGACTGGTTTTATTTGATTGGGGCAGTCCAGTTAATCCTTGTTTCACTTAAATCAATGTTGTAGTCTTGGTGGTTGTTTGAGCTGTTCGAGTTTGATGTATATGTGCAGAAGATTCATCTGCTGAAGGGGAAACATTTCTTTGTGCTCAGCTTAAATCCGAGTTTTATGGTGCATTTTCATGATCCTCAGATGGTCCCGTTTCCCGAGTTGGGAAGTCGGATAAACCCACTGCACACTATCTGGCCATGGGCACCAATCTGCAATCAGAGTTAGCAGAGTTATCGACTAGCATATAGCTAAAGATCCAGATGTTGTTTTCTCAGGGGTTGGTGTAAACCACAACAGATCTAAAAGGAGAGTGAATATTGGACTTCAATTCATCAGCCAGAAAAGAGCTGTTTGCCAAAAGCACACAACAACAACAACAACAACAACAACAACAACAACAGTATTTTAGTAGATCGATATAGCATAATTTGGGGTAAATAGTTTGACTTTTATTTTGCTTTAAGCAGATGCTGTGAATAAGGACCAGTTTTTCGATGCAAATATTTGGACATTTGTAGTTAAACAACATGGGAGTAAAAGCAGTGCTCTGTTTTATTTGTTTTGTGAAAATGCAATAAAAATATTGTATCGTAAAAATATATAAAATAATCAATGGTTATCAAATAATCATTATCTAAACATTGATTAAAACAATCACGATTATCATTTTTTTTAGAGACAGTTCAGAAAGAAGACACCCCACTGAGTCAGTTAACTGTTTTTGTGTCATGTGGTTTTGCCACTGCCCCGCCCCTTTAGGAGACTAAGGACCCAGGTCCTGAGGAGAAGGATCGATTGTTTGCTCTCCACTGTCACCAAAGTAAATATTAGACCCATTTTTCACACGCCACATACATTCAAAACATTCTTACACTGAAATTGCATTTGTCAGACTGACACCTGAAACCTTCAAGAAGGTGAGTGTTGGATACTCAACAGACATATTTTGGATACAGTGTCGCATTTAAGTATAGCTAAGCTAATGATAAGCTAATGAGTAACAACCTCTACTGAAAGACTTAAGTAGGAACTTAACTTTAAAATGATGTAAAGGAGTTTGGGTCTGGGGATTAACAGAGACTTGAAACAGCAGGTTCAGCTGAACACCAAAAGCAAATTCAAAGAAACGCAATGCATCATGGTCTGTGTAATAATGTTTTTCTCATGCTGTAAAAAAAGCTTAATTGAATATAAAATTGCTTCTATCTTAATGCCTGCTCCTGAATTTCAATAATCAATCAAGCTAGCTTCTGATTATAGAGTAAATTATGTAAAATAGAGCATGTCTCTTTCCCCAGTAGTTTAATCCAAACAATAGCTTTATACCTAGCACCGCCGATAAGGAGGTAATGATGTGCAGATGCTGAGGCCGGAAGAAGGGAGGGCTGATGAGGGAATGAGCCACAGGTGTGCGGGGCAGGCCAACACACTGGGGGCAGGTGGGGGAATGACTACTACTGAAAAACAACTCCCAGATGTGTGAATATTTCACAGGATATACGACGTGACATACACATTTGGAAATGTGTCTATAACTTTACTTTAAGTAGGCGATACTCCAGAGTTAGAGGATGCACACAAAACAGAAAGACCTTTTAGGTGGGGAGCTCATGGTTCCCTGAAATATTAAAACTGACTCACGACGTGTTGTACCTTGCCATTCCCCTAGCAACTAACTGGTCAGAGGATTCCCTGGACCAAACGGTAGACTGCAGACAGTGGACAGCAAACGGCAAAGCAGCGACCCAGGTTGGCAATCTGGTTTTATTTTGTGAGGCAAAAGAGCTAAAAAGTTAAACTCCTACACTTCTGCTTGCCAGTGAAGTTAATTGTATGAAGTCCTTAAAGAAAACTACTTAATACTTCAAAGGATAGGTTTGGATTAGCATCTTTATATAACTGTCAAATACAGGATGTGTGTTTAAAGTGGATGGAATGTAGCGATGTAATTATTCAACCTCACCATTTTAAAGTTCAGCAGAAGCTAATGATCAGTCTAAGTTTGTCAAATCAAGCGGCCCCCTCACATACCGAGAGGAGTGTGGGGCCCCTCTACTTTTCAAGTACTGTTAGACGCTAACACTAGTGGTACTCGTCTCGGGTTGACTGCTCCAGCCGGTAAGTTTATCATTAGCGTGCAAAACCTTTTAATGGAGGCTAGGTTTGTGGTGCCGTGGCACATTTTTAGAGAGTATGGACTCGACATACATCAGGCGGATGCAAACACGACTACAAATCATAGACTGGTATAAGAAGTGGGCGTAGTCACCCATCGGTTTGTTGACTGCAGTTTTGAAGCCTTGAGTTTGGCATTTCAGATGGCGCCATCTTGTTTTTTTGCAACCAGAAGTGACACGAGAGGATGAAGCTAAGTACAACCGAATGATGTTTTGGACATTTTTCGGCAACCAAAAAGGTTACAATTAACTTTAATTACCTAAAAAGACACAATTGTTTACAATGTTTACTCAGGTAATAAATCAAATGAGAAGTAGGGTCATTTTCTCTTTTCTTCTATTCAAACTGACCTATTTTTTGCAACCGGAGGAGTCGCCCCCTGCTGGCCATTAGAAAGAATGCAAGTTTAATGCACTTCCGAATTGGCTTCACTTTTCAGAAGCGGAGGTTTCTGCCTGATTTAAATTAATGCTAATGTTGCTCTGTAACGTAGCGGCTGGATGTGTGAATAAGCCAGTTTTTTTGAAACAACTTTGCCATAGTAACTTTCTAAGGTGATAATATGTCAATGCTGCATTAACATCTTGTTCTGCTGATGTTAATGAAGCTGTTTGAACAAGAAAATCCTCTGGACATGTTGCTTATAAACTTCACACAACTAACTGAAAGAACAGTCAGTACCCTACCAAAACAAATAGTTATTTTAAGAAAATTATTTCGAGAAATTTGACATATAAACCAAAATAATACCTTGATTTAACCAAATACACAAGCCTAAACATTTTGCAAGAGATATTTTGTGATTTAAATGAAACAACAAAGTAGTTCAGAACAAAACAAAATATATTAATTATTTAAACAATTTATATATGAAAGGTTTTTTGTCCTCCGTCTAGAATAATTATGTTGCTCCATGTGTTTGTAAACCTCAGTTAGTGGGTTTGTAAACTCGGTAATCCGAATTAGAGCCCTTGGTGACCATCTGCTGTCTACACTGTCAGCTCTGCGCACTACTTTGTTACTGCATTCACCTCGGCCCGCCCCCTCTTGTGTGCGTGTGTGTGTGTGTGTGTGTCTCTCTCTCTCTCTCTCTCTCTCTCTCTCTCTCTCTCTCTCTCTCTCTCTCTCTCTCTCTCTCTCTCTCTCTCTCTCTCTCTCTCTCTCTCTCTCTCTCTCTCTCTCTCTCGTGTGTGCGTGTGTGTATCTCTTGTGCGGGGGTATTGCCTACCGGGCGGAGTAATTCGTGTTAGTGTCTACTGACTGCGTGTGTGTGTGTGTGAGTGCGTGCTTCGGCTGCTGCTTGTCACTCATTGTGCCGTGAACACGGGTAGCGACAAGGACCAAAAATCCGTCCGGTAGCAGTTGTCCTCTCCTGGAACGGCTCTCTTTACCTCCCCCCCTTCTTTCCTCAGTAGAGAAACCTCGCTTGTTTTAAAAGTGCGTCTGCTCTGCAAGGAGAATATCTGTGACACATTACAATGCTTCAAATACGGGACCTCATCTGGGGATTGCTATTCGCTGGATGTGCAGGTGAGAAGCTTGTGTTATTTATTATTCGCAGAACGTTATTCAAAGGCTGAAGCCAAAAGCCCAAATCTGTGCAACGCCAAGGCCGAGCTGCGCTGACTCCGGGAGCAGCATCCTCTGGTCCCGCCAGCGGCATCCTTGTCACTGACTCCGGACAGCGGCGTCAGGTTAGAGCTGCTGGTGCCTCTGCGCAAATCATCACGATCATACCAAAAGTTTCTGTGAGGAGTGAGAGGATCGTCGCTCTTTTGAGCTGCAAATTGCGTGGAATACCAGAGCCAGATTCGGGGTATATTTTCGAATCAGGAGCAGCTTGCCTTCGGTGCATTTTTGAATATCTCCGCGCATTACAGAGGAGCGTGCCAGCTCAGGCTTACCATCCCGAGTTAAGGCACATCGTCGCTTTGCCTCATTTTGACCCACACGTGCTGCGTTGTTTTTTATTAATATTTGTATCCGCCTTAGACTCGAGTTCATTTGTTCGTGGATGCTGGCTGAGATCAGGACTTGGTGGTGATGCAGGGACGCTTCTGTGGTCCGCCCCCCCCCCTCCGCCCGCCCCCCCTCGAGCCAGCAGATAGTGCTTTACACTCTCTTTGGCTGTGTGCAAGCCACCGTTTTTCCGCTTCAAATGTCAAATAAGACCAAAACTAAACGGCTCACCCGAAAGTCCAGCTCTGCTGTTTCACTTCTGCTGGGTCAGCCGTGACGCACAGGGGATGCGGTGTCCGGAGCGTCGCTCGCTCTTCGCGGGGGATGCTTTGTTTCAGTCCGCTGGAAACCGCTTTAAGGGACATTTTATCAAGACCATAAAATCAAATTGTGTTTTCTCACAAGCACCCGCTTGAACTCTATTCCCAGGATGGATTAGATGCGGCCACCTTTCTGTCTCTGGCCATCACCGGATTTGGCACATACAAACGTTATTCTGCGTTTATGTGTCAGTGTGGGATTTTAGTTTACCATCAGTCTGACCGTGTAGGTTAACAGCCTCTGACCTTCTTTATGTGACATAACTTCCGTTTATTTTGTTTTTTTTCTATCCAGCCAAATAACAACAGTTGAGTTTCCAACTTAATAGCGCAGTGCGTTTTTAGGCGCAAAATGACGTTGACAGCCCACAGGGCCTGGCTGATTTGATCGTGTTTTTTTGTTTTAATTTGGTTGGTTGGTTGGGAGGGAATTCGTCATCCATTGAGGACGACTGAATAGTCATTCAATGTATACAATAGAATCCAATCCCAGCGCTCCCATGGTTATATAGGGAGGGGGGGGGGGGACATTTCCCCCCTCAACCCCCACCGCTCCCGCTTCTCACATCCTCCTTCCCTCCCTGCATCTGCCCCTCTTTCAGACTGCAACTGTGTGCTCCAAGTGGAGTTTGTGGACCCCCAGGGGTCCTTGGAGAGGGGAAGAATAGCTTTATTCTAATAATAATGATTTAATTCAATGTATTAGACATTGTGCAAATATACAGGGATGATTATAACCTCAGGTTTAGATTTCACCATTCTTCCTCTATATTCCAATTGTCTGCAGTTTTCTTTATTAATTTCCTGTTTTTGCCTTCAGTGTTACTTTTGTCAGAAAAAAAAACTGACTCATTTTAATGCTGATATATGTATTTGAGTTAAATATTCAGTAGATGATAGATGGTTGGATGATAGACCAAGGGCCCATTTGTTATTAAGGCATTGTGAACAATATGAAGCCTACTGAGCGTGACATTTTTAAGTTTAAAAATAAACATGTCAGTACCCTCTAGTGGACAAACTCTTCAACGTGTGGTATTTGTGAGCTAAAATTGAGCCAATATTGTTGGCTTGGTGAGGAGCTAATGTGTTATATGCGGATGACACGCGTCAACTTGCAGATCTGTGACCTGACAATATTGTCAAACCTTTGCTATGCGCGCAGATATGCACCATGGGAGGCATACCCATTGGTTAAATACAGGTTTTTATTTAGTTTCACAGTTTTTGCAATATTTTCAAGGTATTTTCAAATCAACATTTTCTTGCCTTCCACCTTTCACACAAAAAACACTGTGTCAACCTGTCACCATACCAAGTACACTTTTTTTTTTCTATGATTCACGATGCTGAAATATTCTGCCACCCCCGCAGTTCTCTGCACCTCATTCGGGAGGGAAAGTCAAAGGAACCAAAAGGGAGATAATTAGACAACTGAGCCTTAGCTCTGCTCTTTTGCGATAGAGGAAGAGATTCAAAGAAATTGATCACATTATTTGATAGGCCCGGGGTTTATTAAAAGGGTAATGACAGTATCACACTGTTAGAAGGCTGAGCAATTTAATTACATCTATTGATTTCCAGTTCCTGTTCCAGTTCAATGGAAATTAAATTTCGAGTCTTGACACAAACATTAAGATATGGAGAGCCACACCACCTTAAAAAAAAAAGTGATTGATTAATGGCCAGATTAAATAGAATATGATTTTAGAAGTGGAGACAGACTGTGGCCTTTCTTGTCGTGGTCTGTCTGCAGCCAGATGGATTGAGTCTGGTGTTTATTACCGCTTCTGACCTTGTGCTATCGGAGTGATCTACCATATCCAAAGTCATCATTCTGCAACCCGAAAGAGTGTAAGGTGATGGGGGGCTAATCGGAGAGACACAACTATTCGTCACACTGGTTCGAGAGTTAAAATGAGAGGGCCACCCTTGAGGGATGTGAAGTTATCAGTTGAAGGTTGAAGAGGTGATACTTGGTGACTGCTGATGCCTGAATTGGATTTTGACCGTATGATTTTAGATTGTTTGCCAGAGTTTGTGATTTATTTAGTTGCTAGTCGTTGAGAGGTTGATTCAGATGTCGAGATGGAGGATAGCATTATTTTCATTGTGATGACTTTGCTGAGTTTTTAAAACCCTTCCTCATGGTATTGTAAAGCAACGTTTCCTCATACGCATGATATATCTGAAGAAAAGTTATTTCTAAATTTGTGGTGTGTTCTCCTACGAATGTCCAACAACACGGGCGATCAGTGCGCCTGAGCTAGCCTCTGCAGTGCAGAACCTGTTTGGGCTTGGTTAGGTTAAGGACAATATTGCAGTTTTGGTTAGAATACCTTTGTTTGTTGTGTAAAATAACTACGTTCGTGACGTAACTTGCGTATATGGTGTATTACAGTGCAGTGCTCCTCGTAGGTGTAAGAACGAGGGCTGCCCGATTAGTCGATAAATCGGTTGCTTTGGTCTTCATTGATTTAGATTTGTTCGTTTTTTTCATTAAGCATTTTTCATGCTGGATGACTTATTTCCAAGAAACTTATTGACACAGTTCTGCTAAACTCAAGATTTAACGTGGCGCTTTTGTGTGGTTCTTTGTAGAGAAACTCAGTTTTATAGATCTGCCGTTTAAATCCACGAATCGTTTCGTCGACAAAACCGTTTGAGTGTTAGATGACTTTCTTTGGTCCCTCGACCACAGTCGTGTTTCAGTGTCAGACAGACTTTCAGAGTCATGCGTCTATTACTCAAACTGGACTTCCTCAATTGTATTTTTTCATGTCCTTGGTAGCTGAAACAAGCCCCCACCAATAGGAAACACTTTGTGTTGTTAAAATGCTACTTTTGGTCTGAACGCTCAGTTTCTGCTGTGCACCTGCCCTTCCCTTTATGAAACTCAAGATACTGAGTTCAAAAGGAAAGCACATCCGTGTGCTTTTGAATCTTAAGACAATGTGAACTGTGAAGGTTATTTAATGATCCTCTCTAGATCTACAGTAAAACTCTGTTTTTTTGTACATCAAGCATAGAGCTGAACTTCAAAAAAGAAAAAAGAAGTTTAACTTGAAATTCAGAGGGAGAAAAAAAATACACAATTCCTAAATGGCTCACATATGGGACTTTAACTGCTGTGGTGAGTTCAAAGCCACTATGAAAATAATACAGGCTATTTTTGACTGAGGGGGAACTGGAAAAAGCGGCCAAACAAGGGAAAATTATAAGGCGTTTTTAGTCTGCGCTCAGAATAAAACTGGAACTTTGCTCTGTAGTGGCAACACATCTATGCTGCAGTCAAAGTGACGTACACATTTTGTACCAATTTATCGCAGTTTATGTTGTTTAAATTCCCATCAGTGTAGGCGCTCAGATTACAGCTGAACCCACTTTGGACTCGGCTCATATTCAGACATACACTGCATACAACTGAAAAGCTTTCATATGGGCAAAAAACAGCATCAACAAGTGATTTCTTATTGAGGGTTTAGTTGCATGTTCTACTGGGCATTCATTCCTCTTATTCCATATTCTTTTGCTTCCTATTCTACTCAGTCATTTTTTGTCTATTGTTTAATGGTATTTTATACATATTTTCAGTTATAATCCCAGATTTTTATTTATTTTAATACTTACAAATTATTATAACAAATATGAATAGAGGAACATAGAGCGTAATAAATACAGACCGGTCATAATGTCATTCGTGGCTCTTTGCAGATCTGTGGAGAAAACTTCATATGAAAAGGTCAAAATATGATCAAATGAGAATGAAACCCGAGGCAGTGGGTTTTGATGCATTGTCCATACATTCGTGTCATCTCACAGCGCTTCTTTACGCTGAATCCAAAAATGCAGACAGCTCCAAACGAATGAGTTCAAAATGACGCGGCTGGCTTTTATATGTCTTCTCTCCTGACTGTTAGATGAGGATGGGCTGTCTTTGCATATTAATCAGTGCATGAATAGAGACCAGTGATTTGTATTGTGGGAGCAATGAAGGCGTCCTATAGAGAAATGAATGTGGGGGAGAGAAAAAAAAAAAAACAGAAGGAGATGGGCTTGTTATGCAGAACTGAATCATATGAAGTAGCTACAGTCTGCTGTGTCTTTTACAAACTTATTTGATCATTAGTCAGTTACATGACCCGATCGAATGCAACCGGTGCTCATTGATGAAAGTTATTTTTTCAGTTTTAGAAACTTCTAATGATCATCATGATCTAAACAAGTATGATTTCAGTGTTGAGTCATTGTGATTAAACATAAACTTAGAATTTGCAAATTACCTGCTGGTCAGTTCGTTGAAATTCACCAAGAATTTGGAAATTGTAAAATTTACTTAAAGCTTGTCAGACTTTCCTTGTTCTGGTCGATTTCCCCTGGTTGAACTGAACTTAGCTCTAATGCTAAATAACTCCTAATATCTCTCTTCAAAGAGAAACTGTGCTTGATGTGAACATTGAGCACAGGTAAAACATCTCCGGGAGTGGTTCTGATTCCAAACAGTCTTTGAAGCTGCTGGTGCCTGAAGGCTAAGAGCCACGCTGCTCACGGAGAATATGAAAGGTGATGGTGAATGGACCGTTGTCTGCTGTGGCACTCGACATCTTCGGCGGATTCCTTTTTTATCCTAACATCACCTGGTGGTTCTCCACGTCAGCACACAGTCTGCTTTGGCATGCAGCGTTGCATTTTTTCTGAGCTCTGTTTTAGTGAAGCTGCCAAGTCTGGTGAGGATGCCCAAGGTGACGATGGGCTACTTTGCTGCGTAACGGAATCCCAGCATGGTGTCCCTGTCCTCCTTGAACTGCCTGGAGAACTACAAGCACGGATTTTTATTTGGAATAGATACTGTTTGTATCGATGTTCCAGTTCTCTTTAGTGTTAGCATGGGGCCCAGTGATATTTATAGTCACTATTCCAACTTACTTCCCTCAGGACTACACTGGCGAACAGATGGTTTTTTTGTCTGTGAAAGTCAAAGAGACTTCTGAGTTGTCTTGTCGCAATACTCCGGTGACAAAAGTGATGCTTTTACATTCCTTTACTGAACGCTTCACCTGTTTCAAGCACACCTCAAATTTAGACATACCTGGCTAGACAATACCTCAATACAAAAAACCTCCTTGGCTGCAGTAACCTTTATCAGGGATTACATACACACATGACGGCACAGACTTATTTGCATTCTTAATGATGAATAGCTGGCAATGATTCTTTCGTAAGTGCAGCAAGGAGGAGGTTTCGCTTGATCGTCCCTTTTGTTCGGCAAAGCCTTTTGAGTGATGACACTCATGAAAGCAATATCATCCATGTGTCACTTGTAGATTTCTGATGCTGATGCTTCAACAATTAAGCATACACTTACTGGCATATGGTTATGCAAAGCTAAGCGTACATTGTAAACTGATATGTGGCTAAGTCGTGCAGTTTTGCATGACAGTTGAAATTTGCGGTCAATGCAATACACTACAAAAAGGACTAAAGGGCATCGCATAAGGCACGCATCGAAACACTCATTAATCTTCACACGCGTCCTTGTTCGGCCCATCCTGGCTACTGTACCTTTGGTACTTCTGTCCGTATTGCGCGTCCCGTGTGTGCTGCAGGCGTCATGGCGTTCAGATGTGTGAAGTCAATGATTCTTATGATCCCCTGACTTCTCCTGTAGCATTAACAACAGGTCACAGAGTCCCTTTTGACAAGCATTTTGGCCCACGACGAGGTATGTCCACCATTCCAGCCGGGACTTAACACACTCCAACTCCACATGTGAACACTTTAGCCTAAGCACGCACCCAACGTAGTCCACCCTGGACATAAAATAAATAACGGAGACAGCAAAAGTGCACCCTCCAAAAATAGATTTCTTTGTACAGAATAACGTGCAGCACTGTCGGAACAGGAACCAGACAACGCTGCAGGCTATTCAGCAGGACCGCATGAAAAGTGTAACTTTAGTCACCACCTGTAGACTTATTTGGGCATCATTATCCGTCTTTAGTGTGCATCAGTTACACCGACTTGCTGGCAACGTAATCGTCAACACGGCTCTTCCATGCTGTTCGCAGAGACGGAGAGTGCCAGTTCTGTATTGTTTTTGGCTTCTTCTAGCGCTGCAGCTTAGGGACTCATTGAAGTAAAAGTGTAAGACGGTCTAAAGGCAGTTTGTTCCAGGATTTCAGCAGCCTTGCTGATATCGCACCTGCTTTATTTGTCTTCAAGGAGGGGGGAGGTTTCTACTCTCAAATCCTGCTTTTCAAATCACCTGGAGAGGCAACTCTTTGTCTTGCACACCTGTTGTCCACAGGGATAATTGTTGCTCTTGTTTTCCACACAGTTCTTTGTGATTGAGTCTCACTATTTAAAGATATTTTCCTCTTTTCTCAGCGACTGTGTTTTTGCTTTGCTTGAGGCTCTTACTATTTTACAGTGGGGGGCCCGTTCCGTCATGCCATTATCTTCACTCGACCCGACTTTTTTTGTTATGTTCGCCTTTGATTGGCCGCTCAGGCAATCACTCATTTATCCCTGTGTTTTTGTTTTGCTTGCAGTAGATGGGGGGGGGGGGGGTAAAGAGAAGCAATGAAGTGCACTCCAAAACCCCAACTGGCATGTTGAATGCACACTAGTTCAATTCAGCACATGCCGCTTTACTGACCTGAATAGAAGAGGCATTTGAAGCAAGTAAACAAAAACAAAAACAAAAAAAAAAAAAAATCGACATGTAGGCCAACTGCATGGCAAACAGCAGAGCCAGTTGTAGTAGAGTGTTGATACCCGACCTGAGCCTGGCGGGACCCATCGGGGCAGTTATTTACAGAGGAGGTTCAGGGCGAGTTTGGCCTACTTTACATGGCGCTGGAAGTTGTTGTTAGTAAAAATATGGTGTACAAATAATATATTAAAATGATGGACCTACAGTGTGTGTGAATGTGTGATTTCAGCTGTTCAGTGGACCGACTGATTAGTTCCATAAGAAACTCAAACACTAACAGACTAATTTAACATGTTTATGTTGTTGCCCTACCTGATATTAACCTGATTATAGTTCACCTTTTCAAAAGTCATCCAAACCAACAAGTGTTACAACAGTATGTCATGTCAGCTCATGCCAATTTATACAATACATTGGTAATAAACTCGTATCAGCCGACACATCGGTTGGCCTCTAGCATGCACTCCATTAAAATATGTTTTGCCGCTATGATAGAGTTTTGCCAAATGGACTGCAGCCAATGTGTATTGCAAAGCTGGGATAATAGCCATTAGGGCAGGACACTCTAAGTTAGTGTGTCATTCTGCATTTAAGTTTGCACTTTAGCAATGTTATACTTAGAATATAAATAGTAGAGGGTAATTATACTAATTCACATTATATTGTGTAAACAGGCAACAAGCTTGTTGACTTGTAATACAGCTTTTGGAGACGTCACACATGTGATCTCTATTTGCTGGCCACCCACTAATATTTAGGCAAGTGTAGGTGGCATCGTGTTGTGTGTGTGTTTTCTGTGAGCACTACTTTGTGTTTGGCACTCCTTAAAACTCATCTTCCTTTCGGTGTCACTTGCTGGGATGTCTTGGCATTTCCAGAGTTTACCTGAGCTAAAGCTGTCTGACACAATTTTAACTGCTGGAGCTCAGAGACCAACTTAAGGAGTATTCTTGCCACTGTGTTAAACAGTGTTTACCCATAAGAGCATAAAGACAGACCAAGCTCCTTACGTGTTGCCTACAATCTGAAATCATCGACTCACTTTACCTTTACTGAGCTGTCCTGGAGATTCAAGGCTGTGGCATATTTGGTTCTGCGTTTTACTGACTCTTAATCCCAGGGAGTGACTCACCATCATGATGTAATGCCTAGCAATGGTAGTTAGCTCATCCCTGGGACACTGTGATTGGCTGGCTTCCTCAGGTGCCAAGTCGTCTCAGCCTTTGTGTGAAGAACCCAAAAAAAAAAACAAGTGCGTCCTCTGGGAGTTGGGAACAAGGCGAGATGTGCAGCCTGCGCAGTATTCTGTGCACTTGTTTACTCTCTAAAATGGCATCATTGTCAGTGAGCACATTCTTGAGGCGAGCATCCTCTGTGGCTCCGTGGTGTTTTCAGGCCATGCCAGCAAAAGTCCAGAATGACTTATTTCCCCGCGTACTGTTCACAAGCTCAGGTGGCACAAACTCGGGACAGTTTTGCCAAGCTGCAAAGTCTCAGCTATTTAAATCATGTCTCTAGATTTGGCCGAATCCTAATGAAACTGTGATCACAATTATTATTCAAGCCCTGTGGAGCTTTTTTTTAATGCAGCCTTGCTGTGCATTCAAATAGCTCTGTGAGCAGAAACGGCAGACTCAAAACCAAGTAGTGAATTCAGCTGGAAAGAAAACATTTAAAATTTAAAATAGTAACTGTGAGAATTTTCATTCGTGGTAAAATAAAATAATATTGGGTTCGTGTTTCTGGGTAATGGTCTTCGGCAAATTATTCTTTTCTGAAATGAAGAAATGGCTAAATGGCTTCAGAGATGATGCCCTTTGTTTCCTTGTTGCTGTTTTCAAAGAAGGGAAAGGTGCAGCAATTATAACCCAGTGGATGTGTGTGTGTGTGTGTGTGTGTGTGTTTTTATTCACCATATTCAGGTCTCTCTAAGGACATTGCTGTGAAATTGGCTGTGAGCTAATGCTATGGAAACGAGGAAACACAGACACATCTAAGAGCTGTTGATTTGACAGCGGATGCAGCACAGAGACTCTGCGGAGCGTTTGATCAAACTGGAATGTCAAATATCATCTAATTAACTGGTAAAATCTTGCCCGCAATCTAATATGGGAGCTGCATATAAGCAGAGCCCCGCTGCTGCAGCCCATGTGGAAGTCGAATGTGAACATTGATGAGGTCAGACTGATCAAAATAGATGGTGTTTTTGTGTTGTGCCGGTAGCAGGTGGTTGCAGGATAACGCCATCAAGGTGCTGAGAGGGAGTGGCTGTTGCCACAACTGACACAAAGTGAACTTAAATTACACCTGAAGGGCGCAGCATCAAACCTCTACATCGAGTATAGGCGTATGCTCTTGGTCCGATTCTTAGGCTTGTTTATTTAGAAGAGTCCCTGACTCAAACCATGTACCTTTTGTAGCTTAAGAATACATTTAGTTGTTAATTATTCATGCATTGTAACAAATCGCAGAGGACTAAACGGCCAAATAAAAATAATCCTCTAAACCAAGTTGAAAATTATCCTGTATATAATATGTTTAAAATAACATCCTAAGAAATAGAAATGTACAATTTTACAAATGTTATAAGTGGGACCAACTTTGCATGAGATCTGTCAGTATTCGACACTCACAAATTACAATCTAATCTACATTAAAAGCCACTTTTTAATAACTGAGTGTATTGTACCGAGCCTCTTGGGTGTCAAATGGTGGCAAACAAATATTAATGTGGGAATCTGTGCGAACACATTGAGAAACCAAAGCAAAAGCATTACGATACCAAGCATGTTACTTTAGATTAATTATTAATTGTCTAACTGTGTGCACAGATTAAGATGCTGTGCGTTCAGTTTGGCAATCCATTTACACAGAAACTGTGAGGAAAATAAATATTTGGAGGAGCGCACAGTCAAGATACTGTGACCACCTTGTCTATAGGTACAAATGGAGTATTAAGTATAATTCTGTGCTTGTAAATAGAATACATACATATTCCAAAAGCCTCACTTCAAAATATCCCCTAAAATGTAACATTTCTCTGGTGATATTTTCCAACATATGACCCTAAGTAGCCTATTACTATTACTTTTGACAGACAGAAACTGGAAAGACATGACAAACACAAAAAAAAAGGATATGGCAGCTCTCTTTTGAACAATTTTCGATTTTAAAATAAAGACGGCACACCCAATCTCATTTGAAAGTGGAAGACAATCACAGCGATTTGACCCAACACTAACCCCTCTGAGAGTCCTTTCCATTATGCGTTTATGGTCAGGCTGCTGCATTTGATGAGATCAAGAGAGGTCTGTAATTTATTAGGCTTTCACACTAACTGCATTGTCGAAGAAAAAGCGCCAGGAGTGGCTCACTGTGTGCCGGCGATGGCAGACAAAGGTGGAGTGCGGCAGGCGGGAGGAGGAGGGGGGTGGAGGAGGACGCTGGAGGCGGGACACAATGCAAAGTGTTGTCAAGGAGGAACCACCGAGTCGGCAGGGCTCTTCAACCTCTGGATTCATTGTTTCCCTTTCTGTCCCATTGCATGTAGTAAAGCTCATTGAGACCAGTGAGGGTGTTAGACATGGTTAGATGTCTTCTCTAGACCTTCATTCCATGATTTAATTAAAGAATGATCATATTGTTCAGTATGACTTTATACATTATTTAGTTGTCTGTCTGCATGGCTATAGATGCGAGCCTCTCTTCCCATTGCAGATCTAAGACATTGCTTAGAATTTCTTTTCTTAGATCCTGTCTTAACTGTTTTTGTTACTAATTTAAATGTATGAGTTGAATGAAACCTCAGATGTCCTGAAACAAGCTCTCTTTGCCTTGAATGATAAGCCCATGTGAGGTGCGTTTTTCTTCAGAAAATAAGACGAAGCGCTGACGTTCTGCTGACAAACTGAATGCTGTAAAAGGAGCCAAATGTTAGCTTGTGTTTCGTGGCCTGATTATGTCTCTGGCATGAATAGCCACTCTCCTGACTGACAGCTGTCTCATTTTATCTGCGAGGCTTTTCTGCATAATGCACTGCTCTGCTGCTTTAATAAGCCACCGTTACTGCAAAGTTCTGTAGCTGTGTAATTATTTTGCCCTACTGACACTTCCGAAAGTATGCCGGCATAACAAAATGGACACCATCAGACTTTTTTGCCCTGGTTGGAGGACAGACTTTGTTCTGTTGATACATGAATGTTGACAGGTGATAAAGAAAGTCTTTTTTGGCAGTCTTGGCATAGTTGTTTGGTAGTTTGTCCTCCATATTATTTGGCAGCTTACAGTGTTCGTGCTGCATGATTTACTGTCAAATGCTCAAAATTGAAATGTAGAGTTCCTGGCATATGAATTTGTGAATAAGAAATTCTGCAAATCTGCTGCCTTCACTCGTTGCCTTATGGTATCTTTGCACAAAATACACTCTCTTGAAAATCATTAAATTATCAATAAACTCCCAACTAAGCTCTCTAAAGTATTTTTAAATTAAAATGTAATGTCGGCAGTGACTACTCCCCCCTGAAGACACATCTAACTTTTCCCTTATGGTTGAAATGCGGACGACATGTTGTGCCTTCACTGGAGAGGTAGTAGTATCCGCCATATTTTGAACTAAGCATAAAGAAAGAACAAAATACTGTAACATGTACAATGAAATACAGATTAAGCTGCCCATCTTCATGCTGTACAGGTCCTGCCTCCTGATCCTAAAGTCTCTCCCATGGTTTTGTCGCACAACTCAAAACTTTACCATGCTGCAGTTGTCACATGCTAATATTGGAGCAATAGACAGAACGTTGCCGTAGAACATTCAAATCAGCCATCATTAAAAACAATCTGGGGTCTTGCTGAATCGTCCAATTTCAAAGTGATAGGATTGCACAGATCACTAAGCTGGTATCAGCTGGTATACTTGATATTTGGATTGTTTTTAACAGGAATGGGTGATGCAATTGCACGCAGTTTATTTTACTTGGAATGACTTTTTTCAACTATTTCCTTTCCCATTCCTGCATCAATCTTTCACTCTATTTTGAAAATGTACTTAACATATACAGTGTTTGTTGGTCGTGTATGTGTGTACAAATATTAGTGGAACAGCAGAGCAGGGAAAATATCTACTATGAGGTTCACCACTTGGAAATGTCTCTGGCTATTTCTGCACTGTTTTACCAGTTACATAATCAGATAGCATGTGCTTGCCTCTCTTTCCAGCATGCTGATGTTAAGTGGACCAGATGCTGCCGTTGCCAGAGTTCTAATGGGTTTGGAGCACAAGTAGCTTGGCCAAGTTGGTAGACATCAAGATCAAGATTGACTGCTTTGTTCAAGCAATGCAATAACTGTGTATGCTGAGTTATTGCTGAGCTCAGACAAAGAACTAGTCTCATAAAGCCTACCTGGGCCAAAAGCAAAGGGTTCTTTTTAAAGATGGTGCTGTTTTTTTGTTCTGTCTGTGAAACCCTTTGATGACGACCAATATACCTTGACATACTGCAGAATGTCATGAATTCTGGTCTGGCTTAGTCCAAGAAGGATGACTCAGAAGTTTTTAGTGAACCTCTTATCTTTTTTTTATATAATCCGTAACATATCAAAAAAGCTTGACATTTACTGATTATATTTATATTTTTACTCCTTGCGATTTACACCAAAAAGGGTGTTCAATAAAAACATATGGGTGCCAGCTGTGATGCAATAATATATTTGTTTCCTATTAAGGGTGCAAGATCTGAGATTGGGAGCATTTTGATTGCTTTCAACGGCTTTCAACTTGTCGACGGTGAGCCAACGAGGTGGGAAGCATTACTCGCTGTTTGATAACATTCAAAGTAAAGTTAGGCGGTTTCACGGTGGTTAAGTTCTAAAGCACAAATTAATAACCATCAAACATTCAGATGATGTGGCGACAGATGCACTTAGTTTGAGGCAGCTATGGAAATGCTGAAGGAATCTCTTGAAAAAATGAGCTCAATGTTCTTGTTGAAAACCATAGACTGATATAGAATGTGGACATTGTCTTTGTGATGTCACCCATAGCTTTAAGAGACAGTTGAGTTTTGTAAAAATTCACCCCCAGCACAGTTGTCATGAAACCGTTGTTGTACCAGGCTGTAAACATGTTTATTTCGGCTGTTAATGTTGGGTATTTTAACATTGAGGTCTATGGGGGGTTGGGTGGCTTTTGGAGGCAGCCTCAAGTGGCCATTTGATGAACTACTGTTTATGGAACTTCAGTGTTGGCTTCATTTCTGAGCACCGGAGGTTGCCGCTTTGTCAAAAACGCGCCTTAACAGAAAAATTGCCATGAAATTTCACGAGTGTCCAACGTGTCAGAGTCAGAACAAGTTGGACATTAATTATTTACAGCCTTTCCTTCAACAGCACCCTCAAGATGACTACAACTGTATTCCTAAAAACAAAGCTCTGTGATATTTAATAATACTTTGTTCATATTGGTCTAATGAACTTTGTTGCCTGTAGGGGCTCAGGTCACTAAACTTCTATTCTCTAGTCTCTAATCTTGACATTGGTTTTATTTTCCTCTATGGAGAAATATTCAACTTTTCTTTGAACAAAGACCATTATTGCATTCATGATGATTTATCTCACATAGCCACTGTCATTATTCAGAATCACTGTGACTAGTGAGCCATAGGTAGACCACTTATCAGTGTCTGACCCACTGTCTGTGAGAAAGAGCAACTCCAAATGCCACATCATGCTCCCATTTTCCACTGTTTGTTTCCCTGTAATCTCTTTCTCAACATCTCAAAGAAAGCATACTGTGGTATGACCTGCTAACACAGTGAAAGCCCACTGTTCTTTTTGACTGTGCTGTTTGACCAAGCAGCTCACTTAGTTAGCCACCCTGTGCCATGGACACCTCCTGGGACTTTGTCGACTCCCACTTCCTTGGACGCGACCCTAAAGGAGCAGGGAGCGAAGTCTCAAATCTTCATGAATCACTGTGTCAGATTTTCACAGGCCAAAGTCTCGCTGAAGTGACTCTGCGTTTCCTGTCGGGACGGAGAGCGAACGGTAATTTCCATGGGAAGTGGAGTACAGAAAATGAGGGAACAATGAAAATGAGGAGCTTGAGGACACAAATGAGCCTGTTGAGAATGGCCCGGTTGTTAGTCCTGAGGTGCATGAGACTGGGTTTGCATACAGTGTTAGCTGACATGGCCAGCTGCCCAAGGACAGAGCCCTTTTTACAGAAGCATTTGCTCATTAGAGAGCACATCTCGCATTGTTTATGGACTTTAATGAGCCTTACCAAGGGTAGAAGAACAAAGACGAGAAAATACGGGCCTTGCATTCAAAAATGTAACAGGTCCACTCGCCTAGGAAAGGAAAAGAAAGGGATTCAAGCCCTGCCTCCTCAGTAATCTTTCTTTTTCTGAAAAGTACACGCCCCTTATGCGTTTGAGGATGAGGTCTAGCATCCCCCCACCCTCACCCCCCAGCTTTGTTCTCCAACGTTTTTACCCTTCTGTCTTTCTTTTTCTCATTACTACTATTGCACAGAACAATCTCAGGGCACCATTTTGCCGAGGACATTGAGGAGCTTAATTAGTTCATTCACGGATATGGTTCTTCTTACTAGCCCAATGGCTTTAGTACCTCTGGAGGGCCTTAAATGTCAGCTCCCTCTTGCAGAAAAGCCTCAAACTGTACAGAATATTAAATACCTGTCAGGTTAATAAGGGAGAACCCCAGCAAGCCCTTCTGCATTTATTTAAAACATTTGTACCTGCTTTGAGGGGCTCAAAGTGGCAGTCCTTTAGCACTGTAGCGGAAGAAGAAAGAGGAAAATGGCAAGTGATATAAGAACGTCCCTATAGTCGATCATTGGTTTTTATCACTGCTGTCTTTCTGTCTTGATTGGCTCCATGCAAAAGAAGACTATATTGCATAAAGGGACTACTAATAGAATGTGGGGTTGAAGAAATGAGGTTCAGGCCCAATTACAATCCGGCCCCTACACCCTCCCACTCGTGACAGAGTGAAGTCTGTTTGTAGTCATCCTTCTTTAAGGTGTAAGGTGTAAACGGCATCAAGCTTCCGGACAAATTTCCCTCTCTCCGATGGTTACCATGGTTTCCTTTTGGCATCTTTGAGAAATGGCCGCCTGAGCCAGAAAAATAAAACTCCCCAGCTTCTTTGGTGGCATTTCTTTTTCTTTTTGTAAACATCAGGACTCCAGACTAGCTTTTTACATTGGTTGCTCCTAACTTTTTCATTTAGGTTCACTTGCATTATGTGAATTATTGTGAACAGGAATAATGGTGCAGATGCATGTTTATTTTTATTCAGACTAGGCCATCTCCACCACGTTGGGTCAGAAGGATGCTAGAATTAGGGGGTCCATGGGGCCCTTAGACCCCCAATTTTTCCCTGTACTGAGAGTAGATTAAACTTAAACCCGGTCTTTTTTTAAATCAAAATGTCTCCTGTTAAATGTACAGTGTGTCACCCACCCACTTCTGAAATTAATCCGACGTCTCTGAATTGGAGACAGGGGTGACAGGTGATGAAGCCGTTATGTCCACTGATGATGTCGGGTCTGGGCTTTGCCGTTCAGTAATTCTCTTAAAGTGGCATTACGGGTATGTTTCAAGGTTGTGATGTGCGGTGCGCTTTCACACAAACACACTCAGATTTAGAACTGCTTAATGTCAGCACCAGTGCCACACAATTCAAATGTTTAGTTGCAAGATTTTTTGGTCGCATGTGCGAACTGTGGTGTTCCATGACGAACACAAAACGGCGTTGCATGTGGTCGCTAAGTGCAACTGGCTAATTCAGCATCGATAGAGACTTGCTGTTGGATGGTTTTATAACCCACTTTCCACTCCCAGATAATTGAATTAGCATGGAACTGAATATGACTCTCCGCGAGAACACGCAAACAGAGTGGAAGTGGGCAGGGAGGGGATGTAGGGGGCAAGGTTGGAATTGATCTTTAGTGTTAAGAAAAGGTGTTCAGTTTAATGAAATATCTGTATAAAAATATTAACTGATATATACTTGTACTTTTGCCACAATGGCATGACCTTATATGTTTATCCCTAATAAAATAATATATTTCTTACATTGTTTCATAGTATTATATTGTAGTTATGTGCATATTCATTCATGTATAAAATATATATATTTCATTGATCTTAAGTGACTAATGAAACAGGTTTCAAATTGATGGCCTGAAAAGAAACAACCTAGAGAGGCATTTGCTAGAGTGCTTTTTGTCTTCAGATTGACAAAAATGCTTGTTAGTCGGCTTCTTGGTTGGACACTCAAAACTAAATGAACTGCATCCGATAACGTGATTTTAAATTACAGGGCTCATAACTCGGTATGCATTGATTGAACAGAGGTTTACGTCAGTCTCCAGTGATGGGAAAATGATACCAAAAACTCAATAACAGCAAGATCCTCCTTTTAGGGAAGGTGCAATTAGGTCATACTTTCCATCCTATCCTTACAATTTCAGTGACATCTGAACTGTCATTAGTGAGACGGGCCCCAGAAAATGGATGGAGTGGAGAACTATAGAGTGCTGGGACTGAAATGTTTAGAGGCCTGGGCTGCTTGCAGGGCTTCCTGTAACACTATCCTGTTTGTGGAATGGGGGGTATTCCTGAAATGACATTCAGTTTCTGGGCAACAGAGCAGCAGCTGTGCATATCTTTGTATCCAGGGGGGACGAGGTGTGATAAAAGCCCATTGATGCAGCTGTGTTTGAACAGGGAGATTGCAGTTCGATCAGTGGCTCGGGGGATTCTCCGACCAACAGAGTTGATGGAAAGAACCTCATAAGATTCCTGCAGCGCCTACTTTTTTTTTTTTTTAAAGGGAGGCGCAGGCAAAAATATCGGAGACAAGAACAGACGGCCGAATGGATGACAGTTTTATGTTGCGTTTTGCACTGGGACTTAAAAAAGATAACAATGTTGGATGGCATCATGGGATGTCTGTTCAGTGCAAGGCCAAAGTGGTTGGCATGGTGATTTTGAGAAATGGAAGTTAACTCATTAAGTATGCATTCATAAAATAAAAAAGCACAGTGTCACTGGTCTTTGTCAGTAGTTAATTTCATATAAAATTGCACAATTGACCTCACAAATTGCTCTGTATTGTAATATTGTCATTTCATCCTTGACTTTGACATTTTGGAGAAGACACTATTCACTCATAAACCTTTGTTGGAAAATGGAAAGACAAACATGGAGCAACACATTAGTGGCAGATGTAATTGACAGAACTATGCAGAATTAGGGCTGAGGGACGATTCAGCATTATCTTTTATGGTCTCCTAGTGGAATCATATTGTGATTATATGATTTTATCATGTTATTGTGCCACATATTTCTGTTTGCCAAATTGATGCTTCCAAGCAAGCTTCCATTTTTTTTTAAACCTAAAAAATTAGTTTGTAAGGTTTTTGTTTTACACACAAGACATATTTTGGTCATTATCTAGAATATTTCATAGTACAGCTGCACCTAATGATTGTTTTCTTCTTTCTTTTTTCTCTTCGTCGATTAGTCTAACAACTAATTACTAAAATATTTCCACACTTTGGAGGATCGTGGGCAAGGTTCTTTTTGGCTGCAGCTCATTCTTCGCGGGAATGCTTTCTTTCACCGAGCGCTGCCATTCTTGCGATGTGCCAACGGACGTTATCGAAATTGAAATCATTTTGTAATCGATGATGCCAATTACTGTGATTCGACCCACATGGGCTCGGTTCGGCGTCTCAGTTACAGGCCTGTGCAGAACTCTTAATTCATAGCTGCGACTAAAGATACAACCTATCGCACCAAGTTGCACTGTACCGCAGCACCGATGGACTTAAATGCCATCTAAATAATTGACATCTAGTTTGCCTCCAGCCATGTACCACCACCACCATGCAGCCTACGAGGTGATAAGGACTGCGATGTTTTCAGGAAATGTAACAGAGGACATCTTGGCTGTCATTGGTTACTTGTTGATACTCTTACTGCTGAAGCGGAGACGTGAGTGGAGGTGGATTATAACAGAGCCACTCTCCACTGCTGTGGCCTCATTAATCACTGTCCTCTGGCTCTCCATGGGTGTAGGGGGCTCTTTGTCTGTGTTTGGAGCATTCTATGTTGGTTTTGATGCAGTGCTCAGATGCTGTAGCCTCCATCCCAGTTGGTGTCCAGGAAAGATGGCGGACTCAGAAAGCCAACCGACATTCATGCTATTTTTTTTGGGGGGGGCTTTACAGTAAGAATTCCCACTGAAGTCTAGATTAGGACTTCATTAACCTACACAGAAGCTATGCCACATCAGCTGTGAGTTTGTAGAGCTTCTAGACTTTTTTGCCCCCTGAATTCTACATGCCGCTGTCTCTCTGTGTTTCGCTATTGTCTGATCAGAGGTGCTTAGAGACTTATATTTCAGGGTGGAGAGATTTGTCTTCTATTGTTCCTCGTTCATTCACACCGCTGACAAGTCTCTCAGCCAGCCATTTCTCAAGCCGAGGTTTTTATAAAGAAAGAATGAAAAAAAAAGCAAATTCCTAAAAGACTTTCATTATCATTTTACGAGGCAAAAGTGTCTTTTTGAGGCGGATTCATTTAATGAGAGCTACAGAAACTGCAGTGGACACATAATTCTTTATGACCAAATGAAACTCGGTTTCTTTGCAGACTTTACAAAGTTTCGAGAAGATGTATGAAGATAATTTCTCAGTTTGGCTTCAAAGCTCTTAGTTCTTGGCTTTTCACAGTGCATGTAGGATATCTATAAACAAAAGCCTCACTTAGACAGATGCTTTGCTTTGCTTTGTTGCATGAAGATGGCCTCAGAAAAGACTGAATGTGTCTCAATAGGCCCAAGTCACTGCTGATTTATAGGCAGCCGAATCGTCTCATCAGAGTGGTCGGTAATGATGAGCATTAAGACCGCTGAGAGCCACGGCTAGCGAGAGTTAACCCTGACAATTGTTTTTACACGGTGATGAAACATCACATTTTGGGCCAGACCTACACAAAATTGTTATTGTATGTGGTGAATGTCACAAATTAGTTTTCATATGGAAACTGTTCGCAGTTCTAAGACTGAACAAAGTATCGGCCAATTTGATGAATTTTCCTTTGACAGGGATTTTTCTTCCTCTTCCTGATGTATGTGTCTGTCATTTGAGAGGCAACAATCTCCGCAACCGGTAATTGGTATCGATCAGCAGTCCTGTTAACCCCCTCTAGGTACGTTATGGTCAATTTGTGGCCATAATCATAGAATTAATCTTCCTGTGAGTGATTGCTTGCATTGCAATAGTGCTCAGGAACTTTGATTGTACTTTGATAATACCATTATTATGATAGCAATATTTTGTCACCAGTTTTGTCAAAAGAGCATTAGATGAACCACTTGAATGTGACTGAAAATACTTCTTAAAATTTGCAGTCCAATCAGCTTTTCCTAGATTAATACGGTATAGGTTCCAATAAAAGCTCAAAGCAGCATTAATTAGGTTAATTAAGGATACTTGGCCACTTGGTTGCCAGAAAGCCAATCCGAAATGTCTCCTTATCAAGTTGTTACAGTTCCATTGTAAAAAAGAAAAAAATAATTACCATTTTAAGCATCTAGCAGATGAGATTTCTGGCCAACTGATGAATCTAAGTTCAATATTTATTCTCATTATAGCTCCGTTTCCTCCAGCAACTCCGGAGAGTCATAGTGCTGGGCAGGTTGAGTATAGTGGGTTTATCAGAGCTTTTTAGCTAAGAGCAGCTGGAGACAAATCAAGATTTTTGGGCCATAAAACCAAAACAATGAACTTAAAGAAGCTAAATAAGTCTGTTAGGTTGAAAATTTCCTTTGTTTGTCATTACAAACCCTTTAGCCAGAAAATATTGGTTGGTGGAGCTTAAAAGATGGCTTCTGTAAATAAATGTAACCCTAACCCGTATGGATGCACTGATTGCATTTAAAAAAAAGTCTTACATGCAAATTCCGATTTTCTTTCTAAGCCTTGGAATTGAAAGGCTCTCTAGACTAACTAACTTGGAAGTTGTGACCAATTGCAAGCTTCATGTCCTCTATATTCACACTGCAGAACTTCCACACCGACGACATGAGGTGTGTGCGTGTCTGTGTGTGCGAGACATTACTGTCGGTGCCGCTGTGTGCTGACGTAAAACTATCAAATATAAATGTGGCCGGTCACCTCTCATGGCCGATATAGGATAGTAGGGATGCACCGATCGATCGGCATCCTTAACTACTCAGCCCGCCGAACCCTCAACAGACACAAAACCAACAGCAGAGACACCTAATATCACAAGCTTGCATTTCTAATGTTGCTTGCATGAATTCATAATCTTGAACAAGGAAAGAGTTGCCACGGCTTTGATACTGCATCAGTAACATAAGGACATTATTAGAATATTTACAGATGAATGGAACCATTGTTTGCTAGATGACAAAGTGATTAGTGGAAGGGAAGCAGGCAGCAGATAAACAGACACGTTTCCCCCCCATTAGACTTTGGGAGGCAACAGCGCCGATCATGCTGTCGCCAGTGATCACAGGACCCATAAACAAAACCCAATTAGAGATGTGGAATAACAGGGCGTTGACGGAGTGGGCGGGGCTGACTCAAGGACCTGCTGGGCTCCAAAGACACCACAGACGTGACGTGACGTGACTGCGTCTGGAAAATAAAATAATTCCGATGAATTAATAATCGTGGAGAAAATGTCATAAATAATGAGGACCGTCGACTGGTTTTGTGCTGAAAGTGGAGCCGTGCTGAGCCCCCCTCCCCCATGACTGTTGATGGTGGCAGGAGGCAAGGCGCCAGACCGATATGTGATGTGATCCCTGAAGTCCCTCAGCAGACGGGAAAAAACGGGAGTCCCTGGAGTGGTGCTAAGGAGGTGGTGGTGAGGTGGGGGTTTATTGTTTGTGGCTGTGTGGCTGTGTGTGTGTGTGTGTGTAAGTGTGCGTGAGAGAGAAGGCGGGACTCTGAGGAATGGGGCGGCCATGTCTTCTGCTTGGCTTCACCTGAGACAATGAGTCAGCCTGGCACATTTGTGCCAAAGGGGGGGTGGGGGGGCTAAAGGTGATACCGAGCCAAACAAAGTAGCACACACCCAGATGTACACAATGTACAGCTTCCCCAATCTTAAGCTCCATTCATTGATCTTTAGTCTTTAGGGAGCGGGAAAGCATTAAAACAAGCCAACATATAATCGCCTCGTAAAGCGGTTATGACTAACAATGGTCTCGTATGATATTCTCGGTCAACAGTGTGCAGTAATAATAGCAGAAACACTAACTGTATGCAGAAATCTGAATTCAACTGTTTCAACACTTAAGTGTAACCCATTTATAATAATTATGTGTTTTTAGTACTGCATATTGATTTAAATGACTTTAATCACAAAGTTGCTGTAGAATATTCTTCAACCATGTTTATAGTTAACAGGCTTCACAGCTCAAAATATTCTTCTAATGACGTAAATTGGAGCTAGAATGTCATTAAACAGTGAAACTACAGGATATCAGTGCTGAAAATGATTTTTCTTTATTGTTACATTTGATATGTTCAACATTTATTCAGCCTCAAAAGGTTTGAGAGGACTGAAGTCCTTGTTTGAAGTCCATCCACAACAAACAGGGAAACTTGAAATAGTCTGCGAGCTGGTTAAACATTGTATTATTTAAACTGTACAGGTGCAAGAAATACATTTTCCACTGCTACTGAAATGAAAGGTATCAGTTCAAAAAAAGACCTACCAAACATTAGATCTACACTGAAATCGTCATTCTTTTTTGTCATTATCTCTCTTTCCCTCCTTTTCTGTTTTTCTGTCTTTCTTTCCTTCCTGTCATACCCTCTCCACTCTTAAGCATCCCTCTCCCAGTAGCCCTCTTTCCCCGAATGTACGGTTTCCTCTAGCAACAGTCCGTCATGGTTCCTCCATGCTTCATTTCTTCATTAGAGGTTCTGAGCATTTTGCAGAATAGATTTCTCCTATCGGTGATCCCATGCTGGTCTGGAACGAGGAAAAGTCTAGACGGTTTGGAAAGAGTCTGACAATTCACCTTCACACTGTGGACTGCAGCTACTGAGAGGGTGAGAATTCCATCTGTATTGGTAGCAATGGAAGCACACCGGTCGGTTACGTGCATCCGTTAGGATGATGGGGCATCCGTCTTTGTCAGATTTCCAGCAGCCTTGATGGACATAGAGGTTACCTGAGTGTTTTGGTTCAAACTGAAGCTGTTGGAGGAGGCTTTAATGGATACAATGCGCTCTCAAACTATTTTGCAACTTCTGATCAAAGGATTCCCTGAAACCCTGAATATAATAAGCGTTTACAGATAATGGATGGACGATCAAAGGATGAGAAAAACAGTTAAAATTGTACTTTAACTTCCTCTGTAACATATACACTATTGAAAGGAAAGCCTATTTTTCAACCAATGCTTTCTCCATTACTGTGCATCTGCCACATAAACCTTTTGCACGATGCCAGCTAACCATTAGACAGAATCCTAACACTAAAAAAACGATTTATTGTATGGATTAGCGTCACCGCTATCGTAGCCTAAGGGGAAGAATATACAACTACAAATCAAGTGTTAGAGAATTTAGCAGCGGGAAATAACACTGGCGCATGTTGTAAAAGAAGATTATATGAGTCATCAGTAGTTCATGGAAAGGTTGGGTAGCCATCATGAGGTGTCTCTGGCCTTGTCTGCTCTTCCTAACTTATAGCCAATAGGTTGCAATGCAGCTTTCAGCCTTCATTATCCTGCGCGTTGTCCTTCCATGTAAAATAAAACCCTCGAAGCTTTCATTACACCAAGACAATTGTGAAAAAGACACTAAAGAAACAATTGCACAATGGCCCCTCACTTTCCACCCCCCTACATCAGGCAACCTTGCTCGGACAACTTCCGTATTTGCACTCTGCCTTCCTGTTGATCTCAACTACTGACAAATATCCTTTATGAACTGTTGCATTTTTGAAAGCATTATAATGTCCCACCATAATATATTTGCCAGTGATTTATTAATACGAAACTTATGTTTTCATGTCTACGCTGTACTCCTAAATTGTAATCAAGACTCACCCATTTTCACATCTGTCTCACATACATTCTCTTTCTGCTCTCATTCAACAATAACCATTGTTGCTATGGTTGTACCCGTGTTAATCCACACATTAAGCTTGAGAAGACTGGGTGTGGTAAAATACTCATTCCCCAAGAGCTCTCCCACCTCCACAGATCTGACACCAGAGCTGATGTGTCAACTCTGAGAAATATGATACTCAGCAAGTCACTGGACTAAACTTCCACAGATTCATCTTAATGAGTTCTGGTTTCTTTGGATTCAATTAGGACCGTCGAATGCATCCGCACCAATGGATCCTGACTTCCTCCTCCTGTAGTTTGATTGCATTTGGTTGGGCATGTGAGTGGAGTGTTGAGACGGGGAACAAGTCAGACAGGGCAAGAAACACATTTGTCAGGTGTTCTGATCTGTTTTCGCAATGCCACTAGGTTAGCCAATCGTATTTGGAAGAGAAAACCAAGGCAAATTGTCAAAATATGATTCAGCCAAATTGCCAGATCTCAGCAGTTATTATGAGGGCAGTGTTAACTAAACCAAATATAAATAATTGCATAATTGTCTGTAAAGGTTAACATCAGCAATTACAAAAAGCCATCTCTAAAGAGAGAGCTCAATTAAAAAAATGGTGTAAAACTGGATTAGTGTGGAAGGAAAACCAAAACAAAGAGAGAAAGGGAAAAAAGAAAACCTACCACACTTTCAAATCTATTTGCGTTTGTGTGTAGGAGGAAAAAAAGAATTGCATTTTGTTTGTTTTTAATGTTAAACTGCTTGAAAAGGGCATCCTCAGTTTTGGAAGCACTCTTCCATTACATCTCCTACACCTCTCTTCGTGCTCTTTAACGGCAAACAATGAAGACTTCCTCTTTTGCGTTTTTCGCTCTCCTCATTGCATTTTACAGCGCTCACGTTGCTTGCAGCTTTGGCAGCGGAATTGCTGCTTTTGCTCCACTGGAGACACATTGCTTTGTGTCCCTTGGTAGCTCTGTATCCTTATGACTATTTCCATCACTTTTTTTCCTTTTTTATGGTCCGACGTTGACAGGTTTTTGGAGTCCCCTGGCAGATGTGCTTGCACAGTAGTTTAGACTACAGCTAAAAAGAGGCATTTTTTAACCCTATTATGCTCTCCATATTAACATAATGCACAACGGCACGTATCTATTTTGCCGTTGGATGAAACAAATACATTGATACAACCCTCTTTCCTTCTTCCTGAGGGATTTTAACCATTTCCATGCCTCAGACAGTGCCTTATGTGTCCAGTCACACTAGCTTACAGTAATTACTTGTCCTCCTAACATCCCCTCTCTTTTTTGTGCTCAAGCAAACTATATGAAGATACTGTCTGAGCTGGCGACACAGTCGAATTGAACCTAAAAGGGATACCAGATGCACCTCTTTTCCATTAAAAATTAATTTAGAGAAAAGACGAGCAGATGTGCCCCCCATTTTCAAAGAGAAAGAGTCAAAGCATGGGATCGCTGGCACGTTCTATCTAACAGACTCTGTCTTTCTGAAAAGAGAGCTTTTATTTTCCACACAGCGGAATTCACTTTTGCAACTCTGCAGACATTAAAAACCACACCAATTTTGTTAGCTTTCTTCTATCTGTCTTGGTTACTAATTTAAACAGGATCCCAGCCAAATGCTGCGTTCCTTTCGCCGTGACACTGCACTCAGTCAAACATTAGGGATCTGGTAAGAAAAGCCCTTGGACCCTATCAATGCAGGAGAGGTACTAGCATGGAAGTATATTTGTGTAGGCCCTACAAAAGCACACAGAGCTGGTACTGGAAAAAATATCACTCCTGAAATTTGCTTGCTTCGTTTGCACAAGTGTCAGGAGATGTAACAGGATATGAGAGTTTCAGTTGGTGGTCCTTGCCATAAGGATTTGGGAATGAGGGGTATGCTCTGGGAACGTGGAGGTGAACGGGGTGTGAATATGTCAGTTGGAGTGGTAGGAGTTCAATTTCACTTTGGAATGCACTGTTGGTATATTTATGCCGTCAGTAAGGCCGAAAAAACCCAGCCACGTACCCCTGTGTAGTTCCAAGTGCTGTCCACAGCTCATGCCAGGATGTAAACAATCTTTTTTTTTTAGAGTCATAAAAGCATTGGGAGTGGGCAGCGAGCTTCAACTATCACCACACTATCATAATGTGGTGATAGGAGACATAACAACATTCCTGCTGTGTGTTTTCTCCAATCATTGATGAAGCAAAGAAGTGTTGGGGTTCTGTGAGGCTCAGTACGTTATTAAATGTTTGAGATGCCATGGTACGCCAGTTTTATTTCAATACTACAGATGGGTGGAAATTCAATATCTAGTCGTAATGAAAAAAAAAAGCCTGGGTCCCTTTTGATCAGAGGAGAAAAGACATGTAAGTTAGCAACGGGAGGCACAGTATACAGTGCTCTGAAGCAAGTGGGTGTTTGTTAGTTCTGCCTGTCACTGCCTTCACTTCTGGGCAGCCTCTCTTTTAGCAGAGAACTCTATCATACTGTTAGTGAACAGAGGTACAGTTGTAGTGTTGAGAACAAATGGTATAAGTCTGTTTGAGTTGCTGGGAAATGAAAGCCCTACTGAGTAGCCTCTTGGGGGTCCAGATAAATGGACTTGTCTGTGTGCAGCTGCTGTCTATTGTCCGACTGGACGACGGCTGGAATTCCAACCCTGATGATGATGTTTCCTTTGGTCTGGAGCCGTTTGTCCGGAGCGCGTTCTGATGAAGTTTTCAACTTGCCCTAATCTTAGACATGTTTTTCTGACCTCGGTCCAGCTTTGTTTTGAATTATATTAATGTAGAAAATATGGTCTTTTCCGTCTTTAAACTTCAATGCATATTTTTTTAAAACCCTCTGCATCAATTAGTTGGATGTTGAAGCGTTTAATGGACCTCCTGCATTTTAGGGGGATATAAATTCAGAGCACATACTGACATTTCCGCTTCATTGCCTGGTCGATTCCCCCCAATTTTCGGGTCGTCAATGATCATTTTTCATGCACGAATTGAAACGCTGCCCTCCAGTGAATTCGTGCTGTAGTCATTAATGGCCCTTGCCCTCAAAGAACCCCATTCATCAAGCGGGATATGAAATAGTCTTGGAAACTATGGGAACACGGGTGTAAACGTCGACGTCTGAGTTTTTATTGTATGCCATTTTAAACACACACCTCCACAAAGGTCCCATGCAGTGGAACTCACTATGGCATCCTCTGCTTTTTTCACTGTCGCTTTAACAGGATGTTGAACTACTTCAATTAAAGTTCCGTTGTAAAATCTTAGCTGATGCTCTTAGAGCAAATTGCAAAGAGTGCCAGAGGCTTTCCACTTTTCTCAAGGAAAGCAAATGTTTGCAAATCAGCTCGGACTGTTCTGACTTCACCGGTAGTCTCAGCTCTTAGTGTATGCCGGAATGATGATTGCGCCTAAACGGCAGTGATTTACGGATGTAGTGAAAATGCAGGAAGATTTCTCCTTTTTGTTCCGCGGCTGTGATGGGTTTAAAAGAACTATAGTTGTTGAAACACGTTGCCCAATGTGTGTGCAAGGGTACAAATCTACTTCAAGTTTGTGAGATGTATCAAGGAAATCGCAGGTATTCCATTACTGTTAAAAAAAGAACTTGAGCGAAACACAAAGACGGATGAATGAGGAGGATTGTTCCCGTGCAGATGTCCGTTGCCAGCTGATAGGGCTGGAAAAGCCTGCACTGCAGCAAGTTCTTCCGTGATGAATAGATGTTTTTCACATCTGCTCATCAACACATTCAACACGTCTATTTTCAGACGTGTTCATTTTTCAAGGAACATGGTAACTGTTTGAATGATTCATGCAGAAAGGCCTCTCGCTCCTGTTTTAATTATGACTCGCATTCGCTTGTCAGACTTTGTGAAATGGGGGACTCGGTGTGTGTGCATTAACTGCACAGCAATATTCTTATGTTGCTGGATATACCTTTCATGTGCTACAGTTACTCACCTAATTGGTTTTTGAACTCATGCTGTTTTATTGTAAATGTCAATAGCTGAAATCCATTTTTTTTGGCTTTGCTACACATCTATACTTTACTCATTTTTCAACCAGCATAATATGGACTTGCAAATATACAGAGTTTGAGTCATTCACATATTTGCCCGAGATGACACATTTCAACTCGAGTGTTGCAAAAGCCAGTCGGCATTGATATTCTCCTCCTGTCATCACTGACATCCTGATGTTGTCGAATCAGACAAAAATATTGTAGCCGTCTGTGGACACCCAGAGCTCTTTGATAATATCTCATATTTGCACAGAGACCGGATGAAACTTTAAAAAAATCAGGAACATTATGTTGTTTTTGCCATTAATTCACCACAAAATCTGTTTTGGGTTCATATCACTGTTGTAAACCAGCAGACGTTTGGCTTGGTAGATAAAGCGACTACAGATAAGCAGCATTCACAGAGTGCCTGCGGATGTTGTTATGAACCCGATGACACGATTGCTTCTGGTTTTCTGACGTATCTCGGACTTCCACAAAGAGCAACGTAAGGCAAAAATAAGCTTTGCGTTTGAACGCATCATGAGAGCTTGGCACACAACCACTTGCTCCTGACCGCATCCCTTAATTAAACAACCAAATTTAGACTTTATTGCAAACCAATATCAGCAACCATAGTTAGCCACCAGTAGTATCACTTTAAAATACTTTTATTAGACCCTCATGAGTGGATGCTGTTTCATTGCAAACATAGAAAACAGGGCCAACACTATTTAAGTTGATTCTCCATGTTTCCGAATCCCACCCTCATACCAAAAGGCACACGTACCAACCTTTTGAATTATCAGAGATCCAGGGGAGTAACGTTTGTGCTGTTGGATTAAACTGGAATGGGAGGCCTGGAATTGGCATGGACTACTGTGTTTGTCCACCCAAATGTGAATGTCGAGGCTGAGGCAACATAGCCTGAATATCAAACTGAATTGCCATTTTGTTTTCACTTCATTATTCCGTCTGACATTGTGTTCATGGTTGCTTTATTTTGCCCTAACCAATCAGTAGCAAGTGACTTATCCTATCCCCGAAGACATGTTCAGTCCACACAAAAGTTGTGGAATAGGTTGCTAGGAGCAGTGGACACATTAATCAAACACTGCAGGTGTCGGTTATTTCTGCAAGTTGCTATTTCTGCAGGTCGACTTCCAACAACCTGTAAACCTGCGTCAATCTCATAAATAAGCATAACACCAGACCTGTTGTAATCACTGAAAAACTGAGATGTTGGCAGTCAGGCTCGAGGCTGCACTTTTTTGAGAGACATTAACCGATTGAATTCATATTGGATGTTTGCTGTCTGGCTATCAGGGCAAAATATCCCTCCACCTCTCTTTGAACCTTTTAATCTTCTCTCTCTGCATTGAAAGATGAACATATAGTTTTTAATGGTAGGGCAACGTTAATTTCATAGGTTATATATCATTCAGCAGAGCTGGGAGTCTAATTTAAAAAGGAGAAATTTCACTGAGGTGGTCATTCAGTAGATTCAGGCAGGATAAAATATGCAGCTTGTGTAAACTCTGTGGGTTAGCTAAGGTAAGTTTGATACGCAGTGATACAGGGACTTATCTCTGGAATGTTCCATGACTCACCTCGCCGGTATTCTGTGGGCAGGGATCCTCCTCTTTTCAGAGAACATGGTCTACTCCATCTCTGATACAGTGAGGTGGTGAAGGCTGGTGGACTCTGACTCTTCAAGGCCATTTTCACAACCACTGCTGCATCGCTAACTTCATCCACACTTCATTCCCCTAAGTGTGATTGATGGGAATGTCCTGCCTGGCCTAGCACTGTGTCATGGCATGCGGCCGAGGGCAAGGAGTCCTGTGAGAAGAACAGAGGGGAGGAAGGGGGTAGAGGATCTGAACTTTATCGGTGCCACTGCAAATCAGTTTGAGCAGAGTTTGCACCGACATGATATATAAGAGCAAAGTCGCCACCTTTGACAACGTGATGCCGTGCCAAGGCCATAATAACTCAGGGACGCTGGGACAGGTTCAGCACACCTCTGCCGAGCAAACGGGGCTGTTAAGACATTATAAGTGTTAAGAAACCGTTAGACTCTTGCGAAGTTCACAGAGAGTTTGCATTTAAAGTGACAGCTGCATTTGTAGTTGTACTCATTTCCAGAGGAATTCACGCAGTGTCTTCTTAATTAGTGGGGGGGGGGGGGGGATTTGTTCGGTCCAAGTAGTATGCACAGAACCACACAAGGCAAATGGTTAAAACAAGACTCCATTCAAACCAGTAAAGTTACTCAACCCAGTACAGTTTTGAGATACTTGTAATGCAGTCTTTCCTTTTTATGTGTACTTCTGTATACTTCAGTGGACATATTGTACATTCTATTCCAGTCCATGTATTTAACAGCTCCACTTATTATTTAGTACCGCTGCTGCTTTACAGATCAAATCACACATATGTTCACCCAGGTAATGACACTTATTTTGAATGATTAAACCCATTTTGAGGACTCTGTTAGCATGGAGACATCACATCTCTCTCACTACTAACATCTTTAATATATTCAGTCGTCCCGTGGATATGAAGATAAGGCTTAACCAAAATATCTCCAGCATAAGCTGAGCAGAGAGAGATTTCACATACATTACTAATATGATTAGCAAATCTGCTCTTCCATTTAAAGCAACAACATCAAAATGCAGTAATGATGATGAAGCTACATGTACATCTTTTTGCAGAGAGGTATTGCTACATTTAAATGAGTAAAGGATCTGTAGAATACTTTTCAACCACCGCCCGAATCCGCCTTTTGAGGATCAAACGCTCACCCTCTGTAGGCTTGAAGGAGGCTGCAAGAGGTTTGAAGTTTCATCAATTCACTAGACACAGTCGCCTCCAATGGTGAGACCAAAAGAAGCAACAACATCTGTCAGGACATTCTTTAACCCCTTCTGAACTGTTTCTTCACCATCATTCTGTTTGCTCAAATATGTGACCGATTCATGTTGTTGACAAATTAATTGAAAGTGAGGCAAAGGCAGTAGCCATACTGGTTTGAAACCCATTTACTTTACTGATATTGACATCACTCAGGGGACTTGAGAGCCTCCATTGACCATTGCCTTGGTCCCATACATTTAGCTCCTTCAAACGTCTTGCTCCAGCATTAATTCAAACGTTCCCCTCTGCACTCTGCCGTGGGTCATGTGACTTCACATCCGTAAACCTTGATTACTCGGCATCTCTTTGGGAAGCACACTTCACATGCATGGCCTGTGGGAGTGGTGCCTAAACAGTGTGTTCCCTGACCTGCATGGGCGAGGTCACATGAACGCACAATGCACACCACAAGTGTGGGCCATTACAACTTAACAGAAGCTATTTCACTGTGATATATTCATTTTATTGCATTGAACCCGATGTGGCCCAAAGTGCCTCCACTGATGTTTCTTTGTATCAAACATAATTTGCTCTATAATTATACCATGCATGGTATTGTAAGGCAATGCTTAATTCATGTTGAATTGGATAGAAGCAGCTCAGTGTAACTTTGTGGCCTTGTCTAAAGTTTGGGGTGTTCAATTCCAAAGAGCTCAGCACAAGAGGTCGACACCAGCAGCAGTAATTGAAAACACTTTTTCAGGGTCATGCTCCGTATAGATCTGAGGAGTAATTCTAGCCAGCCGAGATGACAGAAACAGAAGTCCATGGGAGTTATTGCCTTGCTAGTGGGGAGCTTATTGCTGAAGATCAGAAAGGAGGCAAATTCAACGATGGAAACCCAAGGAGACACCCGACTCTTAAACCCTTGCCCACCCCTAGGCTGGGTGTAGAACCACGGCGCTTTTTGTACTCACCGATTGAACAGTGTCCACAATGCCATGTTTAGAAATCTGTAAAGTCCTGGAAATTGGCACTAAATGCTTGATCAGAGGCTTGTTTGCTACTTATCCTTCCAAATATATTTCCCATTGTTTGTGTTATTCCTGTCCATCTCTGGTAAATGTAATTAAAATGGTAGAAAATAATTGTAGAGAAACGTACAATGGTCACCAAAGCAATGTATCAAATAAACATGGTTTTGCTACTCAAGTTTACAGATATGTTAAAGGATAAGTCCGATTGATCACAATCAGTTTAATCATCATAGTGTTAAATAAAGTTGTACTGCTGATAGTTATTGGCCGATATTCAGTTAAAATAAGCCATTGGGAGATCGGCGTAAATACTTCGCTGATCCCTGATTATGCCACATTGTGATGAACAAAACTGTGCTGAAATTGACAGGAGGAGAGCTGGTAACATTGGCAGCACTGAAGGTTCCATTTAGTTCCATTATGATGCATTAAAGTTGTATTCAGCAATAATCACTATTGGGCAAAGGTAAATGATAAGTCTATTATTCGGGTTTCGGACTTCCGTTGTAAATCGGCAGCAAATATTCAACTTAACCTGCTGCTCACGCTCACAGCTCAGCTCACAGCTTATTTTTCCTGCTGATCTCATCCGTGACTCAAAACCATTTTTGCATCAGAACCGTGAGTTTTGTTTGTCTGATTGCCTTATTTCTGGTGTTTTCTCTCCCTGTCAGGCTTTGCTTTAAGCAATGTCGTCATCTACTCAGATCTCAGTAATTCACTGTTGATCACAATGTTATTATCAGTGTTAAAAATATTGGCCAAAAGAAGTACACAAATTTGATGCAAATTGTAATTCTACTTTCAGCTTTCCCTATGATCACTTTAGAAAATGACTTATAATCTCTATATTTGCCTCTTGTTTTTATCTATTTGTTGAAAAGCCTGTTGTTGTATTTTCTCCTTATTTTATGCTCATCATAGTCACTTTTATGGCCTGTTGGTTTGATGATATACAGTGTTTCTTCTTGCAAAGTGACAGAGCACACAGAAAAAGCTTAGTGAAAACAATGCATAATGACTTTATCAAAGGCAGACGGTTTGGGAGAAATGGTGCGATTGCTAAACAAAGCCAGAGTCTCTAGAGGTTTGCCCAAAAATACTACATTCAAAGTTTATTTCATCTAATACCTCCACAGTAGTTTTTTCTATGTCTATCCAAGGAACATCACTTGTCTCTTTTGGCTTTTGTGTAGACGCTCAACTAAAATAAGATATTCAGAACTCTCCTGGGTTGCCCGCAGTTAATATTGCCGGTGATGGTGGAGCGGAGATCTATGAAAAAACTGGAATGAACAGAAAGAGGATCTACTGACTCCCTTACCAAGTCATCTTCATTGTGTTTTGCTTGGTCAAGCTCTGAGCACATGATCTCTGGAGAGAGAGTGGGATTACAGGAGCACTAAGCTCCAGATATTTTTTCCATCTTCTATGGCTCTAATTAATCAGGGCAGGGTTCTACCAGGGGGCTTAACTGGCCCCTTGTCAATTTGCAGCTATCGTTGCTTAGACAGGCCCCAACAGCACCAACCCAGTTAACACCCACAGTAGATACCAACCTATAATGGGAAAGGCTTTCACACACTGATGAGATGCTGAGCAAACAAAATGCAACCAATAAAGAGCCAAGGTTGCGAAGGGAATATAGCAACTTTTGCCTTTAAATGGATTTAATGAGTGCTATAATCATAAAAATGACTCGCATATATCATCATTGTGATATTGGGATTGAGCCTGCCTTTTATAAGAACAGTGTTTCCAGGGACGGTTAAGGTCATGGAAATATTTGCAATCCTGGGAAATTCACAGTTGTTGGACAAAAATGTTTTTTTTTTTTTTTCTTGTGCTCTAAACACAATTATCTGGGCTCAGGCTGATTTCTCTGGTGGCAAATGGATTTCAAGCCTCAAGAGGTGAATCTAGCTGCAACTGATTCCAAGTAGGCGACTTTGGCTAAGTGGATAGCAAGGCTGTCCTTCAATCAGAGGGTCGGTGGTTCGATCCCCGGCTCCGGCTCTGCTAGTCGCATGTCGATGTGTCCTTGAGCAAGACACTTAACCCCAAAAATTGCTCCCGTAGCTGTGCCTACGGTGTAGAAATGTGATAGAATCTGAATTGTAAGTCGCTTTGGATAAAAGCGTCTGCTAAATGACTGTAATGTAATGTAAAGTAGTTTTTAAAAGTCTGATGACATTTTGGTGATTTTTGTTTTTTACATTATTATTTATTCATATTTGAAAATACCTGGATCAGAAATAGTAATACTATTACGGCTGTAACTATATGTTTCAGCATGCAAGGCATTTGTGAACAGTGGTCGTGGTGATTTTGGTTATCAATAAGCATGTCAACACAACAAAATCAGAAATTACTGAAATTCCATAATAACCCGGTGTAAGTAAAAGGTGTCACTATAAGTTATTAAATACAATTCTCACTTATTCTTACTTGCTCTGGCTCGCCTTTTCTCAATGGTTGGGCCACATTCGTCAGGCTTTACGAACAGCCCCATTATCTCTGCCACTTAAAAAAGGTTCTATTCCTCTCATTAATAGTCCATTAATTGTTTCTTTTTACTAGGGCTTCAAGCCAGAGCCAAAGAACTGTCAGCCATGCCCTACTTCTATTAGCGTTTAGTGAACAGTGCTGTGGAGCTGATTTAAGTGTTAATGCACAGTTAGTGTTTATTCCGCTGGCCCATTATTCGCTGTGCCAAAATGTATTTATGTTGTAATATCTGCGTCTGAACAAGTTGTCAAAGCTAAAGATGAATGTTGCTATCTTTAAGTCACACATTTGCTAAACTGAATACATGTATCTTTTAATCACGAGTATGGTACATCATGCTCTTCAGCTCCTCAATGGCTGGCACTTTTTCAACTTTTTTATTGTGGAGATCTGTGTCCTGATATGACATTTTTAGTCACAATGGCTAAACGCTTTGTGCAAAGCATTAACTCTTATCTTTCGAAGGATTTCAAGGCTATGTGATACAGTAACTTGGAGGAGTTGCTGTTGTGAAATGCACTGAAAGAGAAGTAAGCCTGGGTCTCACTTTCTTTTTGTATTGTTATCACTGAACGCAAGGCAAGCTCAGGCCATGGTCAAATTCAGGCAGCACCGGGTGAGAGAACTCAGCAGCTACTTTGAGCTTAGATACATCTCGTCACAAACAAAATGTAAAGAGATTTATTGTGAGCTAATAACATAACATTTTACTTGAGTTAATTTATCATTAATTAGCTTCTGCTCTCATGCATCATGCTGCCCATACAACTGCGAACCCCTTTCAGCAGCACAAGTGGCTGCTAAGCCGCGGAGTGCGACAGCTCACTGCAAATGTTAAATCAAATGGCGCGTGTTGTCTTTGGCACCGCCCGCCTCAGGGCTTCGGGCTCTATTGACAATCCGGTAGTATGTTTCAGATTTACTGCTTCGTGTCCAGCCAGCCCTTTTATTTACAGTATGTTGGATTGTGGGATCTGAGGCGAGGAACATCTGCGAGCAATTGAGACAAAAGGAGGACAGGACCTCATCACAAGTGCCGCTGAAGTTAAGCTGCTTTTCAACCGGAGCCCACTTTTCGCCACAAGAAGTGTGCTCAGAGCTCGCAATAATTATTAGGTTTGACTGCTACCAACGACAAATTTACAGAAGATTGCTCATCCACTGTGTTGGGAGAAAGAGCACATACTGTAGGTTGCAAGTAGTTGGATTCAGCCTTACATCTCTTAAGAGGTGACACAGATACTAAGGGAGCTGGAGCTCATACTCTATATTTTATACTATATCTTATATTAGTGAACTCGATTTTTGTCCGTCCAACTCTTAACTTAATGATACTCCATTAACAGTCACAGAGAAAATCAATAAATGCTCAAATTTGAGGAGCTGGAACATTTGTATCGTTGACATTTTTCGCACTCCAATAAAGGCAAAATGCCAAAATAGTTAGGAACAAGGCAGTAATCTTAAATGTAAGTTTCTAGACATTGATTGGACATATACCAGGACAAAGCAGACTGACAAAACCCTGCCACAGGCACCAGTATTATGTGGAGTCCCTATCCAATCATTGCAAATGTGCATCTTTGCTGGAGATTGGGCGAGTTTTAGAGGGTTTTGTGAGCTGTCAAAGCTTTGCAGGCTGGCAGGAAGCTCTCTCTGTTTGCTGGCCAGCTGGAAAGGAAGAAAGCAAGGTTGTGATTAAGTCTGCGTATGAGGTAGAAGGCATGAGTTAGTTTAGAAATGATAAGCCAAGGGACCCAAGCGTTGTTATGTACCAGATGGATAGATATTGCGAGAGGCTTAAGGCAGCGTGGAAAGATGAAGAAATTACAGCAGCCAATCTTTCTGTCAAAAAGTGATTCAGAAGCAAAACAAAAATTACCTAAAACAAGTGTTTCCAAGAGACAGAGGCATACACAAACAATTCAATTTTCACTTGGAAAATATCCTTCAAACGTGTACCTGTTTTTATCATAACTTCTAAAAAAGTTGCAGATGTTTTTACATGGCAGTTATCATTCACTGTCCTGATTTGCCAGGTCTCTGTCTTTTTCACAAGGGTAGCGACTTGCGTGAGAAAATCACGTGTCACAAAAAGCTCTCAAAGAAAAAGTTTGTTGTTTGTTTATTAGTTAAGACTGCAGCCTGACCACATGTGTCATAAATAATGAGAGACTGGTTGAAACAAGCTGAAAATCTCAGTTTTTAACGAGGAACGGCAAAAATACGATCTCTTTTTAACCTCTTTTTCACTTTCTGATGTATCTGAAATGATCTTGCATAATTATATAGATTGCCCAGGAAATCACTCCCTTGAGTTCCCACCAGAACCAAATGAACTGCATACATTTGACAGAAGTTGTTTTGTCCGCTTCAGAGTTCGAATGACAGAATGCACACACCAGCCTCAAAGAAACCAAACCAAAAAGGGAAAATGTTTGTTTAAACTACACGAAACAGGTCTCGTGGGATAGCTTCCTTAGGATAAAACTTCCACAGTTTCTGATAGACGCTACTTATTCTGGAAGGCACGAGGGAATTTTGGCAAAGAGAAAAATTACTCTGACACTCCACTGGGATTAAGACAAAAAAAACCTTCTGGTCTTGTCATATTTTTCCATCACTGCACCGCTGAAATGATCATTACTGTTTACATTTCCAGCTCCAGCAGTGTTATCAAGCCGTTTGTCACGGTGAAACCAGTTGTAACAACGCCCCTTGTGTGTACCTTTAGAGCGACATGCCATTAAATGTGACGGGTGTATTGGAAATGATATTAAATCGTGGTTTGGAAGCCATCAGTCACTGGCTCCTGACAGGTTACTGATGAGAATCACAACTATTTCCTGTCTTCCCCCCACAGGGATATGTTTCTTTGGGCGGGAAGGGTCAGAGCAACTCAGATTGATTGTGAAGGTGGCTTTGACAAAGAGCATTTGTTTTTGCTCTTGACAACAAGTGGTGATGTAGCATGTTGCCGCTCTCCTTTTGTTATTTAGACCGT
This sequence comes from Anarhichas minor, assembly GCF_050575085.1. Taxonomy (NCBI): domain Eukaryota; kingdom Metazoa; phylum Chordata; class Actinopteri; order Perciformes; family Anarhichadidae; genus Anarhichas; species Anarhichas minor. The sequence goes on along the minus strand of NW_027466473.1, from coordinate 18,496,862 downwards.
GTTGTTCTTAGCTCTCACGTAGAAATCCACTGAGTTTGTGTCAACTTCTATCAAACAACAAAAACATTCATTTCCCTTTGCCTTCTAAATATTCCCCACATCTGAAACCGGTGATGTTTATTTTCGAACTTTGTTCATTTCCTCAACATCCTGTAACTTCCATAATAAAGCCATTTAAGGAGCAGACAAACAGCAGATTTCAACGGTGTCAGCTAACATTGAAAACATCCCAGGCTCTGTCCTGCTACCTCAATATTTGTGAAAACTGCTGGAGATTATTGCTTTTTAGAAATATATTTGACTCATATCTTATTATGGAACACAATTCAAACACCAATGTTTGCACTTGTAAAAGAAAACGACAACTTGCATTTAAGCTAAGCATATTTGTGTCTCAAGGTAATGCTATGAGGTACTAGGTATTTAAAACTAAGTATTGTATAATCTTACTATAACTAGTCTTCACCAAATAGAGACTTTATTTTGGTGAACTACTCAAGTAGGACCTCAAATATTTCCTCATGTTTTTGCAGGAGTCTGTGCCCATTACAAACCTCCAGGGTTCAAGTGAAACAGTCCAAAACCCAATGATATTCAATTTCAATCACATATAACAGAGTAATGTGCCACATACTCACATTTCAGAGGATGGAAACACAGGATATTTGGCATTTTTGGTAAATTTATTTTTGTAGCAATTCTCTGTCAATCAACTAACCAATTAATGGACCAATTGTTTCAGCATTCATCCTAACAAAAATACACTCTACGTGGTGTGTCATATTAGTGTTGGACACGTGCCGCTGAGGTTGCACACTTTTTTTTTTTTTTTACAATATGTTCTGGTACACAGCAAGATGTTTTCTCCTATTGAATTCCTCTGGTGCTGAACATTTGAGCGGATTTCCACTGGGCAGCAGTCCTATTGTTCATTGCTTTACAATACACGGTGTCTCTCCCCTGATTCAGTCGCATTGGGAAATGACGGCCCGGCAGCGATGCAGGAGAAGCGTGGGCTGCTCTCGTGGTGCCACAACACAAAGGCATGCTATCTCGTCTATGGAGAGGAACTGTAATGGAAAATAAAATAACTGTAGATCTTTGCAACGATTTTTGGATTTCTTCCGCAGCTTCAACTAAAGCATGGTAGAATCTGTTCAGAAACTTTTTGCAATGACATTTCAGAAGTGGCGCTGTTACCTCTGTGGCTTGTTTAATTTGGAAAATTACAAATCGAACACTGGTTTGGCTCTTGTTGTGTTTTTGCACATTTTATCTACTGCATTGATTAAAATGGAATACCTCAGACCTCCTTTTCTCAAACTTACACTTCTGAGAGCTATCTGTGTCTTGACCTTTTGTGGTGCTTGTCCTAATGTAGAAGATAAGCTCTCCCGTTGGATCCTCAGATCTTTTATGGGAAGACACAGGGTTCATTGCCCCTATAAAAGCCACTAATGACGTTACAATTGAATTCGCTGGCGTACAGGACAAAAGACAGCGGTAGAGATAATAGAGGTTCCCATTATGCATCTGGCTGTCCGGGGGATAATGAGATTGCCTAGGTATGAGTTGATTATGCTGTCATATTGATAAAAAATAATTGCATTTCCATAATCCCCTTGAGGGCTTGAGGTTGGAGAGGGATCTAACAGTGCAAATACATGAGAACTACAGGTGAGATCCTCTCCCAAAGAGCAGCATATAACAGGTGCGTTAGCTCAGAAGGGCCATCCCGAGAACACCGGTGAGTTATTTGGGAATATCTGATTTACGTCTGCTGAAATCTATGATGTCTGAGTATGAATTATTCTGGGTCTGCAGCACTGAAGTTATATTTCTACCCACATCTGCCACCAACAGTCCACATCAGAGACACAAACCTGCAAGAGCTCGAGTACATTCTGAAGACCTTTTTAACCCTCTGCCACCTCATAGTGTTTCACTCTCTCAGGCGGTTTTGTGAACTGGAAAATTCAGATGCTTGTAGCGTGGATGTCAAGAATGCAGAAATGTATTCTTTGCCATATCCTTTAATGTGTGTCCTGGCAAACTTGAATGGCATAGATTATTGTTTTTTGCATAAAGCATAAAGACAATTTTTGCCTATTTTAAGCATCTACAGAAGGAGATGGAGGGGGGAACACCGATGCAATTTAGAGGTGTGGAAATGTCAGGATTTCAGGAAGCATCAGGATGTACGATTTTGCATCAATGCAGGGATGCAACATAATTAGGAATTCAGCTCAGTGTGAGTCTTCACTGTGTTTTACTGTCACGCTTGTATCTCACCTCTTTCCTGTTTGGTTTTTGTGATGTTTATGTACTGAGGAGGATCACACAGATACAGGACTAGTCTAATTTTACTAAGCACTGTCAAGATAAAAGAGAGTGCAGATTTATCTGACTGCTTGCATAGCCATGTGCACCGGTGTGGAAAATTGTGAGTGCGATGGATGCATTGAAATGCTTTGGGAACTGTTGTGAATTAGTATCGTTGAGAAATGAATGGTAATCGAATCAAGAGGCCAGTGAAGATGCACACCTCTAATGCAAATAGTGCCTTTCTGTTTCACTTTAAAAGAGCTGTGTTTAACAGTCACAGCATTGATATAGCAGCAAACAACTATGTAGAGGTATAGCGGACTAATGTCTACCCGAGCAGAGACTGAAGTTGCTCTCCCTCTGTGTGTTGCTGTTATCCAAGCTTCTCCTTGCTTTATTGACATGGGAGGGACGGCCGCGAATGCTTTCAGTCGTGGAAGCGCAGCAACCACCCTCTGGGCCCCCCTCAGGTAAACACTATTAGCTGTGCCAGCACCTTCCTCGTTGTTAGCGCTGTTAGCTGTGAGCCGCCAGCTGCCAGCTTGCACCTTTTTAAAGCCAAGCGCCAAGGTTTCGATATTCGGGTCACGTTCATTGTTCAGCATGACAACATACATTAGAAACACAGTCAGCAGTTAGAGATCAGAACAGATTATCAGAATATATGTTTGTCATGATTCTTTCTCTGATAGTAAAAACAACTTTTAAAGAGCTAGTGATGCTGTGGTAATGCAACACATTTATGGTGATTTTTAAAAAATGGGGTGAACTACGTAATAGTCAATATGTGCTTCCCCTATGAAGAAAGAAAATTCAAAATCCCCTCATTTCCCAGAAACTCAGACCTGGCTTGTTGTTAGAAAACTCAGCATGGTTGTTTGACAGACTCCACTGTCTCCTCCTGAGTTATAGCAACAAGCTCATTAGAGGAGAAGTTGATTGACTGTGTTTGCAACTGTTTTGATAATTACATCTATAATTTTAGCGTCGCAAATTGTCCTCTCTGCATAAAAACTGATCGTTAGATTTGATTGCATGTGAAACATTCATAAAAAACCCGAAATGCTCAACGAATTAATTTGATGCGTTCTTGTGTAGTTTCACACAGTGCACTGCAACTCCATGACAGTTGTGTATAGCCCGCATAGCAGGAGGACTGGTATTATCGCTAGTAGCATTGGCATTGTACGTAGTAATTTGATATTCAGCCATGTAGTCTTAAAGTATTGTGTCAACAATTAAAGCCGCATATAACCGTTGATTTTGATGACACTGACCATGAAATTAATAATGACTGTGGAGCTTGGTGCATACAGTAAGTGGGAGCATTGAGGCACGCTGACGTGTAAATGAAGGATAACAGGAAGTAGCAGGCTGGCTTGTGTAAAGCTCTGGTGTGCTCCTCCAACTGAAGGTACTTAATAAACAGCATTTAGAATTTGTCAGTTTACCATTAAGTCGCATCAACATTTAATGACGTGCTGTTTCCTGAGCACTTTTTTCTCGAGATCTCTTTGCTCTCCCTTCCCCGCTGACAACTCTCACATGTCTGACTCATGGGCTTCTTTTCAAGCCGAGACATCAGACACAAAGCAGCATCACTTATCGCTGCTTCCTCGCTTCTCCCGCAGTCTGGCCTGTTATTAGGTCAGAGACTGATGTGACTTCTCTCTGACATCCTATTGATTTCCAACCCTCCACTATTTGGGCTTAATAGTGCCAGTTTTTGTACAACCCTACCACGTCCTTCAAACACCGCTATAGACAAATTGAGGGCAGGTTGACTTGCTGGCCTTGCATATATTCACAGGTTGCCCAGGTAAGGTGGAGTACAGTGTTTAGGCGCACAGTATTGGAGATGCAATACCTACTGTTTGCACGTCCTTGTTGATACACTAGCACTACCTGGATGCAGTGCTTCAACCCCATCATGCAGCGCCCAAAGTTTGGCATGTCATGTGCCAAACGAACCTGAATGTCTTTGTGAAAATAGATCAAGTCAGGCTTCTTAAACAGTACAGATGCAATGAGTAAGTCTTGAAATGTCGGGTTACTTAGTGGTCCCCAGTGGTCTCTAGTCAGACCTTGACTGGGAGCAGTTTGGCACTAATTCGGTGGCTTTGTTGGAAGAGTCTGGAGGGAAAAAAAGTGAAAAAGTTTGTGGTCTTAATACTGGCCAGCGCTTAAGCTTGTTATCTGTGCCCGTGTGCTCTGCCACTGGCACACTCTCGGCTCCGTTGTGCTTGTTTTCAGCAGTCAGCTTGGAGGCCACCGCACACTGAGCAGACACGGTGGTGAATCCTCCAAATCACAAAGCAAACAGCCAAAGGCTCTTTTTTTGTTGTTGTTTTGTTGTAGAAGCAGATCCATACCTTTTGAGTTATCTGCTGGCAATGTCCAACTAAGGCAGGCAGAGCTGACCCCATGACCAGTTGCTGTAAACACACACTTCGTGTTCATGACACAAGAGCTGGCAGCAGCTCGTCTTCATGTTGGCAAACTGACCAGCTGATAACAGCGTATGAGCTCTGATGAATGTACTGGCAAAACACATAAATGAAGAGAACAACCAGACTCATTAATTTGTCCTTACTATTGGCAACATTTTCACAAGATCACTCAGCTAGTGAATGACACATTGCATGTTCAAACCTGAATGCATTGAAAGATAATTTGATGGTCAATGGAGCTTCCAGATCCAGTCCATATGATCCAGTCGCTTTGCAGTTGCAAGATATTGTTAACCCACCACTGCTGGTCCATTGTCATCATCCATAAGTTTTACATCATATCAAACACCATTTTTGATATTATTGGATTTTTTTCAGCAATAGCAATTTAATAGTATTCTTTATTGCGCTGTAAACCGCTATCCCGGTTTCTCCTCTCCTGTTGCATTACAAAAGATCACAGTTACTTAATGAAACAATGCACAAGTGGTTGCCTGTTTTCATGACTGAGCACAGACTTTCTAAACAGATTCTAACAACGTTACCAATTCATATTTGGCTGCTTAGATAAGTACAAACAATTCTTACGCCGCACACCAACCACAGTTACTTACAACACTCTACTTTGGCAAGCTGTCGATTTTCCCTAAAGGCTTGGGCAAATTCCAGAAATATTCCCTGATTTTATTTATGTGCACTGACAGACAATCTGTAAACAGTCAGATCTCAGTTTCACAAGAATCCACACATGACTTTGCCAGCTGTGAAAGTATAGACTGGGCAACCTGAGAATGAGCGTTGGGCTCAATCAAACAGCAGAGATAACTCCCCACAATTATTTTTCACAATAATTCATTGATTTTAGGAAGGGACACACTATTTTTAATGCACTTTTACATTTAAATAAACAGAGCACTTTTCAATTCAGTGCATTTTTGCTCATGTGCTCTATACCAGTGGTTCTCAACCTGACTCACTCAAGGCAGTGGTGGGAGTCTCTGTGTGGCACCCTTCCTTTCCACAGTTATCTGACTTTTTACAAGAATATCATTTTGGAGGGTGAAGAGGGGCTGTGCAGATCAAATTGTTGATAGATGTTATCTCTAAATGCTATTTTCAGGATGATGCCAAGTGATGCTGCAAATGTGGAGTCAAAACTGAGGGCGGACTCTTGAGACATTTCACTTTTGAATATTGCTGACCTTTTCATCCTTTTGCTTACACTCCTATCTCTTCAAAGTTACTTTTGCCTCTCTATTTTGCCCTTTGTCTGCCCCAATTATTCTTGCGCACTCGAGAGGGCCGAGATCATTACCACTTTGGGAAGGTAAAAGGACACTGGGGCTTTTCTTCAGGTAGATTAATAAGTTGACCTTGGCATTCTCTCTCCAACGCCTTTTCAGTCTTGAAAATAGACGCAATTTGCTGGCTATTAAAGGGCATGAATGAGGAAGTGTTTTTATGTTGATTGCGACGAAAGGAAATTTGACTGAAAAGGGGAGAGAGCTATTGACCAATATATCTCTTACCAATATAGAGAAAGGGTATTTTGCTAATGAAAAAGAACTGTGGCTGTTTGATTGTATTCCATGATTGGGGAAATGAGGAACACAAACTCCAGTCGCCTTTTTTGTGGTCAGATTTAGCCTTCTATACAGCCTCTACAGTATGTGTGCAGTCCAAATAAAAAAGACTTCAGTTGTGTCTAAAGGAGATGTAGTCTTTTCAGACTCATCTCGACAGTGTTTACAGTTAGCAGCTGAGAAACAATGAGCCACCCAACGAAGACAGATGGAACGAATATGTGTATTTAATGCCCCTTACGCCCCGATTATAGCCCGGCCTCAGGAGTAAAAGGTTGCCAAGTAACCTGAGACGGTGTTAATCCTTTGAGCTGACTTGAATTAAACAAGCAAACAGTACTACGCCGCGCTGCAGGGATTTACATGTTGGAAAAACACTGCAGCTCTGACATCACACCCTTCAAAAGTTAGTTTGGAAAGGGCACACCTTCCTAACAATGCGTTACTCCACCACGTCTTTTTCTGGTGCGTCATTAACATTTACGCAAAAAAAGAAACCTTGTACAGGGTGGTGAAGAGGGAGGAACAGGCTGCGGTTTACTCTCACACGTTGACTTTATTTAAAGGTCAGCTGAAAATAGCTTTGTATTTATTTTGTTCTCTCTTTAGGAAACCCAGTGTTTGTAAAGCTGTTCTGCTCAAAGGCGTCTTGGCTTTATTCACCTTGCATCTAGAAAGGTTTCTCATGTGTGACTTTGTGACCTGAATGTACCATTTGAAATTTGTTTACAATGTAACCAATCTCTCTTTTTTCTCTGTGTCTTTCTTCTCTGCTCCTTTGGATCCCTTGGTGGCTTCTTCTCATGTCTTCTTCAATAGGTGAGTCATCCGGGTACTTTTACTATACCAGTTAATCAGCCCTTAGGGGAGAACTTTGTGTAAAAAAGAGGGGTAAAAAAATCCAAGGTGACTCTGTCTTTTGGAAATGATAGAAAGACATTATTTATATGGCTGTTGCTGAAGGCCAATTTGCCCTTTTACTGGTGGGCCTTAAAGATCGTGATTGTGGTCGGCCTGTCAGCCGTCTGTCTATCCACATCTTGGGTCCGAAGCCAGATGCCTTCGTAAAAGCTATCTTGAGAACTCAGATTTCCATTAACTTTGCTATTATTATTCATGGTCTACGGTCCTAAAGTTTGTGTTCTGAACTTTCCCACTGCCAACATCAGGCCAACATTTGCTCTTGTATTCTAAAGATGAGGGCAGATTTCCCCGAAATGATGCACTCTGTGGAACTACCACTACTCTCAAGACAAATGTAGACAATAGCCTACTTTTATTACCAGAAGGCTTTAAATGCCCAGCAAATACACTTTCTCATTCAGCTTGTCACTATGAGCGATGGGGTCCTACACGCCTATTCACTTGTTTTGCCAGAGTTAAATGCTTTGTTACTTCACATTAGAGATCTTCGTCTGTGCTGTTTAGCCTGTGCTCAGAAAGGTGATGTCTCGTTCATATGTGAACCAATCAGAATAAAGCAACATTACAGTTCGTTGCAAGGCAGTGAATCAAACATCAACTATATTGATAATACATTTGTTATTGTAAGTCATCTTTTGAGTACAAAATACAAAAAAACTAAAAACATTTTAAATATGTCACCTTGACGAAATTGTAAAAACATTTTCTCAATATTTTTTTTAAACCACAGGATTAATCCATTAATTTAATAAACAATCAGATTAGCTCAGGTTTCCCTTCCTAAATTCTTAAAAGAAATAGGTATAAATAAGTATTCTGACTATTTACATTTTGGCACTAAACCCAACCACACCAGTCCTTAAGGCTGTGAATCCCGTCTGTATTAACCTCCTGGCTAATAAACGTTGCACTCCCCCCATTGATAAAGAAAGCTGCCAGGGAAAATAATCCTGGCAACGATTCTTATAAAACACATTCGTTAATAGAAATTAGTAGTGTATACTGTGAGTGAATGAAATTCCCAGGAGATGAGAATACTGGCTACATGCCAACATATGGCAATGACACAGGGGGTGAATAATGCTGAAATTAAACTGTCAGCATGTCTGTCATGACTGGGTACGTTGTAAACATGACAGCCAGGGTAGGATATAGGATGTGACTGTAATGACTTTCTTGTGATAATGTTGCAGATAATAAAGTGTAGTGTAGGAGACACACACACACACACACACACACACACACACACACACACACACACACACACACGCACGCATACACAGCTCTTCAAACAGTTGCAGTCTCACCTTCCAAAGACCTCATGAATTTTACAAGCTTCCCCAGTTTTGTTTTCATCTTAAATTTCCAAATCTGGTTGTGATTAAGCTACTCAGCAAGAGGCTCTGGACTCCGTCCAAGGCCCTCGCCGCACGGGTCCCTCCTTAAACGCTCCCGTCTGCTGCCGGTCGTCCGCCACTGTGCGTTTATTCAAAAGAAAGGGGCCCCATCAGCCCGCTAAACCCACTGTCCCAGGGTCCAGGGTCCTCTCCACGGGGAGTATCCAGTGTCAACCTCGTGCTCCATGAGGTGATCCATGATGGAGCTTTGCTCCTAGCACTAAGGTTTCAGCTCAGCATTTATCACGGTCTACTCACAGCTTGGATTGCATGAAGCCCTCACAGGACCACATGAAGGCTATTTTAAACTCTGCTTCCCGTCAGGAGCACACCCCGGCGTAGTATTCGGAAACATGAAAAATGAGCATTTCACAAGACCATACTGGGGTTTCTAAAATGTATTATTGTTACATTTAATGAGCCAGGTCACCAAAAATACCAAACACTGGTATCTTGCAATGCAGTATTGCTTTTATTTTTTGGGGTTTTGAGATTTCCGTCTATGAGATTTCTGCCTCCATCCCAAAACAATTGAGATTAGTGGAATCTCATTTATTGGTGAGTAGTGTGTGCAGCCGTATGGTCTGGCAGGAAACCAGCAATTGTTTGTGCAAAGCAAGTGGAAAAGACACTGAAGAGGTGGGGCTGATTAGAAGTAATGACCTGCAGGGTTGCCACACATACTACATACGTATATACACATAAACAGAAATGTCAGTTCACCACCGAGATCCATCCGCCTAAAGACAGGCAAACACAGCTATTGACAGAAATGTGTGTAACATACAATCTTAGCTTCATTTCATTAAGTGGCTTTACTGCCCATTTCTAATTATTTACACATTAGTTTAACAAGCCCCAACATGACATGTGCTATTGCGTATTGCCATTTTAATCAAGACAGCAAGTCGTGAAACATTACTTTAGGACACTAACGTGGTTATCGAATGCCCTGTATAACATTCCAACTGTTTTGATTTGGAGAAACGCATAAATCTCAGAGATCTCTCAAAGCCCGGACGAATTCAACCAAAACAAGATGCATCTTTTCTTTGTCATTTGTGTTGTGAGTCTTTGATACAAATCATGAATATATCACAGTCTGTTTTATTGGCCAAGTATGTGTAAAAGTACAAGGAAGTTGCCTCAGCCTCTACTGTTATACAAGTAACATTAGAGCTGGGTAGCATGGCCATACCCACCATTGAGGTCACGGAGGTCTGGACCTCAGTGTTTTCTGACTAAAAATAATTTGACTTTGGTGCGGCAACTTAGCTTCAGTATATAGGCTACATGTGTTTACTTATAGCCTACATGTGTTTACTTTCTTCCCCGAGACGGACAAAAAAACCAAAATGACCGTCAATCCGAGCTCAGCGTTGGGAAGGGAAGAGATACAAGGACAAGATGAGGAGACATGGGAGAAAAAGAAAGAGAGCAGTTAATACCCACTGTACCCAGGATAGGAGTATCGCCTTTTAAAATACGCATTTAATTCTGCAGTGACTTACTCTCACACGACCGTGGAATCATACGTTGAACGTGTTGTTTGGTTTGGAGATTTCACCTGAGTACCGAATTGTGGTTCCAATTGATTAAATTTGACTGCAACAATATTTCTTTGCACAATAATTCTGTGTCATGGGTAAGCGGCCTTCTGTTGAGTGATGCGCACGAGCAAGTTTACAGATGCAATTCTAATTGAATGCTGATCACACGCCCCTGGCATCGCTGCTCGCTGTCATCCTGGGGCAGGATTGACGGCTTTCTTTCAGGACCGTATCACCTTCACGTCACTTCAGCATGCACTTTGTGTTTCGGGGTGGGCTGGCAGACGGGATAATTGCAGAAAGGGTACAGCCTAGAGAATGTGTGAAAAGGCTAAGAAAAGAATAAAAAACACTGAACTGCATCTAAACCTTTCTTTCCTTTCATGTTTTGAGAAGGATGGCAAGTGCATTTTTTCAAGGCCCTGATGGCTGACACATCTATAAATCACACTAACTGTTATTCCTGCTACTAGAATGTGTCAGTATGCAAGCAGACTTTGGTTTCCATCCATTTGAAATTCCTTTGATACCTTGTAATCCATTATAGTGAATGTTCATGTTTTATATGGTGGATTTGTATAGTTATGAGGGCGGGCTGCTGTACAGTATTGTGTTCATTACCTGCTGTATGTTGGTATGAATCCAAACGTAAAACACATGGACATGTCGTCATGTAATTTCTGTCCCCAAAAATGCTTAAATATATGTTTGATATGCTTCATAATATGTTTAAATATAGATAGTTACATCTGTGAACCCTGTCTCAAACCTCCAATAAGTAATTGTTATGTGGTTCCTACCCTAAATACTAAATCTTCTTTCTGTAGTTCCGTACAATTGAAGGGGTGGCGTGTTGGTGTTATCCTCCACAGCCTGTACTCAAAGTTCCGGTTTTTTATTTTTATTGTGAATAGCTCATAGGGGGTGAACAGGAGGACAGGCTGCCGGGCCAACACTGCTGGGCACGAAATAGAGGTTACAGATAGTGCCTAAATAACAGATAATGTGGAAACGCTGAGGTGCTCAGGTAGGAGGTCAGCAGTCCCACCTCCCACCTGTGTGGAAGTGTTCAGAGGACTGTCTAATCAGCCGCCATGGCTACAGTGCCGAGCGAGCCCGGGCCAGAAAGTGAGCGATGAGAATGTTTACTCCTCATTCCACATACCCACCATGAGCTCTTATGGGCCCGCCCTGCTATTTTTGCACACCCTCGTCCAGTCGGACAGCTGTGAAGGATTGCGTCGCCTTCTCTCAGCACATGGCATTCCCTTCCATCTGTCGGCCGCGCGCTGAGCCGGTTCCAAAGCAGGTCGACTCCAACATCCCCCCCCTACCCACCTCACCCGCCCACCAAGTCGTCTGCCCCACCCCTTCACAGCGATGGCTCGCAAATGACTCCACCACCCTAAAGACATCCAAATCATTTCCAAATTCCCTCCCACAGGGCTGGCACACCCATCCCCAGCTGTCACTCAAAACAACATGCCAAAATATTGTAGGCATTACAAAAGGCCGCCGATTTTCTAACAACATATTGCCAGGCCCTGATTTTTCAAGCACGACCACACTCACACTGCACCCCGCTAAAAAAGGGAATATGGGCTACTGCCCTTGAAATTGTCCCCTAGGCAGCCACAATTACAACCTTTAGAGGATGGCTGAGCCTGCCAGCATGAGGGAGGAGGAGAGTTTTATACAGAAAAGGGGTCAGATGAAATGTGGGTGAGTCAAGGATTTGACTGGCGTTGTGAGGGGCTTTCCTCTTACGTTTAAGGGACACGTCATTGTGCGTGGATCGGAAAATTGCTGGTCAACATTTTTACTAGTTGGAACACAGTAAATCGCTCTTAATTTTATAAAAAAGCAGATATTGCAGAAATCTCAGCCAACATTGTTCTACCCTCTCACAGATGGTGCAAATGTAGTGTCAAATTACATATTGTTAACAACAGTGCCGTACATTCGGCCCAGCGCTGTTGTCACATGTGCTTCAGAGTTAATTATTTTTTACCATCATTATAATCCCCCGACTCTTGTAATGTGCCTAAACTACTTCAAGCTAATGTATCACCACTGCGTAGTCTGAGTTTTAACAGGCTTGTCCTCTCTAGGCTTTTTCAGCGTGACTCACAGAAAGCTGTTTACGCCTCAGACAAGTAAAATTGAACTGTGTCCCTTTTCTTTCTAAATAGATTACAGCTCAAGTGAAGTCTTTGTGTCTGGCGCGTTGGTGGATAAGTCATTTCCAACCCTAATCTTCCTCCTGTTTGTCGTCATTATGATTGATAGCGTTCATTGTTTCATTTCTCCACTACACTTTAGAGCCTGACCTAAGAACACTGTTCTGCAGCGTTCACCCACGGGACAAAGACTCCAAAGTCTCCAACAGCTAATCACACGAAAAACATTTCCCTCCAACATGATAACGAAAAGCTATAAAACATTTCATATTTTTCAGCATTTGATATGTTTTAACAGTGCGGGCTGCGAAGAATGTTCCTATCAACTTTATAATTATACAGTTTGGAAGATATGTGAATATTTCGTGGGCTCTGATATCTCCCAGCACAGACTGCAAAGGGCTCTGTTGACGTGGAATGAAAGCATAGGAGAGAATATGCGGTCGGAGAGATAAGATGTCTCAGTTGCCAGATGTATTTACATTCATGCAACCTGCCAGGTGTGTTAAATTACACGTACAGTGGATTGAAATTAAAACATGAATATGTATTTGTACTTGAAGCTAAAGTCACTGGTATCACTTTCAGTCGGTAGTACTAGTACTTTCCTCTTGTGGCAAAAATGTACTTTATCTAAGCACTTTAGGTTTCAGCAGGGCAACCTCTTTCTCTGGAGCTCATTTTATAAAAAAACGTCCACATGGTTGTTTTACCCGTTTCTTAACATAGTATGAGGAAACCAACACATTCCAGATGCAAATGTTAGGTAATACACTAAGTTTACTTGGTCAATGAGCTACTCAAATTGGAATTTTCAGAAGGGGTTCACTCATGACGGTGATGAATGTGTTTGGCCACGATGGTAGCCCCACAGAAAGGAAGCGCAACAAGAAAGTCCAGCCCCCTGATGTGTTGACTCAAGAATGAACTCACCGGAGCAGAGCTGTCAGGATGTGTTGTAGCTCAGCACACATCCCACCAGTGTCCTCTAAGCGTGGGCGTAGACTTTAATTGCATGGAGGCTAATATCAGGCTAATAGAAAACAGCTGCCAGGGGGCCTGACTGACAGAATGATGGTGCATGATAGCTGCTTAGTCAGAGATACTCCAAACATTAATGTGAGAAGCAGCCGCCGAAGACCACATTGGGACCTTGTCTGCCCTGTCTTTTTCTAACACCCATTACGTGACATGAAGTGCCAAATATAGACGGGGGAAAAAAAGATTACAGGTTGTTGCAGAGGAAAGCCTCCCACTCTCTGCTGCTCCTCCTATAGTTTCTCTCATTCTTCTTCGTTATTGTAATAAGAATACTTTAATTTGGTTAGAGTCTTTTCCTTCTCGCGTTGTTTCAACTGTTTGACTCATCCTGCTATAAAAATAATCCTATCAAATGAGACTTTGGGCGACGAGCTGTCCAAAACGGTCATATAAAACTGCACTTCACCATTGGTACATTCAAAGTAGCTAACAGAGCAAAATGGAGAGATAGAAATAAAAGTGTCTTTGGATGGGAGTAGACCAACATGTTTCACTTCAAGAGCAATGTGGCTAAAGTGTAATTCATTCAGGTAAAGTTAGATTTTCAGCTGGCTCTGTCTCTCTCTTTACGCTACGCATTTCTCTACAAAGAAACCGCTTCAGTGCTCAGTGGCAAAGACTATTCAAGTGTCTGGAACTGTGCAGGGAGGATGCATATTCTTTTTCCAAAAGACTTTCTCTCGTTTGGTTTGATGGCGGTGGTGGTGGAGAGAGCTGCCCAACACCTCACGCCTAAATCTCCAATAGAATTGGATGCTCAGGTAGGTTGAGACAAAACATACAGTAGATTCTGATCTGAAATTAGGTTGACCATTTAAGTTTCTGCTGGACAACTTGATAGTAAGTGTCAAGCTCAGTTGGAGTGAAAGGAAGCCAAAACTAAGATGCCTCATTTGCATAACTTGAATTATGTGGAAACCCCTTTTTTTTTTTTCTCGCATAGTTTTGTGCTGTTCTTGCAAAACCTAGGCTTCTTAGTCAGTGGGCTTTGTTCTGGATGTAATCTACATTTATCTGTGCAGTGGAGATGAGTAATCCAAATGTCCTCATCCGCTTGTTTATTATTCAGCAGAACTCCTTGAACTCTTAACCTTTCAGTTACTGGATTTCTACATTCTCTTCCATAAGTTCTTAGGAAAAACCAGTAACACATGAAAACCTTGATGGTAGCCAGCAATAATGAGCCAATCGGCTTGCAGTGTTTACTTATAAGTATGCGCTGGCAGGAGCCATGCTGATAGCCTGCGCCATATGGTGCATCACGGCAAACGGTTGGAAATCCATGTGTTCGGGAAGCTGCTCAGCTGCCATCCTGCGCCTGCACCGAGGAGAGTGATGGGTGGGGGAGGTGGGAGGTGGGGGGGGATTTGAGCGGGAAAGCTGGAGCACACAGTCCCGCCCACATTCATCATAGGGAGCTTGGTGTCTGCATCTAATCAGATCTCTGCTCTTAGCCCCACCCAAACTGGATTACAGGCTGGACTCCTGGCGTTTTACTAGCTTTCTGTGCCACTTAACTAGCCTTTCACCACCTGCCCCTGTAAAAGTATCTGCTGCAATAATGTTTATTTATGTGTTTATTGGCTTTGAGCCATTAAGGAAGCTCTACCCCTCCCTCACTCGCTCAACCTCTGCACTACCCGACAATTTCCATCCCATAAACAGGCATGGTGTGTTGATGAAGAGAGTGCTGGGGGGGGGGGGGGGGGGGAGAGGTTGGTGGATAGTGGTTGTCTTGCAAAAAATCCAGAGCTGGGCTGCTTTCTCATTTCTTTTTTGGGGGGTTTCTCCTATTTTTTCTATTCTGATCTTTTCTTTTCTCACCAGTTCTGAACTAGAGATTAACATACTTTTTTTTTACACCATACATATTTATAATATGCCTCCAATGAACCATATTGAGGAATTTTTGAGTGTCTTGAAGAAAGCATCATAGGCTGCGGTTACACTTGTCTTTTCAATGCGACTTTTGTGATCGCAAGGTCCCATGTCGGAGCAAAACGTCCCCGCATGATCGGATGACAAAAGTAGCTTTGAAAAGTGTAACCACGGCCTGCCTATTTTTAATGTCACTGAGACGGTGTGGCTGACTGCAAAGTGCCCGTCCACTCCTCACTCAGCTGAATTGTTCCTGTTCCGTTTTCACTCAGAAAGCTGTCAGCGCGTATCCTCTGAATGTTTGTGAACAAAGCCTCGGGTCTTTTAAATAATTGAAGGGAGCCAACTTTATTTTTCCATTCACAAATTGTGGCCCATTTTGTGACCGACTGTTGAGTGCTGATGCTGAAATGCCCAAAGCCAGCCGACAGTCTGGAGAGCACAGTCGTTCCCTACAATGAGTTTAATTTCAGAGGAATGAATGTAGGTCTATTAATTAGCTGTCAAGAAATGGCCAATGGCGAGACATTCCAGCTTATTACAGATAATGCCATAGATTCAGTTAAAAATAATTATGATGATAATGTTCAGTCCAAGTCGGTGCCGCCATAGGAACAGATGGCAGGTAATCAGCGCCTCATACAGACCAGTCAAGTGTAGCGGGGAGTAAAGAGCCAGTTGCCCCTCGCGCTAAGATTTAATTTGTCTGCCACTGTATCTGTCTTTCTGCCACTAGCTGCAAATGTCTTTGAAGGGCAGAAAATGACGCTCTCTCTTTATAATGGGCTTTAAAGTCCGAGTGAAATGAAAGATGCACTTTCCCAGTTTTAATCCTTTGACCCTGAGTTAATTATTAATTTATCACTTGTTATTTAATTTAAGTATATGTAAAAAAAATCTGTATCGGAGTATTTTTAATTAAAAATCCTCATTAAATCCAAGCCTTTTTCCGCTTCTGTAAAACGGTTTCAAATGTTGTATTACTCATCCGGCACTATTTTACAAAGACTCCTCCAATCAAATGCGACTAGCTAGCATTCAAAGGAAACATTGTGAGGATTTTCATCCAGCGCTGTGTCACAGCAGCACGGGCAGTACATGCAGATGAGCGTCCGCCGGATGGCTCAAAACGACCAGTGGAGTTTGGCCGGCGGGTGAGTGGACAGCTCGGTCGCTGCCTGGGGCCATGGAGGGAGGGCTGGGCACCGTCCATCAGCATGTAATCCACCCCCCCCACCAGAGCTTGTGTTAAATCTGAAAAGTTTGCCTTTCATCTCTCTCTCTCTCCTCCTGCATGTAACAACAGGTAATGGAGGTGTGTGTGTGTGTGTGTGTGTGTGTGTGTGTGTGTGTGTGTGTGTTGAGCCAACAGTCCTCTGTAGCTCTGTGTCCTGCTAGTTTCTAAGCCTAAGCCTTCTAAGGAAAATGTCTCCCAGGTGTTGGGATACCTGCTCTGTTAAATATTTAATTATCCAGATTGAGGTGACGACAAACTACCTACTTTAGTTTGCTCTATTTCTGCTGGTCTCAGTGCTGCTCCGGCTGCTTCCTCTTTAATATCTGTGGCAGTGGTGCTGCTACTCACTGACTCAATTCACAGAAGGCTGTGGTTTCACATGGAAATCTGAGAGTAAGATGGCCTTAAAATGCAGTCATCTCGGTCCGGGTTATGGCGGGAATGATGACCGTATTCATTCCTTTTCAAAGCTCTGATTCACAGAGCAGCTAAAAAGCTGTTATAGCTATTCCATTTCTGAAATGAAGAGTATGTGGTGCAAAGGCAGAGCATAAGAAAAACGACCTACATGTGATATGTGTTTAAATAGATAAACTATAATTAGTTTGGGAACTAATTCCCTCATTTAGGGTTTTGATGATGGTGGTGGAGACGTCTAAAACTTACGCCACCCTTACTACGTTTTTCAACTGATTTATTCAGAGTTTTCTATAAAAGTTCTAAAAACGGTTTTGTTGCACATTCATGGGAGCTGGTGAACTCCATTCATGTCTCAGGTCCTTACTTTTCAAAAATCTTTACAATTGTTGATCTTGACAGTTGAGGGGGAAATAAATGCAAGATGCCAGCAGTGACAGCGGATCCCCAGGGCAGCTCATGTCAGACACAGTCTGCACCTGAACTCCTGTGGATGCGTTTGTGTAGAAAGGTGAAAATAGTTATTTCAAACTGGAAAAGCGCTTTAAGATACAAAACCTGTCAGTGACGATGAATCACATTGGGAAAAAATAAATGACTCTCCTCCTGTTAGATGAGTGATTTTGAATCTATTTTCTATAGTTAATGTTGAGGTATTTAAGGCATTTAGGACATGGCATCTGTAATGATAATGACCAGCATGCATCATTTCCACAGTCTCTAACCCGTCACTAGAAGTTAACAGTTTGGAGTGTCGGCTTTCATGTTTGCATTGTTGTCGATCCCATATATAAAGATCCCATATATTACATTACAGCAACCGTCTGGAATGGCATCAAGTTCTGCAACACTTATGCACCTATCATCATATCGCATAAATACAAACAAAATAATCATTAAAAAGAAAAAGTCTTTGGCTACTATGGATATCTTACTTAAACCTGACACAATTTCTATTGGTTTTTAGAATCATTCTTCCATTAAGAGGAGCCTAAGATTTTGAAAAGAGGGATGGTTGGGCATTTTTTCCTGACTGACACAGTCACAACCCATCACCCTCAGCTGAGGGTTACAGCTTGCTTGTCACACTGCGTTTCCTTAACTTTGATTCAAAAAGAAAAAACCTGAATGTCCTGGCTCTGGTATGTGACACAATGGTGGCGGGCAGCGCAATCAATCCTTAAAAAAGGGAACCATTTGGTCTTGAATGGGGTATATCACGTACACTACATCAGTCACTGCGGCATACAAATGAAACACATTTTCATGGTTGACATTTTATCTCTTCAAAATGATGCATAATTCAATTTGTACGTGGAAATACAGCATTCATTTTGAATCCATTAAAAGCTGCAGCGCCATTTGTCAACACCTTCCCCCGGAAATTTCAATACAACGACACTTCCTTAGTGTAAGCCAAGTGTTTCTCCTTAGATCTATCAAGGAGCCGTAGGTTAGTATTAATTACTTTGATCAGGTTCATAATTTCAGCAGCCATTACCGTCAGCTCCGCTGGTCTTTTTCCACCAGCACCAACCCTGTGTTCAACCCCCCCCGCAGCTCTAGTTGTGTTGAAGTGCTAACTCATGCCACATGTTTGCTCGTGGCCTGTTGTGGCGCTGTGGGGATTCGACTGTATTTGAAGCTCTCCATCCGTCATATGTGGTTAAGATGAGGAATCGTCAACACTAATCCAAATGCTCGTTCACTGACCATTGAACGTGTTCTCCTTAAAGCGAAAAGCAAACTCTTCCAACCCAGCATCTAAAGAAACTTACTGAACCTCTGATACCTGATACTGATACCACCATGAGCAGATCAGTATGCACCATTTACCTAACTGATTTTAAAACAGGGAGATGGGAGGCAAGAGGCTGATAGCTTTTTTTTAGTGCCGGCTGGTGAGTTAAAGTGAGGGTTTTTTAGAAACAGAGAACATAGCGTGAAGGATTGTTTCAGAAATCAACCAGCTGGGCTTGCAGCCTTGCCAATAACGGCATTATCTATTCATCACTACGGTGTATTTAAAATGACCCTTGCTCAAACAAACTGCATTCATTTTAACTCGCAATCCTCTGCTTTCAATCATGCGTCTGCATCAAAGAACTGCCGGATTATTTGACTCCACACTCGGGCTCTTTCTTTCTTTTTTTTTTTTTTTTTTTTACTTCCTACGGTTTCTGTTCAGTGGTCATCTACAGTACGTGTCAGAGAGATTGCATTCATGCTATCAAACTTGAAAAGGGTATAAGATCTCTCCTCTTCCACGCTAACGAAGACGAGCAGATGATTAGAGTCTTTCCTTTCCGCCACTTGGCTCCAAGAACAAAGCGAAGGAACCTTAGCCGACTCCATAGTGTGCAGTTGCTCCGAGGCTGGGGGGCTGATGGGGCACATGATAAACACTGAAAATGACTCCGGAGCCCAGAGGACGGCTAAAACAAAATGAGCTGACAATAATAATTTTCCCGGGCCCAAATTTAGATTGTTATGCTTTCAGTAATGATTTTCGCTCAGATGAGGGAAAGTAAGTAATCAAACCTAATGAGAGAAACTGTACGATCTCAGAATAGACCTGCTTCTGGGGTATTATTTCTTTCAGATACAGGTGAGTGTTTTGTTATCTCTAGCATCTCTGCGCTAAATGAGAATTGGCTGAATGCATTTATCCACTTAAGTTTCTGAACCTGTTTATGTACATGCAGCTATTGAGTAAATGTGAAATCCCACGCTTTTTATGTCTACTGCAGCCATTGATCCTGCCCGCACTGATGTCTACATTTCCCTCTGCCTTGTGAAGAACAAAATGAAAGGCACTCAAAGTCCATAACTAATAGGATCAAAATGGCGCTGCAGTCTACATGTGGATAATTGAGTTTCAGCACTAAATCAGAATGTACTTACAGGGCTGCTGATGATCTTCAATATGAAAGTCAGTCATCTCACTATCTATTGATATCCAGCCCTGACCACACAGTGTATTAAGAGCATCTAAATTATAACCTTTTTAACATTCAACAAAGACCTCCACAGAACACATTTTGCCTGAATACTCTGCACGTATAGATGTGCACCTTTAACCTCATTATTATCAACAGAGAACATGCTGTTCCATAGCTCCAGCTCACTGCTGGGGGGGAGGTTGCTGTTTTGGAGTTCCATACTTAGTAGCCGGTCCAGTGTTTATCTAGTCTCTTTTATGTGGGGTGTTATTCACACAGGCTGGCTGCACTTCTCCATCCTCATCCAGCCCCTCAGCCCCCCCGTACAGAAGGAAGCCTGGAAACATGTGTTGCGGAGTAAGGTTACACTTTTAGACCTCCGCACAATTCCAGATAACTCTCTTAAGTGCTTATTGAACTTTGCTTCAGAGCAGCGTGGCTCTAGCTCGCAGTCTGTCGGAGCGAAAGAAGGCCACGTTTGCCACACATTCCCAACACCGGCCATACATCTTCCCGTCCCGGTGTCCAGTTTAACTTCATTGACTCCATTGGCTTTTTCCCCTCCAAGACTCGCCTGCTTTTGTCCAGACAGCTGTGCACTGCTGGCGTCTTTGTGCGCTTATCCCATAGAAGCGGAGGACGGAAGAGACCCTATATGCTACCAGCTGCTAGACACATTTGCTCTTACCGCTGGTAACTTAACCCACCGAGGAGGAGGGAGGGCCTATCTCAGCTGCTGCCATAACTGAATTAAAGGGCCATCTGAGCAATTGCCATATAGGTTATATAATGTTCTAAAAGGCTTCCTGTCATACAACATATATAATGGTAACATTAAGTGGGTAGGATCACTATAAATTAGTTTAACATAGATTCATCTGCAGTCTGGCACATTGCTTCCGCTCCTCACCAAAAGGGAGATTTAGACTGGAGGCTTAGTTATATTCAGTATATTGTTTGCCTAAGTAATCAGGCTCCATATATGGTTGCCTATGCCTGTTTGTAACAAAGAAGGCCAGCTGCATCAACCACACTTTTTTTTTTTTTTTTTTAAGAGGCTGCTTTATGGTCGAAGACATCCCTCTAATTTATGTCCCCACATGGGCCCCTTAAGGAGCATATGAACCTGAGACTCATTGGAGGGATCGGGTGTTCAATTCCCCCTGTGAATGGATTTACAACCCTCCTCACTCATGGCCGCAGGGAAGAGCACATTATTCTGGCCCAGGTTAAGGACAGCTCCAAACCAAAACAGGACTAAGACCAGATCTAATCATATATGTACATTTAAATATGTTGCTTTCTTACAGATCACACTTTCGTTCTGTATGCAGCTCTGTACTGGAGCCTTCAATTTAAGTACAAAATGAAATGGGAATCCAGATTATTACAACCTTAGTGTTGTTTTTTCAGCAAGTTCATCATCCCTCCGCTCCAACCTTCTTGTGATGTTTTGATGCTCAGTATTAACAACACGCTTCTTCTGGCTTTGCTCCTGACAGACAGTTGCTCACACTAAGTTTCACCGCCAGATAAACTGATTGCTTGTTTAGCCTGATTGTCTAACTGCTCCTAATTAATTCCTCGTTTTCTCTCGGCAAACTCTGAGCAATTACTCAATGGTTAAAATGTTATCAGAACTGATAAAAATGCTGCACAGAACAGAAATGCGACACAAGTTGTGTTGCACAGGATTAGAAATTGAAATTGTCGCTTCGGGAAAGATTGAAATCATATCTATTCATGTTCATGACTCCTTCAGCCGGACTTGATGATCCAGGAATAAAAACAAAGGCATTTACAATGGATCCAGATAGGTACTCTGATCACAGCCTGCACATGACCCCCCCCCCCCCCCCCAAATAGAACTAAGAATGTTTTGCAATGACAGACATTATGATCTCAACAGAGAGAAGCTTTTGCTAATAACCCAGCCGTTATGTGCTCATTTCAGTGAACAGGAGAAAAAAGTAAAGATGTAAACCTCACTTTGTTTGTTTCTCCAATATCATAGGCCACGGCCTGACATTAACAACAAAGTCATTGCCAGCCAGCTGGATAGATTTGTACTTTTTTTGCGTGTGTGCTGGAGGGTGTTGGCACATAGACTGGGATTAGTAACTCCAGAAATACCAAACAGCAGACCAACATCTGTTTGGTATTGAACTATTTTCGGAGAGGTTTTCCTGCCTCTTTACCAGGAGGGCTTTAAAGTAGATCCATTAGATTCCAAGCACCTATTTGCATCCACCGTCTCATTGACCTAGTGGAAAATTACACTCAATGCATTTTGATTCCACAGTCCAATCTGGTATCATTGACGAGTGACATAATACTACAGCACCGACAACAACTACAGTGACTTTTCTTGGGCTACAGTGTTGAGTATGTGTGATGTGTTGTAACACTTCCATCAGCGTACAAAAGCTTCCCAAATTGTCTCACTGGCCCGAGCAGAACAAATGAGCAGATATCTATTTACATATCAGCACCCTTCTCCACAGCCTTTTGTTGTTGTTGTGAGGAGCATGATTATGCACATTGTAATGGTTTCCATGTATAGTGAAAGAGCAGCCCCAACTGGAATGCAAAATCCATCGAGGAGCACAAGGCTGAATGAAAAATGCCTTTGCTCTGCCTCTGTATTGTGGCCTCAACAGCTCTTTCGTATAGAAACCAGCTGTGACCACTCTCCCTACCAGCTCGCCTTGATGAAAAGATTATGAACCCCCATCTTTGATGTACACTTCTGTACTGTAGTCGCCGAACCCACTGTTCCCCCGGCCGTGGTCGGCATTAAAATACATAGACTCCCCCATTTGAATTCCAAGCAGAGGGTTTAGGGTATCGTCTGCGAAGATATTTTACATTTTCCTCAGCCTCCTCCACGTCTTTGCAGCTGTGTACACTTAAGAGGATCTTGAGAGGTGTCATTCGGTCACCAGACCCCAGCAGCCGTGGTTTTTATATTGTGCATGACAAGAGTCCTATGGGTTAAAAGTAACGCCTGAGAGAATTCATAGTATGAAGAGTTAAACAGATGACACAATAGAAATGAAATATGTCTGCTGTGCCAGACTGACCCGTAGACTCGGCTGGGAGTTGGGGGTGAGCGCGGGGGATGGGGGGGTTATCTTCATGCAGCAATGCTGGCTACCAATTTCCATGTGCTTTACAGCGTTGCAGCAGACTGTCATTTGGTCATCCCTGTCTATTATTCAAACAGGCAGACTTTTCCACACTCATGTAACAACACAATATTTCTTCATAGTCATTGTAAGAAACCAGAGTTAAAGATTATTTTGATTCATTACCACATGGGTCAAGTTTACCATTATTTCTACCAGTTATAATTAACGCACCAAACAAACTGATCTGGGAACTCAGCAAGATTGCTACAGAGAAGTCTAACTGGGCAGGACACACCAACAGCCCGATGATTAAACAGGTTGTAAACAACCAAACTGATTATCTACACTACGTTTATGATGGTAAAACGGAATGTGAGCGTAAACAAAAACTGTTGGTTGTAATGTATCTTTGCAAAAAAAGTGTGGGTAGGTCAAAGTTTAGCAATGAAATCAGTTTTCAAACCCTGCATGTTTACAACAGAAAGCAGTGATTATACCTTTTGTCTTCATATTGTCCTCTGAATGAGATTTCCTCACCAGAAATGTGTCTGACATCTGACATGGCCAACTAAGAGTGGAAACTTTACTTTTCACTTTAAATCCAAAGAACTCTGCAAGCAAATCCTTCCATATACAGCGTCACCCCCTTGACCTCTCCTGATTTGTTTGGAGCCACAGACTCTTTGACTGATAAACTATTCATGGGGCAAAGAATTTCTCAAGCCTTGTATTTGCCCACATGCAGACCAAACAGATAAATATGTTATGGAGTTTAGCCAAGGCAAAGGAAAGAGAAGGGATCACACAAATGATGGACGGAAAAAGTCACTGGGAGGGGTTTGGTTCTCGCTCCTATCGAAGCACTTGGAGGGTTATTGGTCACTTCCTAACCTCCGTCTAGACAGAGTTAACAATCCTGGAGTGTCATCTGGAATATATGTGTTTGCCACACAGGATCTAATTGGGATTTTGATATACTGCAGAATATACTGTATTTTATGTTTTGTCTACTTTATTGAAAAGAAAAAAAATGCTTTCACAGTGACTCATTCCTGATGAACTGGATCACCAGTTTCCATCTGGAAATCCTTTAGGAAACTGTAATATTTTTAGCCTTCCTACACAGGGGAGTCTACCTATTGAATTATTCATGTTGAAAATCTGTGCTTCATGCTGTGTGTTATCTTAAACTGTTTAGTTAAAAAATAGATTTTAAGACCAAGTCTCAGCAATGTAACCATAATCTCCATGTCAACGTCTGAGGAGAGTCTTCTGTTAGAGAGGACTCCCTGAGGCATGCTTCCCCCTCTTGAAAGCGTCATGAAACAATAACAAATCAAGACACCCGAGGAGCGAACAAAGTTCCCAAGGCCGATCGCACTTGTCACACTTAACCTCGTTGTCCTGACAAATTTTCCTGACAAAGCGATGTCAAACAGCATGTAAAAGCTTCCCATGCTCTGAAACTGGTCTCATCCACTTTTGTCTGCTTGGCATTGAATTAAGAGGCAGCCATGTAAAAAGCTCCCAATGAGCCTGGAGGATGAGAGGTTGTTTGGAGGTCAGCGTGGAAACCTGCAGAGCTGAAGGGCGCCAACGATCTCTGGGAAAGTGGTACAATGGAGGCCGTGGTCATTTCAGAGGCAAGACAATGGAGCCAATTGTCATCTCACCTTTGACCTATGGTACATTTAGCAGCAACCATTTTAACCCACAAATTTATCATGTTGAGAATGACTCCTTTCACACAGTGGCCGTGGAGGCAAAATTCATGTGCTTGTTTAAGTTGGCGTACAATTCTGTCTGTGTTTTACAACCATACAATCAGGTGCCTGCAATCTTGGGAAATGTACCTGAAATGCCAAACGTTGGCAAACATTTCTTAGCAAGATTTACAAAAAGGAATATTAACCAGTTGTTTTCCAACCTTAAAGCAAGGAACTCCCCACAGGATCCCAAATTACATCTGAAGGAACATCGGATGATAAACAATGTATGAAAGATTTCTTCAATCTTTGCTGGTTTTGTGTTTTTCGGTGAAATACTGGGTAGCTTTATCTCTTTGTGATTGTTTCAAATTAAACATTCATGCTAGGCTAGGCTGAACAAAAAATAATCAATCTCTGATCTTTGACAAACGTTCTTCAACAATGTATTTGAAGAACAGCGCGCTCAAAATCGGGCCACTACCCACCAATGCCTTCCAAATCAACTGCCTCATTAATCGTTAACGGAACTCAGCTATGGTGGCTTTATATCACATCACTGAACATCTATAGCCCACACAGAATGGTTGGCCAGCCTTCGCAACACAAATCCCTGTCTGTTACTGGGGGAAGGGCAGCAGTAGTCCTGGGTTGGTTGCCTGCCACACTAAATAAATTGGTTGTGTGACTGGGTGAACATGTGTTAGCCATGGGAATCTATCATGCTCTTTTTCCCCTTAAGGTTTAAATTGTTGAGCTCGGACATTTGGGCCACTGTGTAACATGCAGCTTGTAACTAAACCAACAGGGACAGTGTAGAAGCCCATGAGCAGTCGGGTGGTTAGGATAGGACATAGGAAGAAATTCTTAAATTCTGGCAATCCAAAACTGTGGCGAGCCTGTCAGGCAGCTGGAAAGGCTCATTATTTCTGACAGCTCAAGCTGAAGTGGATTCATTTGTGTTGGTCAGTACTTCCCTCTGTGAGGGCATGTCCGCTTGAATGGCTGTGCAGGGTAAATGAAGAGCTAAAACACAGTAGAGACACGGAAATTCTTATGTGATTTCTAACGCTTCATAGTGTGAAGTACAGAGCGCAACCAGGATGTGAACATGCTTCAATTCAGAGACCTTTTAAGCAGGGATGAACTCGAGGCGTTTTGGCACTGGTCCCAAATCAACAGGGCATATTGAAAACACAGAATAACGGCCAACATTAACTATCAAGAACATCGGGCTGCTACATCAGTGCAGAGTTGTGCCAGTGCTGCGACTACAGCTCTAGGAAAAATACTTTTTCTGCAAAGAAAACCCTGCCTTTTTTTTTGTGTCAGCGAGCCTCAGATTCATCTCTTCTGGGGTGAACTGTGCTTGCCAGGGCTGCTGAGAGTTTTATCCTGTGCCACTTAGTACAAATTCATCACTGCTTTCATCCTTTATAGCATTGTGAACCTAAGTGGCTGTTCATTGGTTGTGAAATTTATCTTGCTTTAGCAGGTGGTGAAGGGAATCCACACAAGGATGGCAGAGCCTATACCAAATTTTTCACAGCCATGTTTGAAATGGCAATCACATCTTGTTGTTTTTGTCCCTCCTTTTGTGTTATACTCGAGAGGTAAATAAACCCTTATGGTTGATTACTGCCTGTGTTTACCCATAGACTATTGGGCGTCTGTTGAAAATTTGACAAATACACGATTAAATAGCAATACTATTCCTGAGTTACTCCCTGCTGCTGAATGAGTTTGTTCCCCTGATGGATGACCTATTCCGCAAAACCCTTGCCGGAATTTGGATTAAGTGATTCCCCTGGCCCAGTGGAGGTCTCGTTAACAGTCATCAACAATCATAATTGAAAACGTCACTGCTAATCAGGCGTGCAGTGACCTTTTCCATCAAGAACGTGGGTTGAAGCAAAGGGACAACAAGTCGAGATTTTTAATTGGTGCTGAAGTACTTTAAATATTTCATATTTTTCAGGTCATGAATAAATAAATTGATGGGGAAGTTTGTTACATTGATATTGATATATTGTTTGATATATATATATATATATATGAATCGGTGATGGTGATCCTGAACTATTTTTTAAAAGTGGCACAGCAACACTCTTTTTCTTATCTTCACAAAATAGCTGTTACTTTAATCTTGGTGATTTAGTGATTTACTTGTGCGTCCTGAAGTGGCTCAGGCTTAGCTGTGTGTTGTTTTGCTCCTGGCAAAATGAAATCAAAGAAGCGAGCTTTAGTGGCGTTGCTCCTCAGTTGGAAAAGCAAGTTTACCTAAAATTGGATGGTGCAACAGAGCTAATATGGAAGCTTCTGCCGTTTTGGACTTGCTCAATTGATAAACAGTGCAAATTTGCATGTCGGAGTTTACCAGACAAAAGCGCTGCACAAGCGCTTACTGTGTTTCAGCAGGCCATTCCACTATGATTTGATTTCAGTCCAAAGGTTTGCTCCTCAAGTACAGTACAGCTATTGGCTAAACACCTCCCAAACCTATAGTCACAAAGACTGAGAACAGGGGAAGCTGTTAGACTTGCTTCTTCATATTATACACAACAGATCTGTGTTTACCAACCTGTAAGTTTCCAGTTGTCACTCCCTGTGGGCAGAGAGCACTTACCACCAGTGTCTATACCAGATGTTAATTTGTGCAAATATCAGCAGGTCTGTGGCATTCCAATCAGTACTATTGCTGCAGGTCTCTGTAATGCAGCCTTACTACAGACTGATAAACCAGCTGTGCTTCTAGAGATAGTGTTTACAGGAGAGGCCCTGTTATCTATCACAACACCTACACTTGGCCAACCACGAGATTCCTATTAACATGTTTGACCGGCATCTGCCCGAGGATTTACAAATGGAATGGGCACCATTTGAATAAGAATCCCCATTTTTTGTGTGTTGCAATATTTCAACATGCTGGGCAACGACAGCTTATCACTAGCCATCAACATGTCGACCTATTTCTGAGATCCAGTTGATCCATCTTCTCTGACAGGCCAGTTCTGGATGGGTAAGTCATGATGTCGGGATTCATTCTGCCCACTCTGTGGAATTGATGCTGTTTGTCCACAGTTCACTTCTCCCTGGTTAATGGGTGATTAAGTTGGCACAGGAGGCCGCATGACTGATGAGGCTGCATGACTGAATTGCCAACTACAGTGGGGACTGGCTCCTTCTGTTTTGCAGAGCTAGTCCTGCATAAGTGGTGCTATGGGCTCAAAAAATTAATACGGTGAAAAGAAAAAGTCTCTTGATATGTTTCTCAAGAATGTAAAATTAAAATGAGTTCTCAAGCTTGCAAACATTCCTTCGAAAATAAACCAAAAACAAACCTTGCATTACTTCATTATTTCTTTATTCTATCTAGCTTTATGGTAGATACTGTCATGGATACCATATGATGTAAATGTCCTCGTATATAGGAATCAAACGGAAAATCAATATGGTATAATATTACACTACATTGTCATGAAGTAATCTAATCACTGCTGTCATTTATTGACTATTAGATTAGAAGAACTGGTGCACTGAAATGCTGTCCCTCATTGAATCTACCATTTTCCATAGAGCTTATCATACTGATCAATAGTGAGCAGAACTTCAGTTCTATCAACTAAAGAAGAACGACTTTAATTTAGTGGCACCATCACTTTGCAAGTCAAAAGCCCCGGCCCCTTTTTGGATTTAAAGTTCTCATGGGAAATAATGAATATATAATAAAATAGGTTATCGGAGAATGTCTAAAAATGACACTTTATGCACTGCCACATCGCTCATAATCCTCTTGATCGTGAGAGCAATGCACGCACATTGATTCATATGAGGCGCAGGCGTTTACATCCTTCACTGCAGACATTTTAACCCTGAACTTGTGGTGCAACTGACTCCCCATCAACAATATAGTGCATTAGTTTACTACTATAATTTATTACCAATATAGTTTGTGATAGATTACTAGCCTTTTAATGGTGGCTGATTTCTCATCCAATTAGAGATACTGTGATGAATTGCGGATTGAAATCTTGATATCACGGAATCTGTGATATCACTGTTTTCACAATCTTTGAATAATAATTGTACTACTCGCCTTCATTTTCTCTTCCAAATAAGCTTGATATTTGTTTATAACCTGCTGTCTGACAGCATGTTTCTTGTCCCATCTATTTTCTATTAAATAAGTTCCCAGATCCAATCCAATACCCATAGGCATTATGACCAAAAAAACACAACTTTTGTGTAAAGGAGGTAATGCTACCTTAAAGCCTAATGCAATGTTGTGCCTACTCGAGCAGTTGTTTTTCCTACATTGTACACCCAGGTGGCCCTCAAATCCATTCCCCACTCAGCCAGTATGTGCAGGTTTATATCTTAAGTATTAAAATCTGGACATCAGGGATAACTTTGATGTTAAAAGGCAGATATTGAACCCTTGAACCCTGCTACCTCGCACTGCATTCCTAATCTAATTCCAAAAATCCACCCGGGAGTGTTTCACTCCAGAACCGACCACACAGAGCCGAGTCAGCCAGCAAGACTGCTCAACAATATGTGTGAGTGTCTGCCAACCGCCACTGAACACTTCATACGCACCGCAATCCCCGTAACCCCTCTGACATTCACTGGAGATATTAGGCAAAATCAATAGCCGACTTCAAAGTAACCATCATTTACCATAATATTTGCAACACCTGGTACATTCAGAGGATATTAAATGGTTTCGGTCCACGCATTCCACAGAGCAAAAACAACAGATGAAGCAGATAACCTTAGATCCAACCTGAATAAAGACAACTTTGCTTTGCATGGGAGCTTCGTGGAATACCAGCACCAACTCTTTCTTTGAAACTACAATGCCAGATGTTTTTCTTCCTGTGCCTTCATATCTGAAGAGGTTTATATGCAACTGTGTGACTGCCAACTTGTTTTCAAGCTTTTGTTCAGAGCAAATTCAGCATTGTTATGAGATTTCAAATGTATTTTAGGCATGATTGTTAGTTTTTCTGTTAGTGGTGTGGACCCCAGTCTGTCTGTTCAGAGCAACAACACTTCAACATTAAACCGATCAGATTTAATTTGTTATGGATATTCATTATCCACAGATGATAGCTCCTGTTGATTTTAGTGACCCTTGATATTTTTTGATGATATGTATGGTCACTGAACTGTTGATAAGACTATGAATCTTATTGGCATCTTAGACTCCTTTGTCTTAGACAGACAAATAAAGTTAATTCCAGTTTGCTGAGCAGCCTTAGCACAATTAGTCCTCTCTTTGTGTTATTGTACTTATTATATTCATTTCATAGCACTTTGTTACCTTGTTTGGAAAAGTACCGTACATGATAGTAGAAACCGCTTAAAGTAATTACGTTTACAGTGATCAACCGATCAAATGGATCTACAAAACTTGGAATACCAGTATACAAATGCTGCAATCATGTGCTTATTGTACCAAGTACTCATTAAGTTTGGGTCAGCTCATGCAGATGAACAGCTCCCGCTGACCTCAATGATGTTCAGCATCGTTCAGTTCATCTGCATGCACCGCCCACGCTGCAGTGACCCAGAGCCGACCTAAAACTGGCAAAGCCTCACCCTAAGAGGGCCGTCGGTGAGGGAAATGGCAGAATAATTGGCACAGAGCCAGTAGTATCAATTAGATGGTAATCTGCTTGAGAAATAAAGAAAGCTTATTTGTAAAATGCATATTTGTCCTTGGCATACATAAATGATCAGAAAGGGAAATTCCACTCAATCTGATGTAGACATTGATTTGTACATTTTAAATCTCCATATCTGCATGAAAGGGCAGCTTTTCTCACAAGACCTTGAGAGATCACAGGTTCAAGGCTCAACAATTAATAAATGTCTCGCTGTAACATCTGATTTGTGGATTGATGCAACTCTTTAAATGTAAATACTGTGTCCTCTTGGTGTCGAGTATTAACCACCACTCACTGATCCACCCGTTCAACCCCCTTCCACTTGTGGATGTCTGCATGTGCTTTTGCAGAAATAAATATCAATTTCTTTTTTCTTTTCTCTTTCTTTTTACCATTGTACATTTGAAGGTCTAAAGGACTCTTTTGCATATGATGCCCCTCCTTTTCATTAAACAGACCCCTCTGATTTATGACATCTCCATAAAAAGCACAACTGTCAGGGACAGAAGCAGGCCTGACAGATGCAAATTGCTTTGAAGATTTATTGATGAACCACTGCTTTACAATGTTTTGCTGCTAGCAAAGTGAAGCTGTTTGAAAGCATTGTAAGGCTTTCACCACTTTCAATTTCAGTAATTTTGAATTCATAAAGGTACAATGAGCCATTTTCGGAACTTCAATGGGAACTTCAATAAGTAGAATTGACATTCCTGATGACTATTTTCCAAATCATACTGTCTGTTGTTTGAGATAGATTTCCTCAGGAAACAACTGGTATCTGCTCACAGCTACTTTATTACATGATGAATGCCTTACCTCGTAACAATAAGTACAACAATAAGTTGATTTTTACAGCGGAATAAACCAAAGTGCCCTCAACTCAAGGTGCGTAGAAAGTATATGTTAAATTAAGTTAATGGGCTAAGTTATGGGAAATTACCAGGATGGCTTTTTCACTTTCTTTATCCAGCACCCTTTCCAGTGGATGTGCCATAATCGACAGCCCATATAGTGAAGGAACTCAGCCAATGTCTGTCTCTGTTTGTGTGTGGGTTTATATGAGCTATAGGATGGTCGTAGGCTTTCTCTAATAGTGATGAATGATTCAGGCCAGCATGGCACCCAAAGGCTAAAGGAAATCAGTAGCCAGTAAACACAACAGAGCAGCACCGCAGTTCATTAAACCAAAAGCTCTCCATCTAGGTCCTGTCATGGTCTCAGATCCTGTTTGTGCTGTTGTGTCTTGTTTTGGTTTTTGACATATTTACAGAAATATATATGCCTGTTTTTTTGCTCTATTTTTTTGAATGTTGCTCAGTTTCCGCCTATACAACATGTACATATCTATAGATGGTTGCTATCTGGGATTAGGTGGTCATGAAATCTTGGTTATGTTAGTCTTTCTATTGGGGTCTCGTGAAGTGTCCTAGATGTTGAATTGGTTGTCTTCCACAATATACCCTTTTTCTGTTAGTACACATAATGATTTATTTTTATGGGCGGAGCATAAGTGGAGGCAGAATATTGTATCCGAACATGTTAGCTAAAACTGGCTAGGAAGTTTTGTTGGCTTGTTTTTTTTAACAATGGCGTAAGAAAATCCAAGTTCTCTGAATTTGTACATATACTCGCTATCTATTGTTACTTTAGATAGTTGGCATTAACCTACAGGACCAGATTGACCAACCGCGCCGCCGACTCAATAACCAGACTTTTACACGCCTGATAGAAAAACAAAGCGTGCATACTAAAGAGAAACCGTGGCCATATTCATCTTTGGATGCCTATAGCTATTCTGCAGAAAAAAAGCTCTATATCACACTACATGAGATTAAACAACAAAATGTTGTGCTGGATTCTCATTTTTCTTCCTGACACCCTGTTATTGGGCTGATGTTGCATTATTTGTTCCTAGCATCCACATTTCAGAAGCATGCATATTAAAGTAGGTGTCAGGTGTACAGTCAACACAACAACTTTTTTGACTACGGTATAGAAATGAACTTCTGCACTTGACACACTTTAAAAGCACAAAAAAAAAAAACTTCAACATCCACCATAAAAACATCAAAGTGTTGGCCTGAATGAATCACTCACTTGCACACCATTTATTCAGTCACCAGTCTGTCATTAATTAGTCCAAAATGTGTATACACAACAATGTCGACTACCATCTGAGTCACTCTGATTAGAATCTTTGGGTATGTAAAGATTGTAATTTCACTAATGTACTTTCTCTTTTTCCTCCCCTTCTCTTATGTGGTGCCCTTGACTGGCCTTCCACTCATTGTCATTTAAAGGTAAGAGAACTCACTACCATTTGGCCTTTAATATTTGTGTTATTCCCTCGAGCTTTTCTGAGAATAAGACAGGTGAACTGTAACACAGGAAAAAAAGCCAGAGCACTAAAAATTCCCTTGAAACCACACAAAGTCTGTTGTACGCTGTACAGGCAGCGGTGAGTTCGATGAATATTAGTGTATCGTCTGAAGAAAATGTTTTTTGTCTCAGTTCTCCAAATCTGCCTCTTAACCTCCTCACACAAGTTCAGAGAGGAAGCATTTATCGGTCTTACTTGAACACTGTACCCTGAGAGTCTTCATCCTGCTGGCTCTGTAGGAATTTATGTTCAAAGGAGTCCTAGTTTAGCTTCTGCTGCAACATTTTAAGCAGAGAGAAGAAACTTATCCCCCACCTCTAATTTTTTCATCTATGTGTCTCATCCTCTGAGAAATGCCACTATTTAACTGTGGAAATGGAGAGCAGGTGTTTTTATATACTCCTTTTCTGTTTAGCAGTGTCTGCATTGAATTCTGTTTTCCCTCAAACTGAACCATGGGAGGTTTCAGTTGCTGCATGACAACCCTGATTACTCTGTGGTGGCAGTAATGTGTGCTTACCGTCGAACCTCTGTCATCAGGTTCAGCCCGTTTCTCAGACTCGGTGCTGGGGCACAGATCAGAGATGTCCTAGACTGTAATTGTTTGATGTTACCTTCAAACATTTCTTCCAGATCTGTTTGGAACTCTCTCTCTCTCTCTTTGAACCAGGTTGACACAATTTGGGTGAAAACTCGCGCTCTTTCTTCTCAGAGTTGTAACTCCAGAAATCGAGACACATGTCACACACACACACTGCCGGAGTCAGGCTGACTTACTGAAAACCATTATTCTGCTTCGAAATCAAATAAAAGGGGGGGTATAACTTGCATGGCCTCTCATGGTGCACATTCGCTAAAATGTAAAATGGGAACCCTTGAGGCAAAAAGCGTGACCAAATCTGTGAAGATCGGTAATGAAAATTGACAGCAGGAAGGCTCAGAATGTCCTATCAACAGAATGATTTCATCCCTAGAACACTGACATTCTCCTATGCATTTATATATATAGATATGTATGGAGTGTTGAAAACCTGGAGACAGACATGCAAAAAAAACTGTCATGAATAGTATAGTACCACTGGCGATTTAGAGATGTTTCTGGTGGAGCAGCATGTCCGCCCACGGGTGACGAGTGAATAATACATCCTTAACTGCAAATCAGTAAGCCGTCTTTTTTCGTTGGATCTGGCGCTCTGCATCTCCGTTCTCTAGATGCCTGCTCACCAAAACGTTGCACTGTGCTCAACGAGAGCAGCTAACGTTGTGGATAGGGCTGTATCGAGTGTATTTTTATACATACAAAGCTTTGATTGAGGTTTTCGACTGAAGCTTTGAATGTCATTCGTAAAAAAGTTGATTTCTGTCTCAAGTGGGAGTTTTTGGACCACAGCGAAATTTTTTCGAAAGGCTAAACGGCATCAAATACGGATTGAAGCGTAATATTTCTTCTGGTAAAAACATGTGAATTTTGGAAATTATTTCATCTGTCTTTTGTCGATTGTGTGTGTGTGTGTGAGAGATAAGAGTGACAGGGAAGAAGAGAAGGTGCAGTATTGCACGTAACGTTTCTGTAAGTTATTCATAGTAATAGTTTGAATCTCAATGTTATGAATGAAGCTTTGAAGCCTCAAACTTTGGTACAGCCCTAGTTTTGGATGTAATTTGGATTGGTGATATTAAAGATAATATAATTATTTTAAATAGAACAAGATGCAAGAACACAGACATTTGAAACGGAGCTGTAGTTGAATAGAGGAGACATTGCCGTTGAATATATTGTTTCTATTGTTAAGATATTTGTTTGAAGAAGTTCACATTTTGTTATTGTGTATTGCTTGCAAATATGTTAAAGGTTCTATTAATCCAAAGCTTACGAAGCAGATTTTGGGGCCCGCCACCACCCCCTGGTGATCAGATCGCCTGACGGTGATCTTGGGTGACCACGATTGGAAGTTATGAAAATAGAAACAATTTCCCAAACCTAGTCCAGAACATGCTGAGAAGCCCTGTGTGGCAGTTATGGTGAAACAGGTGAAACATTTAGATTAGAACTAGAACTTGTGTTTATGGTTCGAATCAGTATTTGATTTGTTTCGGTAAAAGTCTTCCCGCTAGTTTGAGAGAGCATGAAAAAAGTATTGGATTGAAAAAGGTGTGCGTGTGTGTGCAGGTGTGAGTGCACATATGGCCTTGCATGCCCTAGTTGTTTGTCCTCCTTTCCAATTCTCAGAAGGTTGGATGCTCATTCAGGTTCGGTTTTTCTTTTGGCACAAGGTAAGTGAGGATTCATTGTCTCCAGTCTCACCACTCATGGTTCTCGTAGAACAAGGCCGCTGTTGATTTAATGGTTTTGCAACGCAGACTGGGCAGCGTAACTGGAACGTATCGCATAACAATATCATCCCCGCGTTCTCAGCAACACACGTCCCACATTCTTCTTTCACTTCAATTATTTTGCAATCTTCAGTGTTTCAGAATTATCATAACCATAATCACATAATGTTCTGGCTTAATTAATCTCCCCCAGTAGGCAAACATGCCTTTTTTTTTTTACTTTGAATATGTGAGAGCAGAACAGTGGTGTGTCTGCTGTGTGTATCAGAGAGCCTTGCTGGTGATTCACATGGTTGTACTTCTGTGTCTGGGAGGACATAGGAGAGAAGGTAAGGACGGAGAGAGCAGGTTAGAGGACATGTTAAATGCAAATATCCCTCCTCCTGTCTCCTGCGCTCTTGCTGAAACACTATGCTGGATTCTGTTTGATATGGATGAGTAGTACACTCTCCCTCTGTCTCTGTCTTGCTTCCTCTGAATATGTTTCACAGTTGTCCATGAGGGCTGAGGGGAACTCACTGCAAATGTTAGCAGTCTGTGGCTGTGTCTTTTGTGGCAAGACAGAAATGCAATTTGGTAATGAGGGAAGGAGGAGGAGAGTTGAATTAATGCCAGCTTCATGTCACCGTGGAAGGAGTGGAACAAGATGGCATTTCATGGCTATCACTTTGATTAGTATTCAAGTGTTTCACTTGTTGGGATTCATCCAGGTGCCAGACAGATGGCTGCCTCTGTTTAAATCTGACATGACATGACCCACAAGTTACATAAATGGTATTCATAGACATGTCATGTCAGAGGGGCATTTCCTCTTTACACCCCATAAAACTTAACTAGTGAAGACAGTTGTGAAGAGCTTCGTTGCCTTGAAATCTGCGCCAGTAGATGAGGAAACTGCCATTGCATTGAATGCTTGATAAAAGGCCAAAACTTCTGCCTTGATAGACAATCTGATCCAAGTCTGGTTCAGGTGTCAGTGGCTAATTTAACTTTTGGTAATTATTGTTCATCTTAAGGGATATTAGGACATCGAGAGAACTGTGGTCTTCGTTTGTTGCTTGTCCCATCTCACCCCAACGTCGGCTCTATACCCATTTGCCCAAATTGGCATTTTCTGGATCCAGCTACTTTGATTTCACTTCAGTAGATTGTCTTCTTTTGATGTTCTATCTTAAGAGTGTCTCTAGTAATGAAAATTGTGATGTAGAAGACAAGAGCCCTTCAGGTCGTCAGCAAGGAAACATGAGCAAGGAATCAAACACCCCTGGCAATCAATGAAATGGGAAGTCTTACATCACAAACTTTTCTCCATTCGAGTGAACGTGAAAGTCGATACAAATGAAGGGTTTTTATAAGGGCCAACAGTGGACAGTCAATATCAGTATCAATGTATGAATTCAAATTCAAATTGTCCCCAACCAAGTGTGCTGTTTTCGCCAAATTAGTGCTCCTCATTTCTCTTATGGTTATTATTTATTCATCTATCAGATGTCAATCTCCCCAGCAACGTCTTCCAGCTCTTCCTAGAGACCCTGAGTTGTTTCCGGACCAGACGAGATACATACTAAGAATGTAGATGAACTGTTAAATAAAGAGCTTTGCCTTCAGGCTATAAGCTCGCTCTTCACCACCAGGGTCCGGTTATTGTTATTGTCTTATATTAAAATAATATTTATGCCTCAGGCCATTCTTTATTGCAATGCAACTTGTCCACGTTGTAAACGAAGCAACAGGGAAATCTTAAACGTTACTATTTGAATTTAAACATGAACTTACATGTGGAACTACAGTGACCCTCATGTTGGGTGAAAACGAGGGATTGAATGAGTTTTTTTTTTTTTCCTTGCTTAATATTAATTTAATGTTCATTTTGCTTGGCTTTGTAGTCATCTTTCATCCAGACAGTTTGGGGATTTATCCTCTCAGTTTAAATGAAAAAAAGATGCCATCTTGCTTTGAATTTAATGCACCCCAGACTTCAAAACATCTTTTCAGAGGTGAAATCACAGATGCTAGAACGTTGTGATGCTTCTGCAGTTCATGATGTCAGTCAATAACACAAGAGTTTTGAAAGACTATTTAACAAAATAGAATACACTTTTCCTAAAACTTCTTTTACCATTTTCAAACATTCCATATAAATCCATAATGTGTTGAAAATATAACCTTTAATTATATGCTTCTGCTTCTGAATGAACTGAATTGAGTTCAAGCCTTTTAGGCGATCTGATGCCACCTTAAGTAGAAAAGTATTGCTCTGGCCTGCAAAACATAATGAGCTAGAGCACGTAATGTTCCACAGTTAAGATGTACTACTCAAGACATACTCAATGAATAGATTCACGTCTGTCTTGTGCATTACATTTTTACATATCCAGATTATGGCATCAAGATTCACACAGTAACGCACACTGTCTATACCGATATCTGCTGACTGCAGCTCTACCAACACTCAAGCAACTCTGCGAGGCCTCTACCCAGTGACAGGCTGGGATGAATACATTAGAAGACGCAATGGAAAACAAGAGCAGCACAAAAGATATCTGTAATGCAATAAGAATGAATAAAGGGCTTTTAATGAGGAGGCCTCTTTTCCTCCGATGGTCCCTCTACCAATCCAATTGTTTCATTATTCCTGGTGGGAAGTAAGGGCAGCAGTGCTTGGAAGCTGGGTTTACTGGAGACCCGGGTTAACAAGGTCAAAGCACAATCAAATCATCAGTCAGAAGGACATTTGCTATGATTTCACGTCACATAACGGTCACCCTTCATGTTCCACCCCCACTGCAGCCACTGCACTGGTTCATGTTAATGTATCGTTTTACCTTGGGGCCAGGCCCATTGGTACCAATGCTATATGTTTCAGAGAATGATTCATCTTTATTCATCTTAAGATAACCTCAATGTTGCCTTGAACATCAAATCACGTGTGTTGTCTCTGTGATGTCAGCCATGGGTTTCGGAGGTGAAGCTTTGACAACAGAAAGTATCCATACTTGGTCAAAGGGATGCAAGCTCAAATGGAGCTGAGGTCAAATGTGCAAGCGTGAGAGGCTGGCTGACAGTGATACGCTGAGGCATCTGTCAAACAAGCAATCTCCTTCTACAGGAAAAATCATCTCCAAACCACTTCCATCTAGAGTGTGGCTCGGGCCGCATATTTCTGTCCGAGCCCGATGCTTACCTACGAGTTGTGTTCATGCGTTGTCATGTAGGCTAATTACAAACCCCAGCAGCACTGAAGAAGAAGTAGCCCAACACAGTCAATAGTTTGTATTTCTTTTTTAGACTTTTTTTTCACTACTAAGAACGATCAGTGCCATGTCGAACTCAAACCTAAAATTTATTATTACATATCTGTAAGGACCAGGTCAGGTATCCACACTCTACTACCATGACACACATTAGAATCTGACCACCAAAGTTGCCAAAATAAATCTCTCTTAAGAAAAAGTCAGTCCTTAGAGCCATTCAACGTGTCCGTAGTGACTGCATCCTTTTTGTCTATTTCCACCCGTTGTACAGAAAGGATCTGTGCATTCACCTCACACGTAACGGGTTGTTTGAGTTTGTCTTTAGTGCTCACAGAGGAATTGAACGATTTTATTTCGATCGTGTGGCTTCAAGGCATGGCTGGTGTTGACTAGATTTTCTGCCATCTTGGTCTTGTTGCACATCAGAGTGGAAGCTGTATGAATCATTCAATCACAGATCACCCCTGAGAGCAAACAGGCTGCATGTGCACATGAGGTCAGTGCATTAATTAGACACACCGGCGTGTATCTGCACTTGTGTGTTGCTTTCGCTTTTTATTGTTTGAGACCAAATGGGAATAGAATATCGGGCAACGATGTTTTGTCAGTTATCAGATGATTATTGCATGTAGAGTATTTTCTGAAAGGTGTTGTACTGCTGATCTGAGGGCTGTTGCTGACTTGGGTTGAAACCCATCAGACCAAATCCTGGGCAATTTGCTGTGCTATTTCTACCTCACTTATTATTTTTCGTTTTACCTGAACTTGAAGATGGTCAGTTTGATTAGAAAGGGTTTTGGAATTACTTTTTTCTGCCACGCTAGCAAAGCATTCCTGAGTAGTTTCATACTACCGGACTTATTTACGTGGATTTTTTTTTTTCCAGTTTCTGGAGTTCAAGTGAAGTGAAGTTCAAGTGAAAGTGAAGAATGTGCAGGACTACGTTGTATTTTTGTTTAAACCAAGTTCATAATACAATACTCGCATGCCATGTGTATGTTGAGCTACTTATTAGTAGTGTCAGGTGAACTCTAGAATGCATTTTTACTGTTTTGTCCATCATTTCTCACAGTGCATTCACTCACTTTGTGTGAATATTTTATTAATAAAGACTCCAAACACATCCTTTAAATTAGGTCAAATATCCAAAGGGTTGTTCTGTCTGATTATAAACTAAATTGCCATATACGAGTTAGCCACTTGAACAAGCATGCAGTTTAACATGTGTTTTTTTTTAAAGCCGTTTGTTATAAAATATAGGCAGGATGGTACGTGAAATAAATGAGTAGATACACTGTTTCTTTGCCCCGTCTTTTCAACACGAATTAGATTTTGGCGATAAGTCAGGTTTGTGGATCACACCACTGTAAAGCGGATCAATACACTGTATGAGAAGAGTTATTGTATTTGAGCTGAATGATTTTTGGCTGGGAACCAGAATAAATGAACACAGTATAGTATCTGGTTTACAGTATGTAGCTGGAAAGGCAATATTGTGTTTATGGTTGCTTCCCATGTGAGGTATCGTAAATAATCGCTCCCAGTAGAAAAGCCTTCTCTTCTCATAAACACAACATATAAACGGCAGGAATTGATCGCCACTTTTGTTTATGTATCCATCTCCTTTTTAGGCTTTGTTTTTGTAGCCTTCATGTGCACAGACAGTTCACTGCGAAACACTTTGAGGGATTTTTTCTTCCAAGGTTGGATTTTGCATGCCGATTTAAAAAAAAAAAAAAAAAAAATCCTTCTTGAGCTCTCCAAAGGTCACTGGGTGCTTTGATGTTGTTTGACAGCAGTGCGCACAAATAACCCCTACCTGTCCTAAGAAAGCACTTCTGATGTTTTCCTGAAGCAGTAGTGATGGATTTTCTGGGAGAGCAATATGCATGAGCATGTCTTTTTCTAGGTGAATGTCTGACCATGACAAGGTGGTGTCTGAGGAACGCTGCAGCACTTCAACTTGGGAGTATTGGAAGAAATGAGGAGTAAAACAATTATGGATAAAAAAGGTTATCCAGACTATTCAATTTTGAGAATGTTGAATGAAAATGACTTTCACTCTTCTACGTCTTGCTTTTAACAGACAAACCTTTCAATAACAATGACCAACAGTATAGCATAACCTTGGCTTTTTCAAAGAATATTTTGGTGTAGCGTTTGTGATTTGACCCACGCGTTTAAGAGGGGAGGTGTTGAAGTTTAGCTTTTGTTGCTCGTCCTTGGTCGGCCACATTGGGGAATGATTTGAGCAAAGAAGAGAATAGATGAGTGGAGCTGACCATGACTGACTATGATCGACACACACCTGCCGAAACTATCGCTTTTAACCTGCAGAATTTCTCCCAACTAACATGATGAATACATAACCTTCCTCATAAAAACATTTGCAAAGCACATTTTTGAATATTCGGATACATTATTCATGTCCATGTTTTGTCTGTCGTTGGTGCACAGCTACGCTTTTTTTAACAAACCTCTGCCACAAGCTGTCAATTAGTGAAATAAGGTGTAACCATGGGCAAGATCCCATTCTGCTAGAATCATCCCTCTGCGGAGATGCACAGGTACACCTCTACAGATGCACGTGTTAAACTAGTGTTTAACGGTGTGTGCACACCTCCCACATCTCAACAATGCATTGTGTGTAGCTCTCCGTTACATACAGGCAGCCCGGTTGAGTCAACTTCCTGTCAGTAACGCTGTAAAGTAAATAGCCATGCAATGTATCTGCACACAACCCATTCTCACTTCCACCTTGTCAAATATGGCAGCTTGGTCCTATGCATCCAACTATTCGTTTGCACACGCAGGGCTGCCTCGAGTGGCCATATTATTTATGACGGGGTAGAGACATTAACTATTTTAGCTCACATTTCTTGCTTGATTTTTGCATTGAGATTTCGGAGGGATTTCAATACAGCCAGATAATTCTTGGAAACAGCATCTCATGGTCATTAGCCTGTGCACCCCACAAGGCACTTACCTCCCGGCTTGTGGTTGCTGCTTGGGTACATCGTCTGAAAATATAGCTTTCATGTTACTTCTTGCACCATCCTACTCTCTGATAAGCTCTAATTTGCAGTTCTCTTCCTATTCCTTTGGCAGTCTGCCTTTGTAAATTAGTTGCATATGTAAATATTGCATGCAGTGGGTTTTGTTGCAGAGTTTTAGAAGCATAGCCCTGTTACCTATGACAAGCAAGAAGAAAAAAAAAGAAGCCAATTTGGCTACTCTGAAATCCTTCCTCTTCGGGGAAAGCTACATCTAAGAGCCCGAGCCAGCTTTCTCTTTCTTTTTATCATCATTCTCTTATACAGTGTGTATCACCTCGCCTTGAAATCCTTCCAACGTCCCTCTTATTGCACAGTTTCTTTTCTCCGTTTTTTTGTTCTTACCTTCTTTCTCTTTACTTTAACTCCAACTTTGTTCGGTTCTTTCTTCTGCTGTTTTTTTTCTCCTTTCTCCCTCGTCGTTTTCCTGTCCCTGGTTCCCTCTCTCTGGGGGAGTTTTGGATCAGAGAGGCGTTTTGGTGCCAGGCTGCGACAATACTTCACATTAATAAAAAGGATGGTTAGAAGCACAGTGGGAGCAGCACAGGAACATTTCTTTTTTTTCAGCTAGTTTGCCATGCCTCATTTTGTTGTGGTGGGAAAGAGTCCGTATCTTTTGCAGCACGGCTCCATCATCATCAGAGGCAGCACTTTGTGGTTGCACCCGTACTAATATTTTAGCTGCTGTGGATTTATTCTTGAATTTGAAAATGACTTTCCCGTAGTTACTAGACGATAGTGAAATGATGTTGACTAGAAATTGGAAACAGAGGTAGACCAATTCACTAAATTGGCCCACAGCAGCTTTCAGGGAGTGACCCAATGGGCAGCTCCCTGCAGAAATTGGCCTGTTATTGAGTTAGTGTAAAGTGAGAACATGAAGCAACAGTTCTTCAGTCTGGTAAACAACGAATCAGCCTTTCAAACATGACTGACTTCTTATTAGCCTGCAGTAAGTGCTACATGTCATCACGCTCATTGCAACTCCGTAGGGGTGTGTGTGAAATTTACTCTTTCAAATAAGTACACTGCTGTGTTCTGCACCGACCTTCCAGGTGGTCTGACGCATCTTCCAGTGCAAGTGCGCGCAAAGTGGATATTGAACAAGAGAAGTCTTATCAGCGCAATGTATATTTTCTGAAACCGAGAAGCTCGTTTTGCAAACCGGGAACACCCCGTCAAAGTAAATGTCTGCCTGTGGAGTGTAAAACTCCCACACTCATTACTCAGAACGATGAGCTGAGGAAAGGCCTGGGCGGCCTCAGTCATTCTCTTAAGTCGGCAGCAGCACCGGACCATATTGTTATTCACATAGGGTGTTCAGCTGCTGAAGACGTCGTCATAGCAACCGGCAGATCCGTTGTTGCTGACGTTTATTGAGACTAATCTGTGGATGTGTGTGTGTGGGGGGGGGGGGGGGGTTTGCAAGGTGAGGCTGATGTCTAATTGTTAGAGATGCTGACCCTCAGGGGTCTTGTCATGCAAACAACTGATGACACACTGAATCACAACAATGCAACATCTCTTTTTCTCTTCTCCGGGCCTCCAATAACATTCAAATCACACCCGCTGGATCGGGATCATTAATTCTTGAAAAGAAAGACGTCATGGAAGGAGAACAGAAGACTGCCGTCTTGTGCCTGAAGCAAAAACATGTCTGTGATCTAAAAACTTAATTGCTAAAAAGTACACTGGGGAGAGTTGGATGTCTTGCATACATTTGCATTCCAAATATTTTGCACTTGGTTCATACTCTTGAAGTGAGCCACTTGTCTGGAAAGCATTGCCAAACAAATCACTTTTGTACGTTTTAATTTGTTGTGTCTGCAGGAATTAACAGTTACCCACAGAAATGCATTTTAGTGGTGAAGGCCAGTTCGGTGCTTTTGGTTCTTTCGTTGTGTAGGAATTTTGGTCAATAGCAAAATGTATTGAGGTTGGATACCTTGACCTAGTGTACAGATGGTAACTTTGTCTCTACATTGTATTGATGCAGAGCTGAAACTGGCTTGTGGTACACACACATTTTATTTAATGCATTTTTGCTGGA
Organism: Anarhichas minor; assembly: GCF_050575085.1. Lineage (NCBI taxonomy): Eukaryota > Metazoa > Chordata > Actinopteri > Perciformes > Anarhichadidae > Anarhichas > Anarhichas minor. Next base: position 18,453,358 of record NW_027466473.1, on the reverse strand, counting down.
GTAAAATAAACATACTGTTCCAGTTTCGAAAAAAGTTACAATATCTCACTAATCTGTTGAGGCAAGTTGCTTGAAGTTGCCCCTTTGAAGTATTCTTGCTACGATTGGAGTATTGACCCATAGAGCCGGGGCTCAGACACGATTGGTCAATTCCAAAAAGAAATTCAGGCTCAGGCACAATGTTTTTTTTTTTTTTGAATCGAGGTTAAGAAAATACAAACACCACTTGTGTTGATGCCGTCCTTCCCCGGGGCGTACAACAAGTGTGCCATTCTGCTGTACTCCAGATGCAATTCTTCACCTGGCTTCCCTCATGACACTGTGGGGGATTTGTGACTGATGGCTGTGTGACACAGTCCACTTCTCCCAGATTGTTTTCTGAAACTATAATCGCAAAGGCCGTCTAAATTTACTGCTCCTCCAGCCTTGAAATCATGCAGGACTGGGTGGTTGCGGGGGGCATTGAAAAGATATTGAATATTGCTCAGCAGAGAAGAAGCCATTTGTTACAGCAATGTTTAAAAAAAAAAAAAAACATCTTTGAATGATGGGCAACGATACTTTGTGTTGGCGTGCAGTAACATCACTGATGGAGCAAACGAGCCTAAAGGGCTGAAGTTAATTATAACTTTGGAGGTGTACAGCGTTGTTGTAACAACACGGTGACACACAGTGATTCTTCAACAGATAACCACCAATCACAATTGAATCGTCTGCACTCTGATCAGAGGATACCAACCAACACAAACAAAAGATGTTTCACCTATGTTATCACAAATGTAAGGTATAATCACACATGTAATTAAAAAGCTTAAGTTATAGATAGTTGATTTCACTTCTTGATCTTGCCTTGAAAGAAAGTTTGGGCCAAGATGGCCGATCTCTGTGGCTCTCTGGTGGTTCATAATCGCTACAGACATGTAAGTAACTAAATCCTCAGTTTTGGGCAAAAATAAATAATACCTTTGTATTTAACTTTGACAGTAACATATGTTTATGTCCGTGTGACTGTAAAGTTTGAATCATTCTTTTCACCCTTAACAGCAAATGTGTGTTTTGCAACGAGGTGTGTTTAGGTGCATTTGAAACCTTCCAGCTATACCAAACATGTTATTGTAGACTGAATGGAAAATGTCCCCTGATTAAATTTGAACATGACTTTATTGTTAAAATACTTAGTAATGTTTTCAACACAGTATAACATGCATATTTTCTAAAAATACACCTGTTTTCATCGCAACTTTGTGTAGCTACGCCACAGGGACGGACCGGGCCTATCGAGCTTAACGAGTTGAGTTTCAAACTAGGTTCCAACACTGTGCTTCTAATAGCGTGTCATCCCTTTGGCATTAAGATCATGGATTATTCCTTTAATACAACTATACTCTAGGTAAGCCTGTCGAACACAATGTAGATCAAAGAGCTACAGCACAGAACTGTTGGAAAGCAGACGGGAGTGTGTGTGAACATGTGTGCCACGACTGCATGTTAATACAGGACTGCTTACTGCTTCTGTGGCCTTACAGGGAGGAGAAACATGAATTAGATCTTCGACAAGATTCGTCTTCGCTTTTCATCCTAATACCGAGTTACACTATGTGACAGATGTCGCCACTGATGGTCAAATGTGAGTGTGGATTTAGCCATGGAGCTCTTCATTTGTCTGCCAGTACATCAAGTTATGTCGCCCTGCTTTAGGTTAGAATATTTGTAATCTAGTTGAGCAAGTTTTCGCTCGCCTGTGAAGTACTCCACTTGCTTCCCCACGCCTCGACTTTCCCTGTATGTCAACAGTGCAGTTCATCAACATAAGTGTCTGAAAGCATAAAGCGTTGCTATTAAAATACCATGCTACTTCAGCCTCCGTTTAAGACAGACAAGTCACAATTCATGTTGCCGTGATTGTTCTAGCCAATTGAGCCAATGATTTAAGCTCTCATCTGTCTTGTGAGGGCAGTTCTCTAACCTTTCCAGGAGGGGAGGCTGCAGCAACTTTGTATTTGCTCCATTTCACCCTCTTGTAAGATGAAAATACGCACCAGGCAGTGGCATTTTTATAAGGTGAGCCGGTAAATCAAGCTCTCAAGCAGGGAACACAAATGTAGTGCGGTTATAATACGCTTGTTGATACGCTCATGACCCTCCGTGTATTAAATCGGTCACCAAAAAGGTTTTCTGCCTGGGCTACACATTGCTCAGTGGTTTGTGACTGACGTACAACACAGACTTAATGCAATACGGTGCTCTGTTAAGCAGAAAGGCTTATGGTCAGGTCTAGTTCTGTTTTCTGATTAATAAATATACAGCAAATTGAACCCCACACTGTTTTCATAGTTGCATGAGAAGAATCTGGAGCATTACCATGGAGGTGGTGTGGGGCGAGTGATTTAAAAAGCGAATAGGATAAAAGTGGAACCAGTACCTTAATGATCTAATAATTGAGATGTTTCATACGCGGCCATTTTCGGGCGTTAGAAGGTTTAATGGCCTGGCGTAAATGCCGGCATCTGGGCCGCAGGTTATGGCTCATAAGCCATCGGCAAGCCCTCCAATGCCAGGATCAATGAGGAACAAGGCAGCACAAGCCCATTAGTGGATCACTGCAGCTTCAAGCTAGTGTGAAACACTCTCCAGGCTCACACTCATACACGCCTCACCAATGGCCGGCTTTATTTATCTGCTCTGTCAGATGAATCAATAGCTGCTGATTTCAGAGCAAAACTGCACTGATCATCATCCATCCACACAAGCACACGCCCACACACGCACCTTTCAGCCTTTTAGTGCTTTGGGCCCCAGGACAACAGCATCTACGATACCATTCAAATGATCAACAGGCCATGGCTGTTTCCGAATTCTGCTTGGATACTCTGCAAATTTTTAAAAACCTGGTCTGATCACAGCTCGAAGAGATACCGTGACATTTTAAATTACAATGCTTTTAAGTGAGGATCAGTAACAAAAGATAAAGTAATTTTAAGGAAACAACAGGACAAAAGCTGAAGATGTTCCCCAGGATAGCGGAAAAAACTGAAATTCAACGTGGAAAGCTATTACTTGAAGAGCTCTTGAGCTTATTTACTGTCTGTTCTTTCACCCGCATTAAGCCTGATCTTCATTATAACCCAGTAGTCCCAGGTGTGAATATGATAGATGGGCATGTGCATTTGCAGCATCACATACAGATTATATTATTTTTCAAATTACAATCTTACAGCTATTGATAGGAGTGCAGTAATTACAAAAAGATGTCATCCCTGCAGCACTCTGTGACGTTACTGCTGTCTTCATACTCACCGTCTCTCAACAGTACGCAACATACAGCGGGCAGCCGGGCTTCTAATACACTGGCAGGAATCCTGATTTCATTTTCCCACCACATCGCCCATTAGTTCTTTGATGGATGTGAAGTTTTTCAAAATTAGCCTGCCAGACTACATTATCTTGGCTCAGCAATGGCAAGGACTACTAAAATGTTCCACCATTGCCAGGTAAGCAATATATTAAAGTTGGCATGTTTAACTAAAAGTTGTCTCTACAATACAGACAGATTACTCTAAATTGTGCCGCTCAGCTCGATACCATTGGCACAACTTTTTTTAGAGAGCAACAACCATACCAACTGTACCCTGACCTGATCGTGTGGGTTTGGTTTAAGGCCGCCCCCTTTTAGTCGATGAGTCAACTTAGATTTCTTCAGTTAATAAATGTGTTTTTATGCTTTTTTTCCTGCTGACTGACTTATTTTCTAAGAAACTTATGCACACATCTATAGTAAACACAAGATTCAAAGTGCTGCATCTGTGTGAATCTTGGTGGAAGAACTCTACAGATCTCTGAATTGAAGTCGCCAAAATCGGATGAGTGGATGTCTTTGGTCGGCCCTGGTTTGTTAAAGGCTACCTCACTGGAAGTTGTGGATGAGTTCAGTTCCAATCCTCTTTTAAATCTCTTTTTATTTGTTAACATATCAAATATAGGGGAGCATTTTCCTGAGATAAAAGTTTCTACACTCAGCAGCTGACAGAATAAGATAAGTTTCTTAACAACCTGAAATGAGGATATGATAAAGACAGAAAGACTAAGATGTCGTCCTATCGGGACAAAACGCTCTTACAGCTAGCAGCACATAAGTAAATGTTCATACATTATTTAAAGAAAGCAATCCTTATAAAAATGATTGCTCCCTAATTCTGTTCTCAAAGCCTGTATGGCATAGTGAATAAAATACCTCTTAAGTTTACACACACATGTATGTATGTATATTCCATATACTACAAATAACATGTTAATAAAATACCTCTTAAGTTTACACACACATGTATATATGTATATTCCATATACTACAAATAACATGTTAAGACTCCTACAAGGTCCATTTGCTTTCTTTAAATGACGGTTGTGTCCTCTTGTCACTGATTCTATATTTGAGACATACTGTGTAGGTGATACTTTGTAATTCACTTATCAGACCATCTATGCATGGCAATCATATTCACACACACTGCAAGTAAACAATGTGTTTTCTGAAGCATCAGCTCCTGCATCGATCAGCTCTATTCTGTGTGCCTCTTTGAAAAACTCACACTTTTATGATAAAGCAACTCTGAGAAACAACAAATGTCATGACATGGAGGAAAACCATGCAGGTCACATTTGGCTTCAAATATAACCTCTTCCCCTCCTATAGACTAATACTGTCCATCACATCAATACCTCCATCTGTCGAGGCAAACAGGCAGGGCTGCTAATGTGGGCTATATTGACTCTGTTCTAACTCTCACTCTTTTGTGTGTGTGTGTGTGTGTGTGTGTTCCTCTCTCTCTGAATATGGAACAGCCAGATCAATATTTTTCCATTAGCAACAGCATGGAGATTGGATGGGTGCATGGTCACAGATGGGCAAGCTGCAAAACAACGGGCATTGGCTACAGCCACTTAGTTAATTACAAGATATTTGGTTTAATTCCCCCCCTGAGGACCATCACAGTGAAGGTTGTGGCGACGTCTCTTTGATACACAGAAATACCGCCTCTCTGTCGAAAACCTTTTTAACTTTCTAGCAAGAAGGAATCTGTTCTGGATTTTGTTCAGCGCACTCTTATGATCCCAGAGAGCCAGCAATATTAAAAGACAATACAAGCTGTGCAAGCTGTAAAAAGAAAGTAAGAAAAACAAACTTGGGTAATAAAATCCAAAAATCTCCCACATACACACCCAACTAAGGCCGAAAAAGGACAGTTGTTACATTTATGGGGATGTTTTGATCCCAACACCATACCAGTAAAGTACCAGTGACGTATTGAAAGAAAAATAAATAGCGATAAAATGACATTATTCATAATGAGCTTTAATTAGTACAGTCATGGTTAAAAATAGCCTCAACCACCCTCATTGTTATGCATTTCGGCTGCTGGAAGTACAATAAGGCACCGGTGTAGAATCATTTCTTTTTCTCACAATAATCTTGAGTTGAGAAACAGCTTTTGATGGAGTCCAGATGGATTGATTTTTAAATCAATGTGGGTTTTTAGAAAGGCATGGTACATAGCAAAATACTGTTTTTGTGTTCTCTCGAAGGGCACATATTGAGATAGACACTGTACATGCACTGCATTTGGCGAAGACCGAGTCACCAGTTAGGGGGTAACCAAAATATACAAGAGATAACAAGAACAAAGACAGAAGCAGAGCCATTGTAAGTGTCGATATAAATCCAAAGACAATCCCATAGAGACACCCAGATCACAATTTAATCCACCAAGCACTCGTGCGATGATTTCCATTGTTGCTTCAACCTCCTTTTTTTAAAATCTGGAGCGTTCCTCACTGCTCTAGGGTGTCTTAAAATAATTCCGGCAGCAAAACTTACACTGACAACTGCAAATTGTTTGGTACAGTATGTTAGATGTGTCTCCTAATATACAATTTCGGAGGCAATGGAAGGGTTGAAGCAAACAGCCCACCTCAGGCTTTGGCCCAAATTTCCCTGACCAATGCACTCTAGTGCAGAAAGTTTCCCACTTGGCACTTTCAGCTTTGTTTATAATTTATCAATTTACTTCTAGAATCAAGTATGCTAACTGTTTTTCTTACATATTTTGAGCAAACATTAAGCCCCGTGTTATTTCTCAAATTCTCTCAAATTGTCCTAAATCCCTATACTGTAATATTGGAAGAATCAATACTTGCAATTGAAAGATTTGACGAATAAGTAGAAGAAAGTACTTGGTTGGTTGGAACGATCATGTCTCTCCTGAGACTCATTCATAGCTTGGTGTTGTAATTTACTTTCTTCTTTCATAAATTGCTGTACCTTTTCCATTATTATCTTCAAGTCATGTCAGTTTTTTGTCACTTTAGTTCAATCAAAAGCTTTCATTCGTGTGATGAGGTGCAGATTGGACTCTGGATTTGAAATAAACAATAAGAATACAGAGCTTGATAACAGGGATTTCAGGCAATTCACCATTCAGCGTCCATCAAGAGATTTGGATAATGCAAAGGTACTTGTCATTAGGACAAAAGGAGCGAACGCCAACCCGTGTTATCCAGCCTGTTCAATGAGGAGTTTAGGGGGTGGTGACGAGTTTCTTGAAGAGTGGAGATAATCTGATTAGTAACATGATACACTGCCGGAGGGAGGGAGGAAGCAGCGAGCCCTTTTGAGGATAGAAAGCGATGCACATCTCCCTTCACATCTTTCAAAAAAAGAGGACACACCATTTAAGTAGCTAAGTGCTGTGTTATGGGAACGATGGACAACAGGCTCAGTTTTATTTTGCGGGGTTTTTTTTGGCCTTAAGAGGTTTTGTAATTTGTATTTCTGGGTTACTCCATTGGGCTGGCGGGGAATTGCACTTCAGCTGTTTTATATGTCTACATGAATATTTATGAGGTACCCAAATAGTATGCTAACATCAAGATGGTAAATGTCGTAACCATAGACTACACCACTTCTCACCCTTTCTAGTTTCATATAGGGCTGAAGCCAAAATGATACGTCTCTGACCGTCTCCAGCTAGCATCGAAATGAAAATACACTTTCAAAGCCTCAAAGTTAGTGAACTGCAGAGCATTTGACAGTGAATACATGCAATTTGATGCCCACTCATAGTTTTGGGTTGATGTTTCCTAAGCCAGTACAGAGTGAAAGGTGTTGCTTGGCCATTTCTGAGAGCATAAACACGTTTTCAGCTGTGTCTACAGACAACGTTAACATGATCATAGCAAACGTTATTTATTTATTCTGCTTTTTAGCAGTTTTGCTCACAAAGGAAGCCAAAAGGACATCAGCACTTTAGTCCTGCCCAATGGGCACTAATAAAGAGGCAGCTGAAACCTACAGCATGCAAATTATCTTTGTCATGGATGTTACCAGCTCGGCACACACGGCCTACGTCCAGTTTGTTCCGCTGTTCTTTATTGGCAGTGAGTGGGTGGGTGCATGGTCCAAGCTTTCACATGGGACGATTAAGAAGAAGAAAAAGATTTGTATGCTGTAGGTGACCACCCTGGGCTGTGCCAGGTGCACGTTGGATCAGGCTGCTGTTCTGCTGGCTTTATGAAAGGACTATTGCCCTGGATGGACGCCTAAAGTTGACAGTCTGAGTGCGTCAGCTGTTAATGTTGTTCACACCGACCTTTTGCATTAATGTTACGTTGTCTTAATTCGGTTTTCACAGCTCATTTACAGGCACCTGGAACCTGGTTCTTGTTATTGCATATCCAAAACCTAAGTCACTGTGTTGACTGGCCGGTCCCAAATATTAATAATATTAATAATAATAACAATAATAATTATAATTCCCCCCCCCCACCAAAAAAAGATCTCATGCTATTTGGTGCTGCATTAGACACACTGGCCGACTCCATCCATGTCTGGGTTTATTTGGCAAAGCTTATGAATTCATCACATCTCATTCTCATTCATCTCAATTATATTCCGTATTCCAGAACTGCATTTGGTTCCACATAAAATGTTTTCCTCCGGATGTTGTCTTCTTATCAATCAAGTGGGGAATCCCCTAAATATTCAGATGAAAGATAGCTGCCAAAGTGAATATCTTTTCGGATTTATGGGACGCAAGGGGAGCAATATCCTCCCTTGTTTTCTTCCTCTTCCAGCGACGGTATAAAATGTTTTTTTCAGCGGCGTTTGTGGCAATTCTTCACAATGTGATATTGCTATAAATGGGTTATGGAGAGGGACCATATGCTTCTCCCTTTTATATTTTATCCTTTGCGTGTGTTGTCTATGGAAGCACATCTCATTTGCCACAGGAAAAAAATTATGTAATTATGACTTCTTTTATTGCATATTAATCTGCTTTGTCACAATGCTTTGTCACAATTACGTTTAGTACATGAAAACAACGTTTCCCCTTTTTTCATTCGGTAAATACAACCCATTTCCGTAGTAATCAGCATTTTCTTGTTCTTTGCCTCATTTGCAACATGATGATGATGTTGTGAATCAAACAGCATGTCAGTCACGACCAGGCAGCAACCTCCGGTTCTGAAAAGTGAAGCCAATACAGAAGTGCCTTCCATTCTTTCTAATTACCAACTCTTGTTTGCAAAAAGAAGTCCATCTAGAGATCTAAGAGGAAATGACCCTACTCATGTATGTCCACATTAAACATTATAAACATGAGTTTATGGTCTCAGTCGCTAGTTTCAAGGTCTTTAAAAGACTTGAGTGCTCAGCGAAGGGATCACGTAAAAGGAAAGACAATATGCTGTGAGGAAACTATTTTAGCCCAGGCTATGAATGACATCACAGGCTCTACATGTGTGTTTTCATCACCCCCGAGAAGGCATGATTATCTCCCCCTTAGTCATCTCCCCCCCCCCCCCCCCCCTCAGGTCTCAATGAAAGTTTGTCGCTGAAATGAGCACAAATGGGCGCCCACCCGTTTTACCAAGCTGCATTTCAGTGATCTGGTGTGAAAAAAGAGGACACAGGCTCTGTTCTCTTCATGTCTCAGAGGCTTTATCCTCATGTTTCAATCATGCGTTGTGCTCTGGATCAGACAGGTGTTCTTAAAACTGTTCCACATTAAAGAGCCCTGTTAAGATGAGTTTAAGACACTACAACCCTCCTTTTGTAAATGTTTGGTTCTGGTAATGCCCACTGGAGATGTTCTTATCTGGGGGTGGAAGTCAAGAACTGAATCGCTGATCAGAGTGAAGTCGTTTTGTCAAGTGTGCAAGCCCCTATATTTTGACTTTGAAAAGTTATAACTTTGGTGGTTGGATCAAAGAGCCCACTGTGGCGTTTAGCAATGCCCCACCCCCAACAACACACAGACTGAACCAGTCTCCACTGGTTTCCTCTTGCTTTTCTCTGAACAAAGACATCTGCCATCAGAATGAATGGAAAGATTCTGTAACAAAACAAAACCGACACATGGTGGCTTTAAAAGAATTCAGTAAATATTTTAACTAATTTTAATTCCGCCGGGGATTCATGTGAAGTGTCTGAAAGACCACAGGAGATCCCTAGGCCCCACTTTGGCTACCGCTGCTCCAGTAGATGAAAATACCAAGTTAATACAACCATCTGTTAAAATACTGTTCTGGAAGATTCTTTTCTGCTGCAGACGTCTGTTGCCCTAATTCCCACATTATGAAAGCAGATCCCCTTTAATTAGAAACAAACAGTTCATGAAATCTGAGGAGCAAGCTTTTTAAATTTACACTGTGATGTGAGTGGACCCTGATCCCAAAGACAGGGAAAGGCTTTCATTGGGAGAACTACCTGAGTCTGTGTGTGTGTGTGTGTGTGTGTGTATTATGTTTGTGTATATTTCCCAGCACCATTTGTTTTTCAGACTGGGTTGGATCGTCTTTGTTTCCTGCTGCTACGATCACATGTAGTCCATGTGAGGTGTGTTTATTTGCCATATCTGGTGCCCCTCAAGATTCCAGGGTGTCTCTTTGCCTTGTTCACTGTTTATATTGGTTCAGTCTTTCAACTCATTCTTAATAAGCCTGCTTTCAGAAAGCCTTCTGTTTCACTGTTGCAGTTGTGAACAGTAACATCAGGCCATTACAATCATCATTTTGGTGGCTTGCATGAGACTTAGAAAGTTAAATTTGGTGGAAAAGTGGACTTGTTTTCATTTTATTTGACAAACTATGTTTTTTTTTACAACATTTCACAGTCGAAGCTCAATCCATTTCTTACTTTGATTTATTTTAATATGAAATCAAAACTGTGCTCTCTGAATGTGTATTAGATTACCACACTAGTGCTGCGGTAAAATAGTCTTTTTCTGCTCAAGAAGAATTCTAACTCAGTGAAAGGACCTTGAAATATGAAATGGCAGCCATGATACGAGCTGCTAGAATTATCTAAATGCAAAGGAAAGATGCTTCAATCCTTCCTTTCCTATGTCCTTTTGCAAAGGGAACACTGGACCATCCTTTACCAAAGGAAAGGAGGTCATGCCATTCCACAATTCCTTGCGGCTGCAACATTTAAACCATTCGGCCGTCAATTCCATCTGCAGTCGCTGTTAAATTGTACATTTTTGATAAATTGAAAACATCCCACTTGGGAGGTGTGATTCTGTTTCAAATAGGAGTGTTTTTTTTTGTTTTTACAACATTGAGTGATGGATATAACGTTGCTTATAAAAAATTTAAAAAATTTAAAAGATAAAAAATGTGTTCACTATTGTGTAAGTGCATTAGAATTATCTTAATACAGTGGTCGTCTTTTCCTAAATCCTTATGAATTCTCCTCACATCTTTCCTTGACCTCATGGCGTTTTCCATCAAGGAAAAGTGCTTGACTATTTGACCGCAGCCTAGTGCTGGATCAAGTAGAAATGGAGAATCATGCTCCGTAGGGAGTCGACATCCACAGAATTAAATGGAGGTATTTGTGGGTAATAGCGTATGACATTAGCAAGTCTCACATTACCAATTTTCCCTCCATGACTGCTCTTTTATACTGATTCCAGGATGGAAACCAACGGCTGCATTTGCCAGCTCCGCACGTTTGTGGCCCCCGCACGGCAGTGAGAAATGTCTGAAAAATTCTGGCTTCACAGCCCAAAATCCTGCAACTTGACATCAGTTACTGTAACTGCACACTCACAGACAGTTGGTGATTCAGATATCAAAGGATGTCAAAAGCAAAAGAGAGGCTAAAGACCGGTGCAGCTCTCTCTGGACAAAGTGCTTAGTCACTGCTGATTAAGAGCCACAGTATTCCACAGATTCAATTCATTATGGGTGGGGAAGTGACCATGCTGATTTAAGGATTTCTCACACTGTTCTCATGTGCACACTGTGTAATTCAGGCTGTTAAAACCAGTGTATTCTTCAACAAGTCATCTGTACTGAAGCAACAAAATAGGTCCTTCATTTTCAAACAATTCATTTTGTGATTTGCCCCTTCTATGGTTAAGGTTGGGTGAAGTTTTCAGTCACAAACGTCTTTTAATGTCCCCAAGGCTACCAAGGCCCCAGACCATAAAACAGCCTGAGAGCTTTATGCTCCACTTTAGAGAACACATGTGTCCACTGTAATAAGTGTGTGCTTATTTAGTCTCGCATGGAATACCTTAGAATCATAATCAAAGTCACTTCCTTCTCTCAGTTCGTCGATTTTCTTGTGTTTTACAAGAACTTCATCTCCACTTTCCTGCTTTAAAGACAAATAAATCCTGCGTGCCTCAAAATAACTCTTTAGGTTCCAGTCATAATATTGTCAGACTGAGTTCGGACTGAGCTCTCAGGAAATGAGGAAAACACTCAGGAAAACACTGCTGTATTTTCTTGTCCTTGTGCTGCTACCCAAGGCGTTTTTTTTAGAACACACACAAGGAAACTTTGAAGAGCTCCGTTACATGAAAGCCAGGATGGTATTGTGATTATTGTGATTTTGAAGGGCTTATTCAGATTTGCTTTTTCTTCAAGCATCACTTGCAGTGATAGTTTTTTGGTTCCCTTTGCTTGAGAGGCGAAAAAAGTTATGAGGCCATCGAAGAAGTAGATGAGAGAATTCATCTCACCGCATGCTCACTTCAAATTTCCCCTTTCCTCCTTTATGCTGTGATGACTTTTCCAGTCATAGAGGAAAAATGAGTGCACTCTGGAAATCTGAGGACTCCACGTGGTCACCGCATGTGGTCGAAGCTTTCAGCCAGAGCCGGTGCTCTCATCATACTGCTATGTGCATTTGCATAAGCAGAACCTGTATGAGGAAGGAACCATCTGAATCAGCGTTGGCAGTAGATTCTGAATGACTGTGGCATCCCAGGGCTGAGGAGTGTGAGCAGACTGCACAGTGTCTACCTCTGGAGGTAAAGAGTAGCACTGTGTATTGGCAATAATCTGGCGATACGTTATGTATCATGATTCAGGGGTTACAGTTCAATATGTTTGCAATATATTGCAAAGTTTAGGTGAACATAGAACCCACCATGTTATGCAGAAAGTCAGAAAGCAATCAGAACAGATCTGCAGAAATCTAGGAGACTAATATATTGTTTTACTCTTGTTGCCCCAAAACACTATAAATGAAGACAAAAAAAGAAATCCTTTCCTTGCAAAAACATTTCCTTTAAATACCTGTTTTTATCTGGAATTTGACATTTGTTCCATATGATCTATGTGTCTTTTCCTTCCATTATAATCTATTGCTGTCTGCAGCTGCTGCGATAAATTTCCCCGTGGGAAATCAAAAATGTTTTCCTTTATCTTGCTGATGGAGGGTGGTTCTTGGTCACCACCTGTCTGCCAAAACATACGGCAATCATACAACCTTGGCAGAGCATCTTTGGAGGAATATTCCCAGCAGTCCATCTTCATCTGAATTATGTGCCCCTCGTCTTACTTAATGAATATGCACAAATCTAATGGGTTGCAAGTGAGGGGAATGTCTGGAAGAATGCCACCACAGTAATAGCTGCAAAAAACTTCTGCCATTTTATCACCCGCTCAGGCTCCTATCACCTACCTATTTATTTACCCTGACAAGACTACCGGTCTTGTCCTTAGGTTGTGTGTACATGCATTTACAAAACCAAGCTATGAATGAATTGAGGCCAGTAAATAACCAGACAGCTACATGCCACACACTGAAGAGTTATGGAAGTTCTCAACGGATATGTTGGCTGTCTTCAACCTAGAACTTATTAAATTGTTGTTCCTCATAATTGAGCATATCTACCAACAATGGTTAAGGGATGTCAGCAGGTGTGGGTATGTGCCGTGCTAACTCAGGTAAGCATTTTGTGCCCACTTTGGTCGGACCACCTTTAACTCTTCCCTATGATGTCATCGACTGTCATCAGCTTTGACGGCATTAATTTAATTTAAGGAGCAAGTATCTCATTTTAAAAAGCTACTGCCAGTTTGCAGTTTACAAATTGCACAAAACACTGAATGTTTAGTTTTTTGAAAGATGTCTTTATTTCTAACACTGATTCATGGACTGTAGCAGAGGTTTCACACCTCCATGCACACCTCTTATTATGTGTCCATTTCTGCAGTGTGTTGCAACAGTGTTTATCAAATACAATTTAGTAAATAAAAAATAAAAAACAAGGTTAGAATTTGTATATTAGTGTGCAGTTAGCTCTGTGAATTCAAAAGATGACTGACTGCATGTGAGCTTCCTTTTTATTCCAGAAAACAAAATGTGTCCATTTTTTTAAAGCCTGATTGATTGGACAGTGAGATGCTTTACATATATTTGGTTCTCGCAATCAAAGCTATCAGGAAATCTGTGAAGTGCACAATGAGAAATGATATGAAACTACATTTAAACAAGCTCTTGGATGGAAAATAGTCAACCTTTCATTGAAATCAGATTGAACATTCCTTGTGATCTTTTTGTCATGGAGCCTATTTTCCCTCCCAGAAAGGAACAGCTTACATTTGCAATGCAATCTGAGATCTGTGTAGTGCATCATTTATCTGCTCCTTGTGTTGCTGGCTGATAATTCTGTGTTTTCAATCCCAGCATATTGCCTTGACAACATCATACCCGAGATACATTACACAGTCATTGACTGAATATGTTACCCCCGGCCTCACTTTGTCCTTGATGGCAGCACCCTTCCTTAAACTGTAATTCATTTGTTGTTCACTTGTCACTTTTGTTCGTCATCAACCATGCGTTTTACCTCTAGCGATAGCTCATCCGTTTAGCATTGCTTTAATAATAAGAAAGACGTTATAGCTGAGAAAAGTAATCCATCAGCATGCACAGGATGAAATGGCTTTCAGACAAATAGGGGCTATTTTGCTGATAAATATGGACGATATAGAGAAGATTAAACAGTGCTCTCAGCAAAACAAGGGAAGGAGCAAAGGGATACACAGTTGTGGGCAAGTAACAACTGGAACACTACAGAGACAAACAAATAACTAGGACATGCATTCACTACCAACGATGTACTTTTATTGCAGTGCTTGTTTTGGAAGGTGGTAATTGGAACAACCGTACTTATGCCACTGGTTGACAGCAGACTAGAATGGAAATGTGCAACTTTCACATTATCGGTTCTCATTATCAGAGCCATGCCCTGAAATTAGACATTTGTCAAAACACCACTACTAGCAGTCCCCAGACGCTGGACAGTTCATTACACCCGAATGGTTTGTTAGGTGGAATGAACAACATCGGCCCACAGACGATTTTGCTGAGCAATTGAGTTGGAGGACTTTTGTGCTAGAGGATAGGCTATGTGTCTTATTCAAATCAAAGGGTGGTGCCTCTTTGGAGCATGAATACGCTCAGCATATTTTATGGCATGCCAATTAAGATGCCTTAGATTTAAACAGGCATATGGGCCTGATAATTGTGACTCTATAAGGGTCAGAGTGGCAGCAAAACCATTCGGGATCATCCTCTGGAGATCATGAACCAACCCTTATAGTGTTGTAGTAAAACGCTAAACATGAAACAAAAGAACAAAAGAAAATTATTTTTTCAAATACCATTTTAATCGTCAGCATTCAGAGGCCAAGATGACTTGCTATTGACATTCATTACAAGTAGGACATCTCACAGAGGGATAGAGTATTCACCTTTTATGTCTAATCCCCACACAGCATTTGGATTTCTCTCTCCAGAACTGCTGATTTCCCTCTAACTGCTATTAGCTCTGAGTAAAACAGTGCCTCTCTGTGATTGAGGCATTTTAATGAATGGAGCCCTTCAACACAACGCATATTAAAGGTTTTCCCCAGGGTTTAGGTTTCCAGGCTGTGATAATCATTTAATATGCATGCCTTAGGCCAAGCCGGGAGCATGGTGATCACAGATTATCATACTGTCTACTAATGAGTTTATTTTCACAAAATGCTCATCTTGTACACTGCCCTCATGTCTTTGGCTCATACTTGAATATGATCTCATGGTGATACACAAAATGGTATAATTTGCAATGGTATAAATAAAGTCACATTTTCACAGTGAATTGTGGTAGAGGTAGCAATGTACTGTAAATAAAACAAGTCTAGCTGAGAATTGAAATGTGGGTTAGCTATAGAGATCATCCTGTCCTGACTGGTCGTATAAGTGTGCACTCTCTATTCAGCTTACCAGAGAGGCGACTGTGTTTATTCTGAACAACAGTGGCTGAAGAGGTAGGCGTAGATGCTGCAATGACATCAGTTCTATCTTAACTGGAGAGTATTTATTCATTAAAAGAAGTGCACAGAACACTGAAGGATTTTCTCTTTGGAAACAACATTTTAGCTCTTCTCCCAAAGAGTTTGATGGACAGATGGTTCATCCATTCCCCTGCCGCGTTTTTTTTTTTAAAGTGCCTGCCCCTCTCCACACAGTTTCCGATGACTGCTTCTCAGATTGTTCTGTGTAACAAACCATCTGGTGGGTCAGGTTACTATTCAGCAACTCTAGCCTCAGACTGATTCATCTTGGAAATGAGGAAAGAGAAATATGCATGAATTCCACTTGGAATGGAAATTGACCAGAAATCCAGAGGACCAATTAGAATTGCATCATGGGAAACTGCTGACCCATTGCCGACTGTGGTCACGGTGTATTGGAGGCTATGTTTGGTAATTTAGTGTGACGTTGAGACAGACAAAGCCAATGTGTGGATTTTGGTTGCAAAATCCACACGATCATTTCCTCAACATCCTAAATTTGGTTAATATTTTCACATTTCCCTTTTTTCCTCCTCCAAATAAGCTTACCTGAGGGTTTGTTTACAACCTGTATTGTCCTCTGATTGCAGATGTCTCTTGCTATGTCAGATGTGTGCACCTGATAAGTAATCAGTTCATCAGTATTGATGAACCCCTGCAGACATGTCATGGTTTGTTTGTGCTATTGACAAAAAAAAAAAAATAACCTAAAAATTTAGCTCGAAAAGCATCAATTCAAAATAGTGTTACCAGTATTAAATGGCTTATTCCCATATGCAGTTCATGAAAGTGACTCAGACATTCAGCAGGAGACATATTTGAGAACTTGCTGCTCTCTTTATCCACTTGAAAAGCTCATTTCTGCCTGTATAATTAGCTGGGCTGCTACACCGCTTTAAGATCCCTGGATGGTTTTGTGACCCGTCACTTAAAAACTCCAGTGTCCCTCTGAGGCAAGAGTGAGAGAAGGAGGAAACCTGATGGCAGTGAAATACTCTTATCAGTGTATTGGTGCAGTGGGTAGTGCTCTGCAGCTCCGACTGGACTGCTGCCACTGCTGTTGGGACTCAGACAGGGAAGGCCCCTTGCTTAGGCTCAGTATCTGGCTCAGTACCTTGTGGCTAGCTGCTAGCTGCTTCGTCGGGGAGCAAACAGGGCTCCAGCAATGAAATTAGGTACACATCAAAACATTCAAGCCTCAGTCTCCCGTGCCGTCATGCCATTCCACAGAAATGCGTAGGAGGGCAAGAACATATGGCCGTGTCGTCACCCTGGTGCAGTGTGTTCCACATCATAAATAGTTTAGGAGGATGCCGGCACAGTTTACACTGTGACTGTATATATCACACCTTCAGCAACTCGTAAATCTCTCACTAATTACCCCGCCAGGCTACTCTAAGATTAGGCCCCTTCCACAGTCAGTCAGCGTTTACTGCTTACATCATTTTTCTGCCTGAGAGATGAGTTTCTTTTTCCACCAGCAGATGCAGATCCAACGCTTACTATTCTTTATTACTGGTAACCCATTAGCTGTGGAGGCCACTGCATTGGTCACACTGATCAACACTTCCTTGTATTTTATTTCCAATGATTATTGTGGCACTAATCTCCAGCATTGCATGCGTTGTTCTGTATGTGTGAATTCTATCCTGTCTTAGGTTAGGGTACTGATTTTGTCTGTATTATAAACACTGTTTTTTATTAATCTGAGTCATTCGTACTCGTACCTGT
Organism: Anarhichas minor; assembly: GCF_050575085.1. Classification (NCBI taxonomy): domain Eukaryota; kingdom Metazoa; phylum Chordata; class Actinopteri; order Perciformes; family Anarhichadidae; genus Anarhichas; species Anarhichas minor. Next base: position 18,435,985 of record NW_027466473.1, on the reverse strand, counting down.
TAAAATATAGAACACTCAAGCTTCCTTTAGATAGCTATGGGAATAAGGGAGCTGAGCAATTCCCTCTCTGAGCACCTTTAGCAGAAGTAAAGCACTATTAGGCAGGATGCCCCACATCGTATTTCACATTTAGAGAAATATTCTCTTTATTAGAATGCCAATAGATCCCACTTTAACAAGCCTCGGAGGACTTTTAACGTACTATATCAAAATGACTGGATGTTACGGAGGACTGGTTCACTGCCCAAGACGTGGGTAGTGCCATATTTAAGATAGAGTCTGGAATAAGCTTACTTCCACCAGAGATTTCACTATTTATTCCTTTGGGTGATTAAAAAACCATTACACATTGAAATATAAAAAACATAAATACAGAAAGCCAAACTTTTTGAGAGTTTCATCAGGAAAAGTACTGCATTACAAGGAATGTTTATTATTAAGCATAATTTCCCAAAACGTTTGAAATGAAGTCTGTCATGTAAAATGTAATCACGTGGGGTTGGGGGGATGTACAACAGTACGACAACCTTTAGGTTTTCCTCTTGTCATTTATAAAGTGGAGTTTAGTTCAAAATACTGTCTACTCTCTGGTTCCTGCACAGGCTTCATAAATCAGGCCAATGAATGCTTTGAATAAAAAAAAAAAAATGAAATTTAAAAAAAGAACAGATACACTCACCTCTATCATGAGCATTAGGAATTGTCTTTTGGATAACTTACACCGCTCAGATTGAGCCTTCTCTCATACAATTTGCATACACATTCTACTTTCTTTGTTAGAATTTAAAGACGTTTACTTTAGTCATAGCTCTCCAAGCTAACGCACCATGTTGCTGTTGTGAAACTCAACACAGTACACATTATGCAACACAACAATATCAGGTTAGAAGCTTCACTTTACGGCAACTTTCTAATCATTAGTTACTAATCATCCTATTATGTGAGTTGCTGGCTGCTAAAGTTACATTTTGCATTTTATACTTTGCAATAGCAGCAAGAACCACAATTAAATCTGAGCTCTATAAAGGCGAAATTAAAACGTAATGTTCTGTAGGCTTAGTGCCATAATAATACAGAAAAGCATTTCCAGTTTTTATATTTAGCATCCACTATTATGACTGACTTGCGGTAAGTATTATGACTATTTTAATGATAATGTTTATGGTGTGATGATAGTGTTGATGACTAATGTCAGGCAGTCGTCATAAATGCATACAGAAAGAAATGCAGGGAAAGGCATTTATATAATTGCCGGCAGAAGACTCCTGGAGACCACTATAAATAGATCTATGCGTCAGAGTCACAGTGATGTTGGTGCTGTTTTTGAAATTATGAGCCCGGAACATATACCAGAGCCCCTCTGACAGGAGACGGCTCCTGCCATTCATCATTTAGCCAAAGGTAGACTGTTCCTGTTCGACATCATATCATTTATCATAAACATGCGCAGCCTGACTAATGCAACGCAACGTAATGACTTTATCAATAACTCGGCATCTTTGACCAGTTCATCGAAAGCACTGTTTGCTTAATTTGTATGAACAGGAGTCCATTATTTTCTGCTTGTCAAACAAACAACCTCAATTAGTCTATTTGATCGGAGCCCCGTCACGCCACCGAGTGAGATATCTCCTGACAGCGTCGACAATAAAACAGAAGATCGGTCACTGCTGTGTGCCTTTGGTTACCTAAGAGGAGCAGCCACATTAGGCTGGTGAAAATCACATTACAATGACAATTCACAATTTAGTGGAGTAAGCGTTTGTTTGCTGTACAAGACGCGGTCAAAAGAAATCCTCCATCAGCGTCTCGCAGTCACACAAATGAGATTTTCAATCTGAGAGATGTGATCATGGAGCTTGAAGCCACTTGTCATCTCCCTATTTGCACTCTGTGGCTGTTTGTCTCAGAAGAAGCTATCTGTAAAATTGCGAAGGAAGTGGTCATGCAGCAGAAAGAGACGGTGATGATGACAGCTGCTTCTGATGAGATTTCAACCAGATGAAAAAAGAAAAGCAGTGTGCCGATAATGGAACGGCAGCTTTCAGCACGGACTGTGGTAGAGCTGTTCTACATGTCCTGAAGGCTTGTTGTTGCTAAGCACCTCGGAGCAAAGGTGGCTTTTCTCTTTTTTTCTCTATCTCCGACTGTTCAGCCTTGGTGACTGGTGTTGCTCATGCTCAAGTTCAGCCCAAACAAACCACAGTTGCTGCTGCCAGATACATTAAACTAATCCCTTCCAGTGCACCAAAGCAGTTTTCACCAGGAGGATCTCCCTGATTTCACAAAGCTTTGAAATCAGTATCGGCCGTCATCACCACCACGACGCACGGCCAATACTGATTGACCACTCTCCGTGCAGCTAAGAAACGGTGCTCTAGTGAGTACAGCAGCAGGACGTGGACACCAACAATTGTTGTTAGTAGGATAACTTAGTTGTTGCGTTTGGTCATTTCATGGGATATGTTAAAAATAAATTGATATAATCACCAGATGTATAAAGTAGCCTACTCGTTACGTATGAAGAAAGATGGTCTTCATTATTTGAGTTACCCAACATAACTGCAATGTAAAACCACACGTTGAAGAATGTCTCCCCTGTTGCATTATCTTGTTCCATAGCAACTTAACAAAAAAATCTTCCAATTCACAATTGGGGTTTTGAAAAATAGCTGTAAACTATGTTGAGTTTCGAAGCAGGCTGGGCACCTATTACTACTACGGTGCGGCAGGGAAATTGGAAAAACAAAAACACCATTTGCTCATTAAAGCATCATGACTCCGGGCTTAAATAGACTCTATTTTGACTCTGGTCTTTCAACACACGCCTAAAAAGTCGTTCAAAGGTAATTTGTCATTTGTGCAGCTTTTGTAATGGCCTGAAAATGGCCTGAGCGCTTTGTGAGAGAGAGGCCGACCAGAATGAAGAAAGAAAGAAAAAGACTGCGTTAAAGCTTTTCTGATAATGGACAAGAACTCAGTCAAGGCAGCTCTCACACTGTACACTCTCTCTTTACCAACTGCCGCTCCTCCCTCTCTCCTCTCTCCTCTCTTACCATCATCCCTCATCCGTGTTTGTGTTGGAGTTGGAGCACTGCTGGCTGTGAAGCATCTGTCTCTTCTTAGGTTTGGGATTTTCTTCGTCCCTATCTCTTTCTTTCCTCCCATTGATCCTGTTTCTTGTCACGTATCCAGCACTGCTTATCCGTCACTGGCACAAACACCCCTCCACTTCATATCCTTCCTTCCCTCCTTCCCTCCATCCCTCAGCATATACCTGCCTTCTGCCTATCGAGGCACAAGTGATCCTAAGCTCTTCCTGCCAATGTAGCGGGGATGAGGAAAGACATGAACTGAGCCCCGACAACATGTGGCAGGATTAGCAACCTGCAGAACATGAAATGTCAGAACAAAACCGTTCATTAGTGTGTTGATACGCTACCGCTAAAATGAAACACTGGAAGACACCATTTACTTTGGATGGCACTAACACTGTCGGTTGCATGTTTTAACCTATTAGCTGCACATTGCCCGGAGGTTTACATAACTGCCAAACATTTTTCAAAGCATGTGATCCATTTTTTAGATTGATTTCCTGCCATCCATTTTTTTCAGTGTGCTATAAAATTCGTCATGTAGAGAAATTAAACGTGCTTCAAATGGGTAATCTATCACCGTGAACATTGAGTTGCAATTGTCTTTCATCAAAGCAGGGCTCAACAGTGAGGGTTTCCAATGGCAATCATTTTAAGGAATTTGGCTACCAATTATTGGCCTTTCGTTACCACGTTTTAACATATAAAAGGATCGGCTCAGCAAACAGTAAGACGTAACCTGCAGAACGATGGCAAAAAAAAATGGCAAGAGTTATGACCCTAAGATAATGCAGCTGCAAGCAGGAAATGTATGGAATCTGCTCTTGCTGGTGTGTTCAAGGGCACTCTTAGACATGTTGAAATCTGAGATTTGCGAGTTGGCTCCTGAACACGTTTTTATGAATGCAATAAATTCAATAATTTGCATTATCTTTTTTGATAACGACCATGTTGGCTTATTGTTTGGCCTCTGGACTTCACTTTCAGATAAGATAAATACACTGCTATGCAGTGCTTTCGGGCAGCAGACCTTCGATTCTTAGATGTCCTTAAATGCAGAACCAAGGAGAGGTCTGAAAGTTGTCTCTACCACGCTGCGGGGAGAAAAGAAAATGAAAAAAAAAAAAGGGGTGAAGGTGTCTTATCAACCTTATTTTAAACCATTGTAACCTAAATGTTGTATTATCCTGAATGCTGCTTTGAAGGTATAAAGTTTGCAATAATGTGAACAATGTGTGATTTGTAGTTAATGGGCTGTAACAAGTAAAAACCTCTGGTTTGTTCCTCAGGAGCGATAACAAACGACGTTTATCAGGTCCAAAAAAAGTCAAGTCCACAATATGTGTGCTTGTGCAGAATATTTTTCCTCAGCTGCATTACTGGGAATCACGTTCTCAGGCATTTAAGAGCAGTGGACATATTTCACAGGTTGTTGAGACAGAGTTGAGTCTCTGCAATCAGTTGTGTTCCTGAGGCTTATTATTTTCATGCAGTCATCGGGCCTTTATCTTTGCAATAATGTTATCCTCAGCAGGTTTATATATCTTTATATTGCTCTTTCACTAGCTAGTTTTGAAAATAGCAGAACTATATCACCGTCATTATACTTTCAAAAGCCAGAGATTATCTTTTCATCAGCTACGCTGCTCACTTCCACACCGCATGTTACATTATATAACAACTTAAGTGGACTATGTTTCCATTTCTCTCTCTATTCCTGCGGATTATCAGCCTTAATCGTAGTTATTTAATTGGCTATCATCTGAATTGACATATCTCTCAACATTTGAGGATATGCATTATAGAAGATTTGTGTGCGATCAGTCAACATATCACTTCCTAATTACCCCGACAGAGCAGAGCTTTGACTCTGGAAGACCTGCCAGCCAATTGAGCCTCTCCCAATGCCCCAGAATCTGTCCACACTTTGTTCCTCTGGTATCTCAATCCTGTGCGAGACTAGCTCCATCTTCGCCAGTCGGCATCAAGCGTCAGCTGACGGAAAATGCTGCTTTAGTCTTGTCGCTGTCAACTGTCCCAGATACCCCTGTGGGCAGCAGCATTGTGGCAGGTGTATCTTTATGTGAATCATAGGCGTGCTTATGCCTCTGTGACTGAGTTGGCTGACTAACATCATTTATTACACTGTGCTTGCCGTTAAGGTCTGTCCTCCAGACCTTGCTTAAGGCATGGTTTGTGTCAGGGAGCTCCATGACAGAAGATAAGTTTGCCGCTCTATAGAAATATACAGCTGTAGCTGTGTTATCATTCTGGTAATACCTCTACCCTCCTTTTTACATCATCACTCAACTGGCAGCAGTTGACAGGCAACTGCAAGTAGAGCTACCAGTGGAACATCAGAGGGATATTTCCTTTGCAAGGTTACACTGGTACTATGAACATGAAGAAAACCAAATAATTGGACTGTCAGCTTCACGAAGGCCAACCGATCTGTTTACATTGAAGTGACAAAGAAAATATTTGAAAAAGATATTTCTTTCATTCTTCAAGTAGGGCTGCACAATAATTGAATATTAATCGTCATGCAAAAGTATTTGTAATGATTCAGGCAAAACAAAAATGCACTTAATTCATACTTAATAACCTGTAAATAACATTTCCAATTGTCCCTTTGAAAAGTACAAGTACGTTCACAATTAATGAGCAATCCATTTAAAACAGATGACGAACAGCCTGTGATGTCTCACTGATCTCTCGTTTACAGACCGCTGTTTCCTCAAACTTGCCAACAAATCGTTTATCTTCTCTCTTCTCAGTTGTCCTTGCAAGTTCTTAAATGTTTCACCGTGGTGAGTCTGATAGTGGCATTGAATATTATATTCATTGAGCACTGAAAAGTGCTGTGAACACACATAGCACACTGGCTTCTCATTATCCTCTGTGAATAAATAGGAACTGGCTCATTTTTCTTGGTAAACCCAAAACTCTTGAGTCCACTTCTCTCCTTTTTGGATCAACTACGGTCCGTTACACCACCATCCAGCACAGGGCCTACTACTCTTAATAATTTGACCCCCAGTGGGCGTATAAGAATGGCATTTAATTGAAAAAATTGGAATTGATGTCTTTTCTGCAATTTTTCACACAAAGTCGTCCAGTGGGCCGGATTGGAGCCTTTGGTGGGCCAGTTCTTGCCCTCGGGCCATATGTTTTACACCCCTGGATTAGGCAGTCACGGCTTAAGAATGATCCACCTGTAATGCTCAAACACTTTTTCACTGAGACGTGATTTGCTACTATTCCCCAGTCTATAATCAATCCTTCACAAAGTTGAGAAAATGAAAATACTGTAAAAAAGAGAGTTTGAGTGTTAAAGTGCAGACAGACTGAATCACCTGTGCTGGACACCCTGTTGTCTGGGATCTGTCTGGAGGAATTTGCCAATGCTGCAGTTGTGTCTGACATGACAGCTTTCCTCCCAGGGAGGTTAAGCATCATTCATATTCATGAGAGCGATGTCAGAGAGCTGCTGGGAAGCCGAGCGCTCTGTGAAACAACTGCAAGGCTTTTTTAGCTCCAGTCCCTTCCTGCTCAACATTTTCTGACGGAATGTCATGTCTCTCTTTCCCCACTCAAATGCAGCCAACGCAAAAACCACCTCGTTGAAATTCATGAAAATAATCCACGGCATTTAAAAAAAAAAAGGCCAAATCAATACTTCAGAGCTGCCTCGATCTGAGCTTTATTTTTCTGCATCTGATGTTTCCAAGAGGGAGGGGCTTTGTGCAGACATGTTTACTAAATCTCTTGCTTTGAATTCAAATCAAGAAAAGTTCTTGTGTATTTATTCCGCTTTACTATATTGCTCCAAGATTTAACGATAGAGTTCTCGGATTCTGGAACAAACGGTGTTTTCCAGCGGTGTGATTTGCACTTGGGCACACAGTCTTCTTCCTGATGGCAGACATTGGTATTCATAGAAGAGGAGATGTTGAGAAACTGCAATGATTTCTGTTGCTTGTTTCATGACTGCATACTGTTCGTATCATTCTTCCCTTCTACCTTCGTAGCTGTTTAATGCATGCTGGCAAGCCTCTGCTATTCAGTTGCACAGGTTGCCATGCCATGCTATAATTCTGTATCTAATAATGCTACCTAGGATTGATCTGGCTGCTCCTTCCATACAGCCTCAATCACCTCAGAAAGTAAAAAAGTCTCTGCTGCATATTATCAATGTGTGTTTTCCAGCAAAGCAGGTTGTCCTTGTGGACACCTCAGTGTTTGTACAAGAACACCTGTTTGTTTTTCGATGACCACTGGCTTAAGATTTTTTTTTATACTCTCCTGCAGTCATTTCTGTGCAATGTGAAGAGTATATGTGATACCACACAACCTTGTTGGGCTCCTGCATTGCTGTGTTTGGTCTCTGACAGCATCCCATGGACATCCTATTAGTTAACAAAAGGACAAACCATCTAATCAGGGTGGTGTTAACACTCATATCCTTCTGTGAGGCCTTTTCTTTGGATTTTTAATAAATAACTCTGAGCCAGTGTTAATGGCACTCTCTTTAGCTACATTTTCATGTTGGCTCATGAATGTGTCTGTTTGGTCTATCGACTATCGCAGACAATGGGTTTTCATGCCTTTGGGAAGGCTTCAATTAAGTTGAAACATAATCACAATACAAACGTTTTAGTACCCTCCCCAACTCCCGTTGGACCATTCTCTCCTTCACTATGGGACATTTATACGTCCGAATACAAGGCTGTGTGGCAGCAGTCAGTGCAGGACACCATCCAGGCCTCTGTGGGGGGGCAGTACACTTGACAAATGAGTTATAATGAGGTTTCCACAACAGAGATTCGTAAACAGATTATGCAAATGCTAATCAAGGTTATTTGGCATGAAATGTCAGAAAGAGAATTAGGTTTTGGCTCACAGGCCAGTAACAGTCATTTGCTGAGATTAGTTTAGTTTTGTCAATATTCCGCTTTGCTGCAGGTTTATAATGCCACAATATTACCGGATGAGTTTCTACAATGGAGACTTAAAGTCAAAAGCACTGTTAACAGCTCCTATAGAGTGCAATGTTCACTACACCCCACATTATGAACGTGTCTGATGGAACTAACAACATACTGTTGATTGTGCTCGTCTTGATCATGCATTGGTACCAAAGATCATGGTAATTCAAATCAGAAGGGGTTCAGTCAATTTACAGGAAATGCTCCTGTTTGATTGTGATATATCTTGCGTTTAAAGTTCAACATAGCAGAATCTGTGTCAGAGGACCCACTCCCTAAACTGCTCATTCTTAAGTAACTACAACACAGCAGTCCTTAGTTTCAGGTACTTAAAAAAACATACCTGTCTGTTTTTGGCAATCATATTGGTGTTTGTACGTTTACCATTAAATCGAGCAGAATATCTGGAGGTGACGGCGACAGTAACAAGGCTCACAGGGTGAGCATATTGAAAAATGACAAGGCAACACTGAAGTGACAGATTTCCTTAATCCTAAAGTGATGACTCATCCTATAAACCAGAATGGCAGAAATTCAAGGGAAATTGAATGTGCTTCTGCAATTATAAAAATAAAATAAAATGACAAATTAAAGTGTGAGATCTTGCTGTATTAACAGGCCAATCAGCCAGACTGTAGTAGCAATGTGGATTTAAATAATTCAGGGTGAAATTACTTTTCAGAAGGGAAATGTGAATAATTCAGGATATTATAACTTAAAAGAACTATCAGCTGCATTCAGAATGAAGCGGAATTGTGATTAATTCAACATCTGGATTAATAGTGCCCCAGTCAGAGCGTCAGTTTACAGCACATCGGCGGTTCTAGCTGCCCGCTAACCCTTTGACCACTTAAAGAATGGAGGGAATAAAAGGATTATTTTCAGCTGCAGTCCTTTCCTGCATTTTCGGGCCCGGTGCCAGTTCACTTGCTGTGCTTGTGTGCTAGCACAAGAAGAAAACAATCTGGGGAGCTGCAAATCTTGGAGTTTGACTTCTGTGGGTGACAGCACAACGCAGCGAGTGCAGTCTGCTGTTAAGCAGTCGAGATAATTGAAGGAGACGTATCTAGTGTTGCTGTCCATAATCACTTGAAAATGCGGATGGGGATTGTCATCTCAGCGAGATACCTGCTATTCTGGAAGCGGTATATCATGAGGGGTAAATATGAAGAAGCGCTGAAGCAGTTATGTAATGACAATGTACACAGGATGGGGAAATAAATCTAGAGGCTGGCCAGAAGGTCAAAGATTACAATCAGTGTACCGACTGGAGAATTTCAATGAGTGAACCTCTGTCTTCTACTCCCTCCTGACTGACTCAAGTGCCCTTGAGCAAGGCCTTCACCACTTAACTGTGCAGCTGGAGTGGCAACGACTGCACTGTGCCCTGTGGGTAATTAAAGACACTTAATGTAGATTTTTTTTAATGTGATTTTCACCTTTTAAAAGATACTTTTGTGTGCTTATGGTTAAAAGCATGATGCTCCTCGGTTGTAGTACTAGTTGGCTTCGTTTACTTTTTTTTTATACATCGGTGCGAGACTTTTGCATTTGAACTGGGCAGGTGCTTCTAAAACTATCCTGTTTGTTTCTGCTTCCTGTGTAGAGATTGGATCAGCATGCAAATGTTCACAAACAGAGGAAGTGAATGTGTTTTACTTGCTAAGAAGAGGAGAGCAAGTATTGCATATCACATATTCTGATAAAATTACTGACTCTCTTGTGATCATTATAGGAAAAATTACTTAAAAACCTAATAAAAATTCCAATTCATTTTTTTTCAGGGATTTCTTGTTTTCACATAATTTGTTCAACTCCATGCCCCTGCTCATGGCTGGGAAAACGCACCAGCCTTGGGTTTATGGTTCTTTCTCAAACTGAATACGTTTAAATATTCAACTCAAAATTCAAATTTAGAAGGAAGGTTGCAGTTCCATTTAGAGAAGCTGGCTTATTACCAGCTATCGCTGTATGTCACTATTGGCTACAGTGTCTCTTGTGCCTTTGTCTCACCGCTTAAATGAATGGCAGACTACACAGATCCCCCCCCCCCCCCCCCCCCCGAATTGTCTCAAAAATACAAATATACTATCTGAATTTAAAAAATGCTGTAATCAATGGGCTCCAACACTAAATGTGTTTGGCAGATAAACACTTAATGACCTTCCTTAATGACCGGTTGTTACCATTCTGTCCCCCCCCCCCCCCCCCCCCCGCTTTATCTTGCACTGTGTCCACGAGGAGTTGATTTCGATGTAACAGTTGCTCACAGTTCACTCGGCACATTAGCAAAGCAAACTCACACTTTGTCAGAATGTGGGATGATAGCATGAGGCTGATAGCTTTGGGCTCCCACGCTGATCAGAGATAAACACGGGGGCCGCTGCTGGGCATAATGACAAACCAAGATAGCTTTTCAGATATTGGCTGTTATTTATTTAAGTAATATCTGAAAATAAAAATAAAAAGATATTGAGAAAGAATATTATTATTTTTTTTAATCATTTTTATAATTCAGCATGTGTGGCCAAGTCCCATTTATTAATATTCCACGGTGGGAGTGAGTGCAAGGGTTGCATTTTGTGTACAAAAAAATGTAATTGTCAGATATTGTTTACTCTCTTGAAAAATCAATTGCCCTCCTTCATCCGCTGGCAGACTGCGAGTTTGTCACGTCCAGAGCTCAACCAGTGATAAAGCACTTCCCCACTTTTCCAAATGGATCGCCTGCTTGTTTCCAAGGTCACTGCACTAACGGCCATCTGTGACTGTGTGTATGTGTGCCTGTAAGCACAACAGAGACATTTTGATCTGTGTGCACACACACACATCTGTTGTTGTGTATGGAGGCTATTCTGGTACGTATAGTGATTCACACAGAATGTTTAGGAACATTGCATGTGAATCACATGTGTTTGTGTGTGTAGGGGCAAGAATGGAAATAAATATGGTAAAAAGTCAAATAATGTGGTACTATATGATGAAACAAGACCATAATATTATGCCAGATACAGACTTCATGTTAACATATTAATTAATTTAAAAACTTGTTTTCAAAGGGACATAAACTGTATAATTTAAAGTACAAAGACAAGTTAAGTTGCATGTGAGCGATGGTCTGATGGTTAATATGGTTAGCCATGAGCAAATGGTTTTTTTATTTTCTCATGGAAATTAATTGGGTGAAAGTGAGTGACTCTTCTAGTTTTATTCAAATATAATATTGCACCAGTTTCCTTTTAAATTAGTATTTTATTTGTCACACAGGATACCCTTCATAGAGAGGCTTTTCTTTTCCTCCCTCCCTTTCACATGTCAGTTTCTGCTAACTGCCCACTGTGCTCTGACTGGTTTCTCTTCTCCATGTTCTCACTGTGTGGTTGAGAGTTGACAGATTCAGCGTGACATTTTGCTTTGAAACAGATTCCCAAAGGCCAGAACTGTGCTCAGCTTTATTTGTGCGACTTCCCGCTAAATATGCAATAGCAAAAGGGCAGAGACATATGAACTCCATCGCTGTTTGTAACCTGAAGATCTCCCTTCATATCATGTTTGGCCAGTTCTCACTTCTAACTAAAATGGAACTGTTCATTCGAACAACTTTACACTTGGCAGGTGTATTGCTCAGAACCCGAGGAGGCGCATTGTCGAATGTGAGGTTGTTTTGATGGGCAGTTCTCGAGATCGATTCAAGCAGCAACACCAGAGGCCAAGCAATCTGCCTCGTCCTCAGTAAGAGATCATTCTGGCACATCCTGTCATTCATTTGTTCAATGCTCTTACAAACTTAAAGATTTGGCTTAACAGCAGCATGTGTGGATTAAATAGAAGGGGGGCAGGTATTGGTCCTTGTGGTACCCCAAAGACCATGCTGGCCTGCTTGGAAGTCAAACTGCTTAATCAGATAAAGTAATTAATGTCTTGCAAGTAGAACTTCAATAGTACAGAGAGTCCAAACATTTTACTGTCCAAAAATAGTGTCAACAACTATGTCAAAAGCAGCAACGACATCTATCAATAGTACAGAAATCGTGTCTGTTTCTAAAACATGATCGTTTGACAAAAACACATATGCAGTAAACTCACTATCTATGACTCCAGGGGGGCGCACCCTATTTTTTTTTTCCTGATAATGCTTCATTGTGAACATGTTCCTGCTGGCAGGAGGAGGGGCTAGTTAACGTTAGATTTTAGCAGCCGGTGAGCAGCACAGTCCTGTGGAGCTAAGATTATCGGAGGTTGCATTGAGTTTCATTATGATGCGTTTCTAGTATCGTGTCATCCCTAGTTTTACAGTGACGTCTAACACATGGTCATAGCATCGACCTTGGATACTGAAATACTGAATGTAATCTTTCAGAATGCTGCTTAATAAGTATTAAAAGTCCTGTATTCATAATAACTCTAGCCCAGAGCACACAAAGGAGCTGCTGACAATGGCTAATTTGCTGCATTAGAGAGAGATTGTCTGTGGCGGTTGTTTCAGCGTTTCCCTTTTCTTCCATGCCTACTGCTCTTTTCCTCATCCACACTATCTTTCCCTCATCCCTTATTCTGCTCCTTTCGTATTATCCAGACATGCAATGCAGACATGGCTGGATGGGTCAGCAAAGCGTGTGACACCAGAGACAGCTGTTTGTGTCCTGTTTGCTACCTTGAGTTGACAGTGGTTTCTTTTATCACAGTTGTTCTCTCGCCTTTTTTTTTGCCGAGATGATCTACAGAGATGAGCTAGTATTATGATTGATAGAAACAGGAAACAAGATTCTTACAGAGGTTTGCTTGTACTTCCAAAAGAAGTCTTAACTCTTGGTTTGTTACCAACCTGCCTGACTGTCTGTTTCTTGCCCTGTCAGACTTTGTTTTCCCAGATCCGAGCAATGGATTCGGTGTATTTCAAATCTGATCAAAATGATGAAAACTATGAGACCCATGTTATTATATCGGAATATTACCTCAGGAACCTTGTTCAAAAAGCACCTTAGTAGTGGTTGCTTACAGAAGCAGAGAGTGTTACTCATTCTCTTCCCTACCCATCGCCTCTCAGGCTAACCAGGGATTCAAACCACCAGCCCTCCTCTCTGACCTCCAGGCGTCCCACATGCAGGGCTTCTAGAAGAGACACGACTCCTTTGTCTCGACTCTCCTGCGGTTTTCCCCCGCTGATGTGTGTTTGCTCTCATAGTTTGACACACGGTATGCTGTTTCTACACGTACCCCATCTCCCCATCAATATCCGCTGCTCATCCGAAAAAAGATAGGTGCAATAGCTTAGGCCGTCACATTTCCTCAGACACGGGCGCTACTCCACAATTGTTTTATCAGAGCAAATAAATAGCTGTGTTTTTAAAGTAACAAATAAGGTTGCCTCATGGTTCGCAATATGTTCTCCTACAGAAAAAAAGGTTGGATTCCAAGGTATCAAGTTCCTTAGAGGGACAAATGTTTGAGTAACTTTTCTCTTGGTTTTTTCTTTTCCATTAAATCTGGTGGGCTTAGTACGGCTGTTTATCAGCGGCAAAAGCATCCTCCCAATGTCCCACATCTGCTCTCTTATTTTTCATGTTTGAGGCTTTGGTTGCGTTTGGATAGGCTAAGGCTGTATATTCATTCGCAATGTTGAAACTGTGACTCTGAATGAACCTTGAAATGTGGATTGTTGCTTCTGTTTGAATTAAATTAAAACCCAGTCAGATGGAAAATACTCTGAAGCCCAATTTTGGAGATCAGGATAGAGCCAGTGTGTGAAACCAGAATGATACAGGTTACCTATAGAGTGCAGCGCTGCAAGAGAGCTTAATCCTCTATTTTTTTATTTATTCTTTTTTCTGCAGCAGGATTTCCATCAAAATAACAGGCAACACTGTGTTTTATAAAATGAGCCATTTACTATGAGACAGTCTTTTTTAGTCATAGTTTTTCTTTCTTTGAAATCTTGTAGCAAAGATTAACTCGCATTTTAGTGTAATTCCAGTCACTAGTCGTGAAAAGCCTTTATTGGATGGCTTAAAAAAAAGGAACAGTTTTTACGTAAATTTCTTTTAACCAACCTCTGGCGACCATGAATATCCATGGTTCTTGTCAATCTGGCCAGTGTTGGGCCACTATTGTTGGACAGACAGACACACAGTCCACATTGCCACACTTTGGACCTCCATCTAATGGCTGTATTAAATACTCAGGTCTGTCAGTACCTGTCCGTCAGGTGATAACTGAGCCATCCTCCCTCTATATCTTCTCTTTTCCACTTTCCCATCCGAATGATCAACCTAATATGAGAATTTCTAATACCCAATGCGATTGACTTGGGGAGGTTCACATTTCTCACTTATTTGCTATATAGGCCCTCACCATGCCTGTGTTACATTTTCTTCACCATCTCACCACTGGGGAGGGTTTCTTTATTTCATACAATGTTAAATAAAACTGCTTCAAGCCTCGAAATTTGCTCTGCTGTGGCTTTGTGAAAATGTCCCTATGTTTCCCTGCTATAATCAATACACATTGTGTGTTGCTAGTGCCGTGTCATCCGTAGGCATGTAGATTACTTTGTAAGTGCATCTCAAATCATAGCTATTCATCTCTGAAATAGCGGCCACACAAAGCGATTGAGGTTAGCACTGCATTCAGTATATTCTGTAATAAGTTTACAGTCTCTCTCTCTCTTTTTTTCCCTCTCTCCCTATCCTTGCTCCCCCATTGCTGCTGCCTCGTCATTTCTACACCATCCGTGTGTTGCATCACCAATCCACGTCTAATTAAAGGTAAGAATATTGTCTTCTACGAGATATGTGATGCAGCTAAATGGTGTTTTTACCAGATATGTGAATAATATACCCTCGGTTTTGAATTCCTTTGAATGTAAAGTGCTCAGTTAAACTATTATACCGCATTTAAGTGGAGTCACATCAAATGTGATGGAGCAAGATTAACTTTCCTCGAAAAGCAAGAAACCAGAGAGACAGGACTCCTGGGCAATAACCCTGGGCAATGTGCCTTTTACTTCAGACGAGTAGCTACTACACTTTGCACGAAACCCCAGGAAAGAGCTGAGAAAGCGCTTGTTTTTGAGGCAGCCTCCCTTATTAAGAAGTGAAACATTTTTTTATAAATTCTGGGAAGGTTTGAAGTTAATCTCCCTAACCCCCAAGCCCCTCCACAGCCATTAGGAATCAGCCATCAGCCTTGCTGCCTTTGAAAACAATCAAAGCTGCGCCTCTGCCTGCGTTGCTGGATTGCCTTGGCATTTTTCAAGCTCCACAACTGCAGAGATTAATTTATTAGACCCCGATTATCCTTCTGATGCTGCTGTTTGGGTGAAATTGAATGCACGTGTGGCTGGTGTCTCTCATCTGCGGCTCTAGATATTAGCTCTTTTTTGTGAAGATAACGACTCACTTATTGGGTACACCATTCAATTAAAAAAAAATCGGAGTATGTTGCGGCATCAGCCACATCAGACTCGGTGATCGCGATTAACCATCCTCTAAGGCACAAAGTCAGAAGACTCCGGGGACTCATTCTAAGCACTGCTACAGTCTCCTTGCTGCTCTTTTCTTTATTCATTCTACATAGAGCTCGACATCTGTCACAGAACGTGGAGCGAGACAAAAACTAAAAAAAAATTGTTTCTAGCTATGAATGTATCTGAATGTGAAATGAAGTGGGGATGTTAAAAAAAAAAATTCCTGAAGTGGGAGCAGCATATGTGAAAGCTGAAATCAGTACGATTATGCTTTTAAGATAACACACTGTATCCGTTAGCGGCGACCTCCCCAGCATAACTGTGCAATTTGCGGTGGAGGATGACAGGAAGTCATAAACAAAATAACTCAAGCACTTAACTACCTTTGCCAAGTGCAACAGCCGTCCCCTTTTTTTCCAAGCACACACTTGGAAACAACACAAATTAACCACACAAAGTTCATGCCTGTTGTTCGTTCCAATTTCAAATGTATTTCCGACCCTGTTGGATCAGACATTATTATGAAACAAAGCTGATTCAATTAGACTGATGCAAGAATAGGACCCAGAAACACAAACCATGAAAAAGGAAAATGGCTTTCCCTTGTGCCTTATCTCCCAAGAGCATGCTATTGCAATCCTGGATCTAAGCTTCTCTTTGTTTTTGCTGCCAGTGTTTACCATTGTGTGCATCACTTCTTTCCACTCTCACAGTTAATCTCAAATTCAAGGAAACGTACACAAAAACACCGTAGGCTGTTTAGAGTGAGGGGGGGCCCACTGGCAATGGGGACAAAATAAAACGCCTTTGGCCAAGTGAAATATGGAAGAGTCACTCTTTACAAAGCTTTGTATTGATTTTCTGAAGGGCTAGCAATGTGGTCGCTATTACCAATGTTGGCACAGGACGCTACTTTCTTCCCAAAATGTCATTCATGTCAGCTTTTGGGTTGTACCGGCATGAAATCAGTGAGGGCAGCAGCCTGCAGTCAGAGGCTGATTCTACACATCAGTACTGAATTCTAAATCAAACGGCAGCCTCGGACAGACCCCAGAGAAAAAGGGAGTACAGGGAGTGCTTATTAAGGAGGAAAAAAGTTCCTGAAAAGAATTGTGGCGACGTTAATCTCCCTAACCCGCAAGCTCCACAGCCACCACGAGCCACCGGGCTCAGACGCAATGATTCCTCTGAAATCGATCAGAGCTGCCTCGCTGCAGCGTTGTGTTGCATTGGAATGTCCAAAGTTAGAAATCACACAGTGTAGTTATTGCTCTCTGTTGCTTTCTTTTGGCCATTTCTTCTGCTGAGTCAGCTAAGGCGTCATACCGACATTCCACGCAGCTGCACATTTTAAAAGGCCTTAGATTTTAAATGTTTTTCACTTGACCACTTTTGATCTTTTGGCTTCCACCACTTTGACCAGTTTTTTTTGGTTCCAATAACTGACGAAGATATACACAGTAACATACTGCTTATTACGTACTCAATCAGTATGTACTGCATACTGCCTACTAAATGAAGGATTAAGTATGATTTTAACAGCAGACTGATCACACTGAAGCATGCTCAGGCGACGGCCGGCAACAGTTTCAAGGCACCCCGCCAGCTGCTCCGTCACATCTCCAAAAACTATCGCAGTAAATGTCCAAGCATGGGGTTATTTGGATAAACTGGGCACATATTGGGCATTTTATTTGTTATTTTCTCGCATGAAAGCATATGAAAACTTAATAAAGTGACATATTAACACCTTTTACAGTCGGTATCAAGGCACTCAGACGCAATGCATAAGGGGACAGTTGAATAGTGCAGTAAGCTCACGTCTCATACTCAGAAATTCTGGCTGAAGTAACTTACATCCATTTATCTCGTACACAAAAAGTGTGAACTACTTCACATACTCCATTTTACGTCATACTTAGTATGAATAGTATGTCAATATGCAATTTCAAACACAGGCAAAGTACTGAAGCCAAATCCAGGTTTCAAAATGTCTGAAAGAAGCCTGTAATTAGGGATGAAAGCACACTGCTGCTTTATTTAATTAGCCAATCTCACTGTGATGCTCATGGCAGTAAAGTTCTTTGGAAGTTGTGTTGTTTGCTGACAGACTGACAGGGTCACTTATGCTGCTGGGCGCAGGTAACAAATACCCACGCTATTCTCCGGTACACTGATGGATTCAGCCCCGATGTTCTTCCCCTGCATTTCACCTTCAGAATAACGGTACCCGGGCGCAGCTTAAACACGGCGTTATTGTGACGCAGCACAACATTCCGTGGAGTTTGATAGCAATCCCCCCTACTAAAACTGGATGTTATCATCTAGTTCGGGGCGATGCAACATAAAATCCTGTTCCCATAAGTAAACTTCTCTCCGTGACTCTCCATTTCTACTTGACTGATCGTCAGCAGATGCTCAGCGAGGGTCGTTGATTGGTGTCATGGTGGAAAAGCAGTGAGTACAGACCATGATGCGAATTAGGGAGTGACGCTCATAGCGAACACTACACACAGCCCAGCCACAAAAGAGATAAGTGGCTGTCATCGCCAGCTGACACCTGACCAGTTCTCTCAGAGTGAGCCAAACTGCAGAGTTTGATTAAATCCAGCCTAGGCCTGTACTAAAGTCTCGTCCTCACGCTTGCTTCTCCTTACTCTCCCTGTTCTTACCTTGTCTTTACTGTCCTGTCTCATCTTTCTCCTCCTCTTGTTTGTTTCATGTTCTCACTGACTTTTTAGGTAAATTGAGCAGGAAGCACAAAGACTAGGATGTCCCGTAGTGAACACTGCACTGAGGCTAGCAGACCGAGCTAAACAAGGTCACTACAAGAAAGAGATAACCAGAGAAACGGTAGACAGCTGCAGCAGTGCAACAACAGCAGCCACTTCTCATTTCTTTGACAAGCCCATTGACCTGTTACAAAGCAGATGGAGGCAAAATGATGGCAGGAAATTACAGTGGGATGGTTTTAATTTGCAGGTCTGTTTTCTCTTGTGAAACAGCTCGATTTTTTTTTCTCTGCTGGTACTGAGAAAGGGATTCTGGGTGTCGTTTGAGAAATTTTAGAGATGAAAAAGAAGAGACATTAAAACATCGTAGTCTTTCTAAACGTTTGGCCTGACACCCAAGTGATTGGGCTTTATAATAATAATACAAATAATGATGTTTTTTAATAATTCATGTTTTTCTGCCCTCACATTTTAACCACTTACCCACTATCATGACTGAAGCTAATTATGAAGCTACAGACAGCTAACTTGCATAAATTACATACCTTAGCACACAGATTGGATACAGCTATGCTGACTCTTTCCAAAGAAAGATAACTATAATTATAATTATAATAATAATAATAACAAATCACTGTTTTATGAGGGGTTACTATTTATTGGTTGCCACCAAGAAATAATCTGGAATAAAACTCATATATTTGACACAAACAAGATGAGAGGAAGAGGGTTCAGTTACCCGCAACCCTGTAAGTGTAAAGGATAAGCGGTTTCAGATGATGGAAGATATGAGTATAATTAGAGCAGTGACATGCAATTAGTGCTTGGTAGAGGTATTTTTGTATTTCTCTGGGTCTTCATGAAATACATGCAAATAGTGTAAATATGAAATAAAAGAGATAAATGTAGTTCCAGCCCAAACCACCGCTTTAAACTAAAGCAAACATCAAAAGAAGAGATGAAGTACGGAAACATTTTATATCAGCGGCACAATGCAGTCAAAACGTATCTGTACAGCAAAAATACTTATTTTTCCTTGAAATATTGCATAAGGCCAATTCAAGAGCAGGTTATTTAGAAAAAGGATTCAAGTATTCTTTTGAGTGACACGGTTCAGTTTACTGTCTCCGCCTGCCACCATGTTAAGCTGTTTCCACCCCTGAAGCGCCGCTCATTGCATCCTATTCACGGGATTACCAGGGATGCAGTTGTTTCCATAGCAACAGCAGAGCAGGCAGTGGCAGCCGGGCAGCGATGGGGCCTGGTGGCTGTAATGTGTACGAGAGTGTTTATGAGAGAAAGGCTTGGAAAGAAACGGAAAACTAAAAAACAACAACAACACTTGAGTTTGTCTCCATTTTTTCACAACTATTAGCTTTTGCACATGTACTCAACAACCGTGATTCAATGCTGGTGGCAAGAAAAACAAGTGTGACAGGAAGCTGTCTCTCACTTTGTGAAAGTGGTGGACTGACTTTGAAGAGTTGCGGACACGGCACTTTTGTATCGAGTCTGTTGACTTAGTACGCAGAGCTTTCCTCCGTTGCTACTACCTATTGATGTTCTCCACCATGTGACGTGATGACGCCACTGCTTGCCAAGATTATCCCGGAGAACATGTGGTGTTAATCACCTTAGCAAACAGGCAGCATGTCTGGAAAGAGGTGTACTCGCTGAGACAATCCTCTCCCTGAAAACGCTGGCGAGGCATACAAGGAATTAGCACGGGGTGACAACATCATTACGGATAGCAGCTTTATATTGTAACGGTTACACTGCGGCTGGTAAATACCACCCCGGTTACAATTGAACAAGAGGCCTTATTTTCTGTCTTCCTATTATGTTTCTTTGATTATTCCTTCTAACAACTGTAGACGGGGGACAAATGAAGCTGAGGATGCATACCAAATGTGGATGCTTTCATGAGGAACAGGACTTCATGAGGAGGAAAATTATGTGAAATCATGGCGATAGCTTTCACAGTTGCCAGATCGAAAATTGAAAATCTATGGAAGATTTTGTAATGACGTCTTAGAGCGCTCTCTTCCACCATTGTTAAAACACCAATTGAAGGAATTTGTTTTGGAGTAATGATGATCATCCCATCAGTTTGAGTTGGAGAAGCTATGCTAAGGAGAAAACTGCAGACTTTCATGGGACCCACCCCCAACTAAGACACATTGTGTTGGTTGTTCCTTGCACGGCAAGTTGCTCCTATAATGACCCATGTTCTGTTTTCCTAACAAGTGACCAATAGGATAGCCCCCTGTGCCCCTGCAATGGATAAGCAGAAATAGATTATGGACGGAAAACAGAGAATCCAGTGTCTTTAAAACATAAAAGAGTTCTTCTTCACCATGTTGGTAAATGGCTCTGATGAGCTTTGTCACTTTTCACAGCTAAATCATATACACTGTGTTTCGTCAAAATGATTAAAATCATCCTGTTCACCGTCCGTTTAAAATAACTCACAAAGAATCCCATCATAGACGCAGCTACGAGCGTCTTAACACAATAGATGCAATTGGTACGGCATGTCACAGTGCAGTCAAGAACAAAATGTCCTTCTTCTTGTGTTTGCATATATTCTATTTATTTCTCCAGGCTACGCTATCAAAAATGCATTGCATATGTGAAATGTATCTGGAAGCAGCAGGGAAGCACATATGAGTGAGGCACGTTGTCTCCCCCAGTGAGATGAATGAGGGGGGATTCTTCTTGACATGAGATGATATCTGCTCCACACCAGCAGATTTAAAGCAGACACGCTCTCAAAGAGCCAGAGAGATTAAATGGCCCACCAGCAGATGAGAAGTTGCGATAACCAAAGTAAGGCTGTAGTTTTTAGCTGCTGTAATGCATTATTAAGGCTTTTTGCTGAATTCATGGTTGGATCAAAACTGACAGTGATCACATTGCATGTTCAGGAGTTTGCATTTGCCTGCAAAAGACACATTTGAACCGGTGTGATTGTATCGTTGGTACATGGGGATTTTACTGAAATTTACTGAACAGAGCGATTAATGAGCATTAACAGCGCTTATCAGTCTCATAGATATGGGTTTGAAGGTACCGTGTACCCCTACTAGTAAGTTCAGAAGGCCGTTAACATCTATTCACGTGATCGATCACCGATACGAATACAAGGAAACACCGCTGACCTCTAGTGGTCGTAGTAATAGAGAGCACAGAGGGGAGTCGAGGGGCGTAGAATGAAGAGCAACAAAGTCCGCTTAGGGCGGAGGGCGCAGTGGGTCGATGGGTAAAAAAAATCTGGGACATTCATGAGAACAATCCATTTCATTCATCATTCGGACACTCCATGGGCTTTCCTGTAAACAAACCTGGTTTATTCTTAGTGCAAGGTCAAAGACCTACTATTGTTCTGTGTCAGCTCACCTTGTGCTGCCTTATCTGCATGGAGCACCCATCTCGTTGCGCCTTTCCACCCACCTTTGCCTCGTCGGTGCAGCAGCGGTTATACCAAAGAGATGGACAATGTACAGTTCAAGGCAGGGAGAATACAAAAAGCTGTTTACACTGCATTCTGCTCTCACGAAAAGCAGAATTGCAGAATGTAAATAATTCGATTTATTTATGCCTTTAACAAGAAGTCTTCTGTTCTTAAACCATCTACAGAAAACTCTTTATGTGAAGTGGTAAATTGGGTATTCTCTCCTTCCTAATTTTGGCTTTAATTCAATACCAGTAGCGATGAAAAAGGTCTTGAGAAAATCGCAAATTTGGATTTCTGCAGCACAAAGATACCCAATTTTGTATAACGGCACCCTTGGGTCTTTTTTAAATTACATCAGTATAAATGGCTATCAGAAAATAGCTTCATCCTTAATAGCTCCACCAAGCACTTCTGAAAAATAGAGGTGGAATTATGAAAGCAGTATTATAGTAATCATTCTGGTAAAAAGAAGAAGAAAAAAAAGGATGATGAATGAAGAGGAATCGTTTAATGGCTGGTAGACTGTCTCCATGGTGCCGATACCGACCCAAACCATCCTACTGCATATTGTGTCTTGTCAGCAAGAATTTAGGACAAAAGCAGGACCTAAGTTTGTTTAAACACGCAATGCCCATGGAATGCAGTTTCAGTTGGCATTCTGGGTAGGTTTGAGCAATAAATCAGAGTGAACAGGCCGATGTGCAAAGGCAGCGGGCTTAACTGGGCTGGCTTGCTTAAAAGGCAGAGTCTGAAGGCCAGAGCTGTTTAGTGAGGAGACACATTTGGTATCTGTTTATCAGGTATCCACTGAGCAGCCTTTTAGTGATTCGAGTGGGTGTAAAATGGACCAAAGGGAAAATTCCACCCACCCCTCACATCCACCGTTGGATATCAGTCTGCGATGTTCAGTGCATTCCAATAGTCTGATGTAGAATTGTAATGTACTTTGATGTTGAAGACGTTTTCCTCAGTGTGCCTCGTCACCGTTACTGGTTTTGCAGCATGTCTTAATACATATAGGTGAAGGAAGAGACACCAAATAAGCAAAGGATAATTATAGCAACAGTGACAGTTTCCAGGCAGAAAAGACTGAAACTGGCACTCCCTAGGGACTCTTAGGGACTCAATGGCGTACCCTCGTTCTGAAGCCCCTCTGAAAACCTCTTCTGATCTGAACTTGTATAATCCCTGACCCATTGGTTACACAGAACCGTGGGATATGTAGATGGTGAGAGCTGGAAACTATAGCCTAATACAAAAAACAGTTTTTCTTTTCTGTTGCCTTGGTTTGATCATGCTGTTGTAACAAGGGCTGCTGACGTGGCATTCACAGAGTAAACATTTGGCCTCTTTAACCTCTTTCGAATGTTACTTCATCTTCAAAGAATGCCCAGACTGTGGTAACAGGCCTCAGCGGCCGCGGCTACTTGTCTTTTTGAAGTGACTTTTATAATCGGATGCGCCAGAACGGAACTCAGCTGTGTCTGCTTATGTGCGTCCACACCCGACACTTCAATGTGACCTGCCTGATCGGATAGTTATAGAATATCATTCTTTTCTTACATTTCATTTCCTATAAATTCTTCACAATAAAAGTCCCCTGTTATTTAAGTATTATCATGCATTGCTTCCTCTTCCTCCCTGTAGTATTAGATATAGACTAGTTTTATTGAAGAATAACAAAGCTCTGCTAATTCAATGATGAAGACATTTTCCTATAACTTCTTCACAATAAAAGTCCCCCGTTGTTTTGTAATTTAAAAAGCTTCGATTTTGAAGCAGTAAAATCTGAAAATATTGTTTTTTTCATCAGCAGAAACGTAACTCCTGTGTGATGATGCAAGACCTACATTTGATAAATTGGCCCGATTGTGCCCACATGCTGTCCATACTTCACTGGGATCGGATCTCAATGCGAGCAAGATCCAATATCTGAGCGCACAAACTTGACAGTAAATGCGTCCTGGCACGATCAGATGACAAAAGTCCGATAGAAAAGACAAGTGTGATCACGGCCAGTAATGCGTGGCACTCTAAATACGAAGAAGAAAGCCATCCATTGATGTTGCTTCATTCAGCAGAGCAGGGTTGTAGGTAATTAGAAAAAAGCCACATAATAGCTTTCTCCATTTTTGACTCTGAGAGAACAAAACGAACATCAAAGGCCAACGTTGTCAAAGTAACTCTACAAATTAACAACAAATTGCCGACACACATGTACTTGGCCTTCACAAGCTGATCTGTGAAAGGGATGCTGATGTGACTGAGCACAAACACCACGTCCCCTTTAAAGCTCAAGCAGAAGCAAGCTCTTTTGGGAATGAAATCTTTTGAGAAGCTGATGAAAGATCTGTTGTTCAAGAACCCAGAACCTTTTGGATCCATTTTAATTAGATTGAAGGCCTAAACACGGAAGCTACTTCTAGATTAAAGCAGAGACAATAATGATCTCACTGCTTCCGAAATAGCCTGTCTGAACAGTATGACTGCATGTTGTGGTTGCGTGTACACAGGATGTATTGGATTACTTGCAGAGACTGCTCGACATCTGCTTCGCTGTGTAGTGACGACTTGAATTGGATTGCACTGGCGATGATAAGTTTGTCTTTCATCTAACACTGTCTGCAGGCCTACAGCTGGTCTGAGACTTATTGAGACATGCGCAGCCGGTATTGTCAGACACAGTTCGTATAAAGTTGTTAGCACAAAAGCCAATAATGTTGGGTTTTTGTGTCGCCAAGCTGGTGTTTTTTGAGGGCATTTAATAATGCAGAAAAACATTTAAAATGGAGTGAAACTACTGGTGGCTTAAGAGTGCTACATCTTCAGATATTGAACATTTATTAAAACACCTCTGAACCAATCAAACCAATATTGGCTGCGTAAAACACCTGCGAGATAATAAATATATCCTGAAACTTTTCTATGAAGTGAGTCTTCCAGAAGATTTCACCGGCCCACTGCTGATGAATTTGTCACATGGTGTAATGGTGCCTCACAGAAGCTCAATGCACTCAAATACACATGACACAGTAATTTTTTTGTTTGCACTCGATCTAATGTCTATCAGCCCACACACTTAAATGCAGCTGGTTGCTTGTGAAGATAGACAAATAATGGTGGTGTGATGAAATATAATTGTAATCAGGAATCCATCATGTCTGCGCATTGCCAATTGGACGTGACATCAGCAATGTTCCCCCTAAAGAGCCACATTTAGAGAAAGTAAACACCAATAAACCGTGAATCCCAGTAGCGTCTGCACTAAAGGATCTGTGAAGTTCTGGCATTTCATCCGAACATGCCCTGAATGATCTCACCGCTTTATCAACACATTAAAAGCATTCGTTTCAGCTCAGCCATATGCTGCAGTAGAGTGTTTCAATTATGGAAAGACTGTGTTGCCATGTTGGACAAATCCACAGTGTGCAGCCTCTTCTCATCAGGGCAGAGGTATAACAACGTGTCACGTCCCGGCTCATGCTAAGTGCGTTTTTATGTTCATTTTTGCTCTCTTGGTGCCTCATTTGTCCAGATAACAAACATATGAAACGATCAAGCATAACAGATGTTATAAAGAACAGTTCCCGGAAGACTCTCTAATTGGAAGGTGTAGGTGGATTGTTAGAATATATAAAAGACATATTTGTTAATTATTGTTCGTGAGTGTTGCATCATTTTGTATGTTGACTGTTTTAAACAGAACAAACTTAATTACCCAGAAATTCAATGAAGTTTCTTTATCTCACAGTACAGAGCAGAGGTTAAGTTGTTTTAGGTAATATTCTCTTTTGGAATACAATTTGTACTTTTCGATTCATCACTTACATCTACTTTCCACCAAAGTCCATTAATACCACTACTTTATTAATATGTTATTTGGTATATTTTTCACAGATAATTTCTAAATGTATTCATTTATTTCACCCAAGTGTTTCCATGTTGTTTGGAGGAACCCCCCGCAAAGATCCATTCAGCTGTTCGCAAGAGCGACTGGCAAGCTCTTTTCCAGATGGCACAAACTTCAAATTGCTGTAGACGACAGATAAAACTCTGTGCTTCTGTTGATGTGTGTTCAGATGTTCTCAAAGGAATGTGACTGTCTCGGAAAAAAGAATGTTCCCTTCTCTAAAGATAAAAAAAAAAAAAAAAAAAGACTCAGCGTAAGAGTACCAAAGAGACTAGGATGAGGACAAGGACAAGGATTTCTCACGTTGAGTTTTGAATACAGAATAATATACGGAGACTTTCCAGTCGTGGACTTCAACTGTTAAGGATGCATCATGTTGGATTTTCTCCGGCATTAATCGATAATATTCATGGGCGTTTCTGAGCCTGATATTTTTCATCTCATTACACTACTACCACCTACACATAATAGGAATTTTACACATTCTAGCAATGGGCCTCATGCAAGAAACCACTGGTACGCACAGATTAGTTCTCAAGTGGCTGGTGTCAGTGATTTAGAAAAAACTTGCCGCAATCACCAATTTTCTCGTATTTTGAATTTTCTGTCATAGGAGTCGTGTGCAATTATTCTGCTGTTATCCAAGCTTAAGTTTATGAGTTTATTACTTTGAGGCAGTTTTGAGTTTAAAGACCCTATATTAACCACACTTCAAAATTATGTTGACATTTTCCTGTTTGACCCTGCAATATATATTGTAGGCTAATATAATTCTAAAAGTATTCATCTATCCTAACAATATCACCTTTTTAATTAAATTGTCTATTGATGCTATCGTATAACACGACAATATCAATAGGTACATCTCAAACTGCAAAATAACACAATTTATTTGACCCCCCCCCTCCCGTCCCTCGGTCATCGATCGCCTTGCCTTGGCGAGACGTTTTTCATATCGAACCATTTCTTGTTTATTTCAGTGACGGTATGACCCTCATGTGACAGCATGAGTGGGCTGAATTAAGGGCTACAAGTCAGAGTCGATGGGAGGTAATGGGACATACTGATGGAATTTGTTTCCTGGTTGTATGATCTGACATGAATGAAAAGTATCTCAATCCGTTGCACTGTTTGTCGAGAATAACTCTTGTGTTACTACCCTCCCCCCCCCCCCCCCCCCACCACCAGGCCCTCCATTTCAATATCTCATAGAAATGCACGACGCGTCTGAGCTACTTCAGCACGCACCACATCTTAGCTGTAACTCTTCCTTTTGAGTTTATTAGAATTTATGACCCCTTAAATGGATTCGCTGATTTGTCGGGAGAGCCACAAGTCAGAGCGACCGTGGTGCATGCATTCTGTATCCATCCTCATAATGTTTCTCTCCCAGCTATCGAAAGCCTGAATAGCTTAAAGCTGATGAACAGAAGCCATGCTCTTTTTTTTTTTTTTTGTGCCGATCAAAGAGGAAACTTTGGCTCGGGCACCGGGGTCTCTTGGGGACAAGACCAAAGAAAACCATGCAACAAAAAAGTCAGCCTCCTAAATATCAAACCGAGCTGCTTAAGTCTATCATAGTGTATTTTGATGGTTTTAAGTTTCTTCTCATCCCGTCTCTTTGAGATGTAAACCCTGTCAATGGTGGGTGTATATGGCGGGGCATATTCATGTCTGGAGGGAGTAAACGTTTTAAAAACATGTCCCTTTTGTTTCATGTGCATACATATATATAATTGGTGTAGGAGGTTGCCACAGAAACCACTATAACACAGATTAATTCCTGACAGCGGTCGCAGTCAAAATAAATGGCTTTGGGAATTGGGGCGTGCTCCACATAAGCAGAGAGCTGGTGTAAATTTAGCTGCCCTCAGAAAAGAGAGAACTGCTAGAAACTGAAGCTAAAATGGAGGAAATCCAACAATCAGCACTCCTGTTTTCTTCACAGGATGAGGAAGTGTTACTTAGTAACATGTGTATTGGCCTGCCAACAGGTTACAGACAGATTATTCTCCATAAACCTAATGTCAGATTTTCATTGATTGATATGGATGTTTACTAGTAATGCTAATTAAATGATCAAATGTCATTTAACAAAGCTATTTAGCTTTGGACACCAAACTTCATCTTTCTCTGAGGGAGGACTCTTAGCGGGGAGATGTTTCCCTCACCATGACACAGAAAATGCTCATATGCAACGGTCATATTAGTAATCTTGGAAGGCACTGCCCTATTTTGTGAGTTGTGAGGGCTTTGTTTTAATACAGGTTGTCAAGCAATCCAACAACGTCATTAAATTTGCACTCTTGCACATGGAATTAAATTATGGAGTTAAATACCACTCACCAGTTTCTTCCTGACACACTGTTGTAGACAGCTATTCCTCCTTTATTGTAACAATAGTGTTGGGTCACCGGGGCTGACAGAGCTGTAAACCCACCTAAAAGAACCCATATATCCAACTTTCAGTGTAAAGTGTTGCCTTGCGGTTTAAATAATACTAAAAAAAACTGTATAGCACTTGAAAAGGTACTCAAAGGCACTTCACATGGTAAAGGCAGAAACAATACAAGCAATAACAATACAAACAGGGCAGAGAGATGACAGAGAAAGATTAAAGACTTTGCAGAATTTCCTTTGCCCTGACGACAATGCAATGCTGGAAGAAACGCTTTGGCACACCACCTCACATCCATGACCTACTGCGTTGTGTAAAGCCATGTACAAATGTGCTCTGGTGTTGAGTAATTGTTGTAACTGGGTAGTTGCCTATAGAGAACAAAGGCAAAGAGAGAGCAGAAGGACACAAGATGTGGATGAAATGTTCTCTGGCTAAATTGAACTCCAGGTTGTGCTTATGTTGAACCTCCCCCTCTCAAATCTTGGCTGCTTTTACTATGTACATCTGGACCCATGGGAGCCCCCCTTTGTTTCTGCGGCCGGAGGGAGACAATAGATGCTCTGGGTAAAGCACACTACCAAAGGTGACTATTTACCATCACAAAGCTGAGGGCCACACACTGGTCACCATTGACCCAGGCAAGGCAGTTCGCCAACATATAAATCCTTCAACTAAATACACACAGTCACATACACAGCGTGCATTGTGTGCAAACACATGTCCATAAACATTCACACAAATTTAAATCCAAAGAAAACACTTACACACACAACCTGTTCTGCCACACCACCCACAGGCGACCACAGATATGCAGCACACAGCAGGAAGCATTTGGGGAGTTTCAAACACTGCTTCTTTCTTGTCTATCTCCTTTTTTTCTTCACATGACATATTTAGCAAGTCTTTTGCAAGCAATGCAAAATGGAAGTAATCAAAGTATTCACTTGTCTCTTGCTGTTAGAAACCTTTTTTTTATATTTGTTCTCATTTCCTTACCTTTTACTCAATGTTATTTGATATGGACATCAATATGCCATTCTGTCTTTTGTCCTTGGGTTAAACATTAAGCCAGTTCATGTTAATCCTGAGCACAAAAGGTTTCACTTTCCCTTTTTCACTGTCTTCTGTTTTACCCTGCAGTCCCTGGAGTCCCAAATGTGTATATGTCTTTGAGTTTTATTGAAGAACGTGCTGCTAACAAAGCTCTGCTATTCGGCGGTAAACACAACGTCCCTTGTGTGGTTATTTAAAAGCTTTTATTTTGAAACAGTAAAATCAGGAAATGTTGATTTTCAATAGAACACGACTCAGACAGCAGGTCTCAGCTGTGCTCCAGCCAGGAGAGGCACTCGTGTTGGGGGAAGATGATGCGAGGTCTACATTTGATAAATTGACCTGATTGAGCCCACATGCTGTCCACACCTCACTGAGATTCCACTCAATGCGAGCCTCAAAAAACTTTGGTTAAGGTTATGGAAAGATTGTGGTTTTGGTTAAATTTGAATACAATTAACACATATTGTCTCATGCTTTAAGCACTGTCAACTTTTTCAATGTTTAAAAAAGACCATGATCTTTGTCTAACCTAAACACTGAACCTTAAGCCTGAATTATTCATTATTTTGCTGCCAAATGGTAAGCAGATATTTAGCCTCCCTAGTAGTTTGTATTATCATGAGATTATTGAGTTCTTAAGTTCTTCAAATACCACTTATTCTGAAGGCCATTTTAGACATGTCTACCAATGCAGAATGTACATGCATTGTGTATCTGTATCATTTTACAAATAGTCTACATGACTTCACAGGACAGGATGACAGCAGTTGTTTCTCACAGTTAGTGCAGTAGATGGTGATTTTCAGGCCAGCAGGAGTGGAAGTCAAACTGTTTACCCCTGTAGAAATGATCTGAGCTGAAAAACAACCGGAAAGAAGGAATATTTTTAGGCCATGTAACCGCTCTGTCGTACTGACTAAAGGGTATTAAGAAGTAATTTTACATTCGTGCACATCATCCTAGAGTATAAGCATGTGAAAAATACATATTTTCCTTTCACTTCCATGTGCCACATTTAAGAATCTCTGCTTTGGTATTTTGCTGAAAACGCTAGAGAGTGTGGTAGTTAAAAAAAATAGTCAAAGGAATTTCAAAAAGTCTAGCTATTCCCTGAAGGCTCGCTGCATACTAACTGTTACATTTATTGGAATCTCCCCATGAGGATGAGCAGCCAGATAGCGTGTTGCTTGCTGCTTTGTTGATAACAGTGGTCAGGGGAGTCAGCCAGGGTTGGCACTGTAGGCTGCAAACAGCAGACTGAGGAGATGAGGCAGACAGCAGCAGAACAGTTGGCTTGAGGGGCAAAGGATGTCGCTCCTATTTAAAATGTTTCTTCAACATGTTTCTCCAGCGCTCCACTTGCTGCAAGATGTTGGCTGTGGGTTTTGTCTATGCTCATAGGTATTTCTATACTCGTATTTTAAACAGAAATACCACCAAAGTTGGTGTCGCAGGCTCCCTGAGAGCCTCGAGTTTCATAATACATGGTATTTCTGGCAAGAAATGGAATAAAAGGACGAGGAAAAAATTATTGATGAATTCTCAATTTGACAAAAGCAGATAATTATAATACTCGGCAGCAAAACATTGTTGAAAAAATCCATATGAGTCGCCATCCCAAGGTATTAGTCAGAACCACCATATGCACTTCTTCACCTGGGAACTAACGTTGGCCTACTTCTGGCTGCTTGTTCTCATTTTTCAAGGGCAAAGTGTTTTTTTTTTTGGCTGCAGTCACCAATTATCTTCCTCTTCTCTCTGTCTATTCCTCTGTTACTCTTTCCTCTGTTCTCCTTTCTGGGCCATGGCTCTGTCTTCCCTCCCTGCTGCCTTATGTACATACATTATTTAACAATCTGAGGAGTGAAAATGCTATAATAGAGTGCCTCAGCATCCAGCTGGACCACAGAGACATGTTATTTTTACCAATCTCTTTCGACCCATTCAGAAGGTTAAATAATGTATTTGTTAGCAGCACATCCCCTCAGTCGGATGCAGAAGGATGCAGATGGGAATCATCAGTATGCCAAGTGTGATGCCAAGTGTGTCATTAGGATGAAACCATCCACTGAAAGATTGCGCACACATTCCACCATGGGAAAATGCAGTGAAAATGAGATAGGCTGGGATAGACAGATGGTGCAGGTATCTGATTTCAATTGCTGTCTACAAATCCCCCTCCCTGTCTGTTTGTTTCTACTCCGGCTCACACAGGCCGTGGCCTTGTCTTTTCAATGTGATTTTTGTGATTGGACGCACAAGATGTAAGTAAGCTGTTTCCGCAATTCTGTGTCCACCCTTGACACTTCAATACGACCTGCCTGATCGGATAGGGATCGGAAATATTTCTTTGTCAATGGATTGGCTCTAAAACGGTGGATAAAAACAGCTCATTTCCTATAAATTCTTCACCAATAAAATTCCCTGTTATATTGATATGCAAAGCTTTTATTTGGAAGCAGCGAAATCGGGAAATGTTGGATTTGTATCAGCGGTAACTCAGAACGACTCTGACAGCGGGTCTCAGCTGTGCTGCCGCCCCGGTTTTTCTCCTCTTTTACCTTTGCTCTTCTGGGGAGAGGAACTAATGTGTGTGTGGGGGGGGGGGTTTGGAAAAAAAACAAGTGTAACCACGGCCATTGTTGAGCTAGTGTTCCTCATCCTTTTGAATCCTAGGAAACAAGAGTTCAAGCGTTCAGTCAGGGTTTCTCTTTTGTGTTCTTTTCTTTTGATCCGATTTGTTCGTTAGCATCAATAACCAGGAATGTCATGCATGTCTGCTTCACCTGACTTTAAAGTAATAATCTTTAATATTCACATCACCACCCGCTGTTATTGCTTCACAATGACTTTATCTCTGCGCCTTTCAACTAATTAGCAGAAATATCCCCTGATCCCCTGCTCCAAAACAGATATATTTTGCTGCATTCATATAAAGCTTCATTCAAAAAAACACCCACAGACACACTTACAGATTGTCAATAGACGGTGGATAAAGGCCTGGGTCCAACACTACTATAGAGGTAATGCTGAGGTTGCCTCTCCTTGTTGATATTCATAACATAACTGTAACATGCAGACCAAAGGGCAGGTGTAAGGGTATTATACAGTACATGACATGACAGTGGAGCATGTATTCATTCCCCAGTCATGGTCACAGTCACCTGTTTGTCTTGTGACAGATGACTGATATTGTGACTCCTTCGATGACGGCAACCCTTCCTGACGTTATGCAGCTTGGGTTGAGCCATTGCTGCATGTCATCCCGTCACCAATAGTCAGAACTGTTGTAGATGAAACATCTCTGCTTTCCCACATTGCTTATCTGGAAGTGACAACACCCCATATGCTATGCATGCAATGAGAATACTAAGTAGATATTCACATTTTGTTAATTACTGTTATTTTCCATCCATTGTCTCTAATCGTTACGTTCAGCAACAGGTGTGAAGCTTCTCACTGCCACTTCTCTGGCCTTTGACTGTAGAATGGAGCCATTAATACTAAACACAGTGATTAACTCAGGTGAGGGAATAACGCATCACATCACTCATTTTAGTGATGTGAGAGTCAACTCCCTTTTTTAAGTGATGGGAGGCAACTTGCTCCAGGCTGTCCTATATCAGAAAAAAGAATGGAGGCAGTTGCTTCTCGTTTTGATTTCCATAAAAAGCCCTGAATACATCAAATGACAATGTCAGCTCACCTTGTCATCGACACCTTGAAACCTGGATGCTCTTGGGCAGTGTGATAAAAATCAGTTTGTAGATTTAGGATGGCAAATATCCATCTACTTCCACTCACTGGTGGGTTTGTAGGTTTCAGTGAATAGTGATATCAGTAGTAGTGGTACATTCTATATTTCGGACAAATGTCCGTAAATCTGCTCAGACATCATATAAAAGAACGCACCTTTCCACCCTTGTGCAGACAGACGGGATGGAATTGCACGCGCTATTTAAGCAGACAGCATAATACTAACTTACTTTCAGACCATTTCCGAGAACTAGAGACCATCTTGCGGTAGGATCACACCAACCCCAAATCAGACCACGGGTGACAATTATGTGAGTGTGAGTGTGTGGGCATATATTTCCAGTTGCCCTAGATCAGACCACACCCGTCCTCAAACTTGCCATTCATTTTGCTCTCAACTAAACAACTTTCAAGCTTCTTGCCGCCACATCGGGTCGGGGAGGACAATCAATGGCCCCTTCGTCCCTCTTGCTTGGGCCACTCCCACCCTGGAACTCAACCTTCATGTGAACTTCTGTTGCTCAATTTCTCTAAGTCGCATTGATAACAGCTGATAGGGTTTGTGTGTCAAGGTATTGATTTGTTGGGTATTAATCTGGCCAATCCTAAAGCCTCCTTGAGGGACTGCTAAATTGCGTGGACACTCTGGACCCTATCCTTGCTTAGAGGCATATTATTAATTTAACATTATGACAATAATGAAAAAAATCATCATTTGAAAATCAAATTAAAGCAATTATTAAATAAAATAGATTAGCTCAGACACGGCTGTTGTATTTTTTTTTATCAAGTAACACCTTTGTCTAATTAAATTTGAGAACATATTGGAAAATTCTACCGTCATCAGAAAGAAAAGGGCAAAAAAAAGCCACTATATTCCGTTCTGCATTCGAATCCAAGCAAGCCTCAGGAAACTGCATTGCGAGAAAAGGCGAGAGCTATCAACTATTTAATCGATGGTTCTCTGGCCTTTGTTGACGATGACAAGTGTCAGATCAGGTGTCCTTTTGAGGAAGATTTATCCCAGAAAGAATTGGACAGAGAAATCCAATTAAAATGGAGTCTGTCAGAGCTCTTTAGATTGAATGTGGGGATTCACACCGACTCCTTCTCCCTCCATATCTCAGACTTGCCAGATAACTTGCAAATCACACGTTTTCCTCACCAGACACGCAGACAAAACCATCTATTCAGTCTGTCCTGCCTTTCAGCGTGTTCATAAGAGTCTAATGCCCAGCAGCCGTCCACTAAAGTTCAAACACCGCATTCTACAGCCAACTGTAGGAGTTTTGCATTTCCAGTGTTCATAATCATGTTTGAACCAGACAAATGTATTGGGTGATAGTGAGGGTGGAATGATTTTTTTTGGGGGGTTGAGAACTAGAAAATATGCGCCTAATGCGCTTTAAGCACTGTCATAAATTAGTTAGCATATATTTCATGGTGAATACATGTTCCACTTCTCCTCCTGTGTTGTCGGTGCGAGCTGTATATTTTGCGGCAGAAGCAATCTGGGAGAATGTCTTTGGATAATAATGATGGGGAATAAAGTGCTGCGGCCAGACTGATTATACAAAAGTTAAGTACAGCTGCATGGCTAATGAAGTTGACATGGCGCTAATGCTCTTGATACACTTCCATTCAGTTCAGTTGTCATTGGCGTAACAAGCTTAAGTTCATCATGCTACTGTATTCAGCAGGCTAATTCAAAACCTTTGAACTGCTTCAATCAGGGATACACTTTTCAAAGCAGTGATTCAAAGTATTGTGCACTGTCAATATGGACACTAAAGTGAGGCATTATAGTCATGAGATGTTTTATGGCACTGTGCGGAAAGTGGCACTTGATGACATGCTTTAGAGTAGCCATGAAATCAGTACTCAGTGCTACTTAATTTTTAGAGTATTTCAAAGGTAATTTCTCTTGATGACCTTGATGACTGAAATACTCTCCTCTCACCAAACTCAGCTCTATTTGTTAAACATGTTGTGTGCTGTACTTTTGAGAACTTATTGTGCGCCTTTGAGATTCACTTCACTTTTTTTTTTTTTTTCATCTTTTGCTTTTAAGATGTAAGGAAATGATCTTAAATCCCACAAATCACATTTGCATTTTGTTGCACATTGGGCTCAGATTTAGTGTTTTGCTTGTGAGGATTTACACACTGGGCACATGCATAAATGGATGCAACGATGATGAAGGCCCTTCACAGGTTTGCAAAAAATGTGTTTTGCATTTTTGCTTGAAAAGCAATGAGAGATTATTCAGAGTTGTAGCAATGTGTGACTTAATGAGGTGAGATGTTTGCCACAGTTTTGAAAAATGGTTCTGTCACTTCAAGTCATTTTAGTCAGTCATTTAAGGATTGCTTGAAATGTACAATGGGTCCTTGAATCGGTACTATTTAATACCAATATGCAGGTGTAACACAAAGTTCCACACGTGACCCTCTGTTTTCCATCTGGACACAGAGTTCGTTTGGTTTCTATTTGCAATGGATATATTTTGTGTTTCAGCCCAACTATTGCTATCATGCTTCCTGGGGATCGAAACAAGAATTGTAATGTTACCATGGATTCAGTGAGTTAGCTGTGGGGTATACCCGAGCCACACTTTTTTTCGTCTTGATTATGTTTTATTTTGTTTTTCCTCGATTCCCCAGCTCCTCCAGTCCGCATGTCGAACTGTCCTTGGGCAGGATACACAACATACTGAAGGCTCACAGCTTCGCCATCGGTGTGTGAATGAGCGTTAGTGGCACCTTGTATGGCAGCCTCTGCCATCAGTGTATGACTGTGTGTGAATGTTGACATGTAGCGCTAGAGAGAAAGGCACTATATAAATTCAAGTCTGTTCACCAATTGCATTTTGCCAAATTTTTACAGACAACACTTCATTACTTCTGATCTCAAATAAAATGGTCTGAATTTGCTAATGACAAATATTTGGAAGTTGTGAGGAGAGTGTTTTTCATTTGATTTCTAAACAGAATCATGGACAATTATCCTCAAACTGTTATCATAAGAAAGAATAAGTTGCTGCGATTAAAACAGATCGTGTATGACGTCTGTGTCTTCGGGTTTGACTTGTTACCAGTCTTGCGTAGCCAGATTTGTCTCCGCAGCACTGTGTCAGTGCTAAAGAAAGGTCAGGCTCCACACGTCATCATTCTGGTATCGGTGGAAGAAATGCTCTGGCTTGTTTGTATTTATTTAAACCTTGCAAATTAGATAGGGCAGAACGATACCCACAGTTGAGTCACACTAACTTTTTACTGATACACTGTGTGGTTTTTGGGTGGTGAATAGGGTGCTTGGGGTTAATACTTCTAACAGTCATTCTCTCAAATTAAATTGATTGTTGCTGCAATATTAATGTCTTCTTTAATTATACATACACATTAGTTTATTCAATATAGTTTTTCACTTATCTTATTAATAAATATTTCTGAATCGGTACACAGCAGTAGACGCACTCTTGTCTTAGTCAGCATATAGTAAATGATTGTCCTATTAGAGTAAAATAGACGATACAGCAGGGTATGCTTTTGGGTGTAGATATCTTGTGAATGACGCTTGATGATGGTCGCTTCTGCAGTGCTCTCCGGTCTGGGAGCTTTCATTGTTTTCTTCATTGTTGTTCGAACAGTAACCCTTTTTGGTTACAGTGCGACCAGATATGTCGTTAGATTTTTTTTGTTCACTTATGTTCTTAGTGAATAATGTCTAGCTCGTTACTGAATCTGTATGCAGCAGTAGACACTCTCTACTGTCTCTCAAGGTGGTCTGTGGCTGTTGCCTTTGATTGAGATTACAAGTACGCCGTGGCAGCTCAGCCCAAGTGGAGAGCTGGATTACTGGTCCCCCTATTGCCGCTGAAGGATATCCAAGTTGCAGCTGTGCGTAAGTGATAGACAGTGTCTCAGTTGCGAGAAGAGAGAAGTCGTCTTTCAGGGGATCGGTAGCATCACTCTGCCGGGTGACAGACAGCAAAGGGTTCAGGAAAGGTCACAAGAAAGTTCTGGAGCCGACTGTCCGATATACCCTGGTGATGTCAACGCTTCAAGATGAATGTCCTTTTGTTTGTGGAGGAGCTGTCAGCTGAAGCTTCCACCACAGCAAGCAGTGCATGGACCAATGGAAAGGCTCAAGAGGAATGCATTAAAAAGGCATTCTCAATTATGTAAAAGAGTTGTATTCTATCTCAAGCAGCCAGTGTGAAATACCCATCAATTATGAATCCAGAACCACATCCCAGCGATTAGGGTTTGTGTTTCTTAATGTCTGTTATGTGACCGAGTGTCTCTTTGGTATGCGTTTACGCCGGTGTGGGGATGATACTGAAAGTGCTTACCGAGAGAAGGGGAGTGTCTCTGGTCCTGTGAGGGATGGTGTGAAGAATAAGCACAGAACTGGCCGGAGGCTGTAAAGCCATTGCAAAAGATTCAATTGGATTTAAGGTTGCCGTCTGTTCATGGATCCTGCTATATTCAATCATTACCGCTGGCTCAGTTTGTTTCAGTGGGCTATATACTGTAGGCTTAGGGTGCCTGTGTCTTGGACACACACCACATCTTATCCTCCCTCCTCCACCACAGGTTAAAACTACTCAATACACACACATACTAGTCACCCCCAGTTTCATTTAAAAGTGCTGTGTTTAGAATATTTAAACACCAATACGTCACTGTCAGATTAATTACCTCAATACCTCTGTATAATTACCCTTAACAAATGAGAACATGGCTGAGACTATTTCTCACACAAGGGATATTGTTTTTGCCAATATATTTTCCTAAATTAAGATCACTTCCTATACACTACATTGCTTCGTGTTGCAAAGAAAACATTGCTAATTGACGTGTTTGTTTTGAATAGTAAGGACAGGGATAACAGATGTAATGGCCTACCTGCATTCTAGTATGAACTGTTTTATATGAACTATGAAATGTCTCTTGCCCCGCATGGTCCATTATCAGGCAGCAAAGATAGAAAATTTTAAAAAACAGTCATCACCCCAAAAGGGATGACCCCAATAACAGAAGTCACTTCATCAATGTGTGGATGGTAATGGTAAAATATCTGATAGAGTTCAGGTCAGCTCCCCCTCTCTGAAAACCACAATATCATATAGATTAATTTCCTCCCCTTCCATCTTTCATGATCTGTGGCATATGCTGTCCTCCTCTGGCAGAGGGACAGAATACATTTTGTGGTTTTGAGTAGGTTTTGTACCGGTCACTACCTTGGTGTTGCCTAGGTTCATTTAAGTTCAGCTGTTTTTTCGCACAAAGATTTATCTTAGAAACCTAAATCTTGGATTCTCCAATTTGTGGTTATGACAGATCCACTTGAATGGGTTTCATAATGGCATATGCCCCATATCTAGTTTTGAGATTGCTGCTCGAAAATTGAATCCAGATTTGTACATCATCTGTCCACTTCATGCGCAAACGTACAAGTGATCGCATCTGCAGAATATTATTTTGAAAAAGTATTTGGCGTTAACCGATAGACCCGAGAGCGATGGGGCTCACTGAGGTGATTGGAGGCGAAGCCCTGACTGACTGCATTTCAGGAAGTTTATCTAAACCTCTCGCTGCCAGAAATGCCTCTCGGGTCATTTAGCCACTGTCAACAATTCAGATGAGGCTGCTGGCCCATGAAGGATAACACAACGGCAGCTCCTCAGACACTTTAGGAAAGCTTTATGTGAGCCGGCCAGGAGTTTGAAATGAAATCTGTTTTGGATCATCGTGTATTACCGATTATATGGAGGACACGAAGGTTATCATATGGAATGTT
Source organism: Anarhichas minor (assembly GCF_050575085.1). Classification (NCBI taxonomy): domain Eukaryota; kingdom Metazoa; phylum Chordata; class Actinopteri; order Perciformes; family Anarhichadidae; genus Anarhichas; species Anarhichas minor. The sequence goes on along the minus strand of NW_027466473.1, from coordinate 18,397,320 downwards.
ATGCTATTACAGCGCCGCTAATTGATATGTATTATATTATACGAGCATTTAACCCTCTTTTAGCTCACTTCTTTTGCTTGTGCAGACCAAAAACAGAGAGTAAATATTGGGAATATGTGTCAGTTGGACACAAGATTTAGTACAACTCTGTTTGATTTCCTCTTGAGAGCTTTTTCTGCCCCCACAGTCAAGCAATCAATGAATGCAGCTTTAAGGAATTCACATCAAAATCCAATGTAATGAAAGCATATGCTAGATCCATAATATTGACTAGTCTTTTGGTTATGAGCAAGGCTGTATTATAACTTGGGTAAAGAAGCCGCCAACTGTCCTGCAGCCCCAGTTGAAGTGTTATGAGTATGATTTAAACAGTGGATGGCAATGATTACAAAAGAATACGAGATGATTCTATAAATTACAACATTGCAACATAGTGGTAAATATAAGGTGGGTAACCCAAGCTTATGGACTGCATCCCAGGCCTAGCCCGCTTATATATATCTGTGTTATTTATTGCAGGCCTGGAACATTGTATCCAAGGCAAAAATTAACCTTAAAATGAAGAAGCACAACCCTGGAGCCCTCTACGGTGGAAACAGCTTACAGAATAGCAGATGAAAGCAGAAGCTTCACACACAGTACTGTTTCCTATCTCTGCATTGCCTTAAGGTTTGTTCAAAGTTAGTCCATTGGTGCAAACAGCAGATCCACTGTAAGCAAAGCGAGGAAAATGACGAGTTAAAAGCTAAATAGAATGTGATCAGAAGGGATGAAATCTCAGTGCACTTGCTGATTGTGTTTCCTCTGAGGTGTAGAAATATGTTTGTGAAAAGAGAAACAAGACCTTGGCTCAGATGATCTAAACTGACTGCCGCTGTGCGTGGTATATTCGTTTCTTAACCATTAGTATGCTGGGGAGGGTTCTGTAGCTCTGCAGTGATTATCAGCTCTGTGAGATGCAGGGCCACCTCGGGGTCAAACAAAGAAAAGAGGATGGGGCAGTGATTTGGCCCCTTTGGCCTCATTAGTTAATTAGGGTGCAGACTGGCAATTTCACTCCCAAAGTCCTTTGAGCATACAAAGAGAATACATGAAAGATACCGGACGTATACAAGAACCAAAGCCAAACTTGGATGTGAAAGGGTAATGGAGACTCTCTGTCAGGCCCTCACTAGTCTACATTTAACTGTGAATTTTACAAACTTAAGTTTGCTTCTTGAAAGTCAAACTTAAACAGTCATCGTAGTATGAGTTTTGGGCAAAATAAAAAAAGAAAGAATCAACTCATGTTGGTCACGTTTAATGCTACAAGTTTCCATAAAACCAGCACGTTCTTACTCCCAAGCCATCAAATACCGCCACTTGGTCAGTGCCAAGCGGCGGTATCATTGCTACTCGTGGAGTCTTCCTCTTCTGCACATGATATAACTTGTGTACTTGGGACCTGTATTATTAAAAGACACTTTTTGTTACCAGCTGCACCCACACAGATACCAATGGTGACATCTTAGGGATTTTAACATTGAACGGTTAAAAAAAGCTAGAGTTAAACAATGACTAGCTCCTGGCTGTTGGGAATTTGAAGAATGTTGGGGTTAGACTTTTCACAGACATGATGGCCATCAGAAAGAAAAGGTAAAAATACACTGCTGTTATTCTATAACACTTGTCCATTGCTGTTGCTTTGACCCTTTTCAAGGACCCAATTCACAAATAATAACAGCGTTAAGTGTTTCTCACTTCAGCAGCACTTTGCTGTCCCTGAAGCTTCAGTTGAAGTGCTTTGCCTCGGATTGGGTGATTTCTATCCAGTTTGGTCTTAAGAAACAGCTGCTTCATAAGATTGTGTCTCGTGATAAATGTTTCCCATTTTTTTTTTTGTTTTTTTTTTGTGTGGGGATGTCTCCAACACCTTGCTTTACAACCATGTGCCATTGATGATCATTGTTTTGGCTAAGAAAATATCAGCCGTCAGTTCATCTAAAATATATTACATTTTCTTTCTTTAAATTATAGCTTGGCCTCAGCTGTATTGCTGTTAATTCTAATGCACCAGGGGATTTGACCTCATGACAGACAGGCCCCGCAGGAAGTTAATTGGTAGGAGCTAAGGCATTTTCAGGTCAGACCTGCTTAAAATTACTCGGAAATACTTTTCCTGATCTGCTTTAACTGAGAAGTGCAATGGGTGGGGTTTGTGAAATAAAGGAAATGAATGAAAGCCTTGCAGAGCTTACTTTTTAAGAGTGTCTTGTTTGAATTTTTAAAGTTAATCATCAACAGCATACCGTGCAGGGTGCAACAATAACTTGCTTTTTGCACTGGTAGCTAAACAGCTTCATGAAGCTAATGCCAGTCAGTCTGTCTGTCCAACATTTTGGTCCAGAGCAAGACACTAGAATTTTGAAAGGTTTTTCTTGGTTGCCGGAGGATGATTCCTAATTTCTTTGACCCCTTTTTTCTACTAGCACCAACATGTGATCAACATTTCCATCCAACCAATATTTTGAGATGGGACAAAAGGATTTCCATGAAATTCGATGTGGTTATTCGTGGTCCTTAGAGGATGAACCCAAATGAAACTAGTGAACTTCTGCCCTTTTTTCCCTCTAATAACATGATAAAATGTTCACTTATAGACAATATTTATGTAATTTGACCTCTAAGAGCTTTCCTGTTGGACCAACAACAAGACACAATTCCTCTAAATTTACTAGGCTGAGTGCCACGGATTTTTCTGAGCACTGTCTTGCTTCTCGGCTGCAGCTTTATGAACTGCTGGCAGCGCTTTAGATCTCTGCCTTGTGTTTTATAATCTTTAGTCATTCCGCCCTTTACAATGACTGGTTTTACATGTACTTTATTCACAGCCAGATTTCTTCTAGTAGGTGTTTTTATTTTTCTTCTGCTGCTGCTGCTCTTTTCAGCCTTTTAGCATTCTCTCCAGGTTTAGTAATTAGGTGCTGTCAGAATGAGAACGCTCCAATTAATCGGTGACAAAAAGGGACATTTCCCTGTTCGGCCTGTGTTAAATATCCACATATTAATGACAGGAGAGGAGCAGCTATTGGAAATGTGTCAAGAAGTTGTTTATTTGGAGGGGGTCAGGTGAGACGGCACATTTCTTTTTATTAAGTGGAGGTAAATACGAGGCTGTACGAAGTAGCCCATGTCACACCATAGTCAGTCTCAAACTTTTTACACTGTAAGTTCTTGGAAAAAAAAGCACTTAACAGTGCGTTTGTCTTCTCACGGATTCACTCCTCTCCACTGATAATGCGCTTGGATGACAACTGAAGTGGTGGCGGGTTGGGGGAATGATGGTAACAACTGTAATCCTGACAAAGCTCCGGTGGTGAATGACTGAAAGATGTGAAGAGAAGGGGCTTAGTGGCTGACACGTCCATGTCAATTTGATTAAGTCCTGACACCCGCACACAGCACATGCAAACGGCTGCTTAGTGCTTTGTGCGGTGTCTCAAAGTACAGCAGGTTAATGATAAGTGGTGGAGACAGTTTTGAACGCGTTTCTGAAAGGCTGATTTATCTTTAAAACACAAATTGGAAATGAATTATTCTCAAAGTTAGTTTTGTTAGGAAGCTAACAGCTATTCGCTGTTCCCCTGCAAATTAATTTTCCTTAGAAACCAGGTCATGTTTTATGAAATGAGAAGTTGTTGTTGAGTTTTTCGAATGTATGCTTTTCGGCGCTTTGAGCACCACAAGCCGAGTGCCATAGTCCCATTAAATTGGAGAGAAGGCAAACATCTCCACGGCCCATATCGCAAAAGCATCTTTACTTGGAACAAACAAAGTAGTTTTTATTGATCTTCAACAGATTCAGCTGTGAGTAAAGTCTTCCACACTGTTTCATTCACATCCAACATCTCTCCTCTTTCGAAATATGCAACACTCTCCTGTAAAATTTGAGGATATCTCAAGTGGCAACCTCTGAGAGCCAGGTACAAAAGAAGCTTTTGGTCTCTATAGCTAATATCCCCGTTCATAACAACTGTACGGGGTTGAATTTTTGTATTGCTCACTTGTTCAAATGATATTAAAGCTTAAAGTTTTCCATAATTAAGGGTGTGACCGCTTCAAGTGACAGATGGGTGCTGTCACAGCTGCTAGCTGGCAGCTAGGTGTCACCCTGGCTAATAAGAGTCACTGAACTTAACCTCTCGGCCGTGGTTGTGGTGTTGTTGCAAATAATATGGCTTGTTGTTAATTGTCCAGAGGGCATCCTGTTGGCCAAAGCGTGAGTGTTGGATGAGGGGATGCCCCTGGATGACCTCTGTGCTGCCGGCATCACTTCTCACTTTGAGCCTTGATCTAGAATGGCGATGTCTGGAGCTGCCCACTTTGAGCTTCACTTTGGCTCTTCAGAAACCTATGTATGACCTCATGGCGATTACGTGCTTGTTTTATATGGTGTAAGGGATTTCTGCTGTCGGACTTGCAGGTTACATACACACCACACCACACCAAGACGCACTTTTTTTCCCCAAGATTACATATTTACATGTAATTTCCCCACAGAGTAGAACAGGAGTTAGCATGTCCGTTGTATTTCCATTCACATACCCTACAATGGTTGCAACAGCTCTTCTCTGAGGCCATACAATTGCTGGGAACAGTGTATTTGATTGGCATGTCAGAGAATGGGTGGGATGGGAATGGGAATGGGAGAAAGCTGTAGTGTGGATAGGGAGCCAGTACACAGACACCAGTGTTGGTGTCCATGCAGTGCTGTAAATGATGTACTGAATGTTTTGGAAATGCCTGCCAGAAATCCTTTTGAAGTTTGTGGAGAAGCTTCTTTAAGTTTACGTGGGTTAGAGAAGGGTTAGAGGGAGAGCTTGGCTGTGGGTCCGTCCAGTCCATTGATGCATTCTTCTGGATGTGCTATCAGGCAATGAAAGCTTGTTCGACACAGCTTTGGGGTGGTAGAGGAAGGCTTTGCAGAGGGGCTCGATGTGTTCAGGTGCAACCTAACCTCAAGTGAGGTCAAGTCTGACACTTCTTTCTTTAATTCTATGTAGTCAATAGACATTGTGTCAAGCCAATTGACGTATGATGCATTCTTCTTTTTTGTATTCCCTATCACACCCATCTGCTCTATGATGTCAGCTTTGCCAAATCTATGGCTCACTTCAGCTCAGAGGACAGTTTGTACCGACACCTCGCACAAAAACATGCAAAATGTAATGCAAAAGCTGTTAAGCCATTTAGATGGTGAAGGAATCTGTTTGAATGCTGTTTCAACTGTAAACGGGAGAGAGTCTCGACTCCAAGAAAGACCTCACACATTAGTAGACATGAGATGAGAATAACCAGTTCTGTCGCATATTATTTGAAGTCTATGATGTTTTTTTTCTTATCTGTGATAGTGATTATTTAGAGATTTAGAGATCCAGCTATATCCCACCTTAAGTCTAGATCTATAAGACAACCCAATATTTCTGCAGCGCTTGCAGCTATTTGAGAAAGGGTTGCAAACATAATCTCTCTCCAGTCTGGGAACTGTGTCACATGTCATGTACTGTATCTGTCTGTTTGTGCTCGTTCATCCAGAATCCCCCCACCTGTCTTCCCCTCCAAATTGTCAAACAATGGCAAAAATGCAATCCAACATTCACATAAAGTGCAATAGCTTCAATTTCAAGGATGAAAATAGTCTCTTTATACCTCATGAATGCATTAGTCCCTCCTTACTGCCTGTCTCATTTTGTAAGAGATGTAAGAGAAAATTAAGACTTCTTTGGGAAAATGGGTTTGCCTTTGGAAAGCATTGAGAGTGTAACATTTTAGTGTGTACCGGTGATCTTGCTCAGGTCTCTGTCGTCATTGCTGACGCCTTGACATTTTATTTCCGAACACAGGGATTCACAAGCCATAGCACTCGACAATCTAATTCACATAGTGTGCACAGCAGAGAAAAGATTGCTGTACAGTAAATCCTCACATCGTTGCTTTCTAAGTGTTGGTGCTGGCGATGTATGCATCCCAGTGTGGCTCTACTCGGTGCCGTCTGCCTCTGCATAGTGTGTGCTTGCTCCGACATGACTTGCATGTTAAGCACCAACAGCTGACTGTTATAGCCTCCTTGTAATCGAGCCAGTCACCACCGTCTGCCAGGCCCCAATTAGGCATGCAAACCTCCCAATACAAGACAGGAATGAAGCTGCCTCAAACGCCAGGTTTTCCCCAGCAGGGCCGACCGCTTCCGCGTCATTTCGCTTTACAAACTCCGTTGAAAGACGTAATGATGGCCAAGTGGCCTGTATAAATATCTTTGGTGTTACATAATTTGGAATTAAAGAACCCTGCAGTTAAGATGCTAAAAGCTTATTAACGGTACCAGGCTGTAAAGTCCATAATTCTCTCGCTGCAGAATGCCAACACTCACATCTTCAGTCAGTGCTTTTGGTCATTGTTATTAAAAGCCCACGGGCATATTTGCTTCAGAGTGTGGAGGGATTATCAGTGAATTAAGACACCGTTGCTAATATCGCTTCTGAACTTTGAAAGTAGCTTTGAATGTGCTTTGCCATCTAACTTCTCTCCTAACTTTGTCAAATTAATAACTTGAATAATCAATCTGCTGGCAAGCTATTAAGTAGGCAAAGACAGGGTGTGTGTGTGTGCCTATGTATGGATGTATATGTAAGTTATTTAATGCCTTCAGTTTCCTTGAGCTATTATAAAAGACCCTACCTCTCTTTGTTTTAATTAAAGGATAATACCAGTGTAATTTAATTTTAATCCTATTGCCCTGAATGCTTTCAGTTCAGACTTTATAGGCAAACAAATAAATGAACTGGTTGCAGTTTCATTGTTTTTATTTGTATCTCTCATATTCATATTAAAGGTTTACGGTGAATGTATTAATCCAAAGCAGTTACAGTATGGTTTAAATGTTCTTTTATTATGTTCCTTTAAATTTGAAGGAAAGAAAGATTACCACTTGAGGGGATTAGAACTGGTACCTCGGTATTTCTAAAATGCGGTGGGTATTCACTGTTGCAAATGAGTTATGTATGTAGTTTTTAGAAGACAGGGTTTGTAAGGGGATATTAAAGAGCAAACAATACCTGTGAGGAGGAACTGCAGGTAAACACTGTGGGATACCGTCTTCCATGTGGATGCAGTGAAATAACTTGTGGTGTCTTGGGTTACTGTGGCCTCTAATTGCCTCTGTGGATGGTTTCAGAGAACAACTCGTCAGTTTTTTTTCCTGAAAATAAATAAATAATAATGCTGAAAACTTTCATCTCTGGTTATACAGTTGTTTGCCTCTCAAAAGCTGGGAATACGAGGGACATGGCACTGAAAGTCTACAGTGCGAGGAAGGCAGATTGGAATTTTATTTATACAAACATTTGTCAGAGTCAAAGCTGCTGTGCAGACAAAATCCTCAGTGAACGAGTTAATTCAATTCAATTCAATTTATTTTTGTATAGCCCAAAATCACAAATTACAAATTTGCCTCAGGGGGCTTTACAATATGTACACATTTGACATCCTCTTGTCCCGGAACCCTCACATCGGAACAGGAAAAACTCCCCCAAAAAAAAAACTTTAACGGGGAGAAAAGAGGAAGAAACCTTAGGGAGAGCAACAGAGGAGGGATCCCTCTCCCAGGATGGACAGAAGTGCAATAGATGTCATGTGTCATGTGTAGTTAAAGCACAATGTGTGAGCCAGATAACCCCAATTTCCCAGGGGTCTCTACACTGTGGCTATAGATCTACTGTGTCCAAGTCAGCTCGTTAGCATGACTGTGTGTCAAGAGCAGAGTAAATTGCTGTTTTTATTGTTGTCCGCACCTCACTGACTGGCTTTTACATGGTATCTTTACAGTGTTCTCCAGCATTAGCACACCGCTAACTGAAGCCTGCTACTAAATCAGTTGGAGCTACAGTAGGTCACTCTGGGTCATGTGCATTTGCCAGACGTGTTTCTTGTTTTTGGTTTCACTCACTTCCTCCACATTGGTTTATTGATGATGTTGCAACATGCAACCCAGTCGCCAGAATAAATGTTGGCATTGTACATTTCTGCAAACCACGGATACGGTGAATCTCATAGTCCTCTGAAACAAAGATATGTTTTACATCAACATTTCTGAACTCAAAACACGTTTGATATGAATATTTCTACATTTACATCAACCCGTATAGTGCTTTGTGGTGCTTATGAAGTTTTTTTGAGCAACAAAATGTTTGGGTTTGATTGAGTAAAAGATCATGATTTGGGTTGAAAAAGTATGTTACTTTTGGGACACAAACATTGGTTATAACTAACATACTTTGGTAAAGCAAATGTTTTTACTTCAATTAGTAATGAATTTGTGAGTATATTAAAGCAAGTCCCTGAATATATACAGACAGTTCTCCTGACAGTCATGTTTAATACGCCAGCCCCTTGGTTAAGACTAGCCATACATGTATACTACTAACCTTCCAACATAATGAATGTCAGGATCCTGAAGTGCTTTCATCTAAAAAGGTGATAGTACTGTGCTGGTGGTTGGCCCATTACTGTAATTGTGAGTTTGGTGAATGGTCCCAACTGGTTAGATTTAATGATCTGCCCCCAAAAAATCTATCCTTCTATTGTTGTTTCTAAGTCTTCTGGAGACTTAAGAGAGGACTGAAAGTCTTAGTGGAGAGATATTAGATTGGGGTCACGAGTGAACACGTCGGGGCACAGACCGCTTCATCCTTTATCCCTGAACCCTCTCCTCACCGTGCCAAGCGCTTCTTTCTATCCCTTCTGTTAATCTGCATCTCTTTCGCCCAAATTTCCTATGCTTTTTGTATATTATACAATCTAGGTTAGTTCCAGTGATTTGATGAAAACTTTAAAGGATGATACTGATATTTTTTATCATATTTATATAACACATTTTATACAATTTCTATAACTGCTGACCATTTTTCTATAGCATCAAGTCATACAACTCTCAAAAGAAATACATATTATAATAGATACAGATATTTAATGAGTCTTCCAAAGTCCAAATCGAAAGCTCTCCTCATGGATAGCTCTAATCTATTTCAATATTTTTACAAGTCACATTGTCACTTTCTTAAAGCATTTCATAAACACCGTCTGTGGCAGTCAGAAAGAATAAAATAATACTCCATTTATGTCTTCATAGTGTTGTCTTGTATTTCTGGGGCGAGCACCAAGCAATATCACACATTTATTGAAATCATTTTTGGTCTATAGAGCAGGGATTAAGTTTCTTTTGAAGTAATGAACACTGAATATGATTAAGAATTTGTTGAAATGTGGCATCAAACCTCTAGTTTATATGAATGTGCCCATCGCTGAATAATAACCCTGTTTAAAGAGAGAATGTTTTTGACAAGAGAGTTATCCAAACAGGATTTGAAAGGCTTTATCTGAAAAAACACTGTTCAGATGAAGAACAAAGATTTTGACGAAGAACAAGTGTTGTTTCAGATTTCTACAGTAATTAAAGCTGGCATCCTCTCCCGTTTTTACACCTTGATTTTACAACTCACAATATGCTCTCAGCAGACACACAAGCTCACACTTTTGCTTGACGTATGAGACTCCACAACCACTTCATCCTGGAGACACTGCACAAGTGGCCATTTAGAGACAATACACTGAGGAAATGGCTCTGGGAATAGCTATCTTTCCCACACCGCCTGAACTCCTTTTTGTTGTCTTTAGTGTTGCAGATATGATCAGTTGATTTCTGGCCAGTTGTCCCAGTCTGAGGAGGCATGGCTCGGGTTTGCAGCATGGTATCTGTGATCTCACTGGATGAGGGAAGAGAATGGATATGTTGTTTTCTTTGTATCTACCTCCAGCCCGTAAAAGCAAACAGACTGTGGGTAGTGGTTTTCCATGCCTCTAGAGCCTGCATAACCTGGAACAAAGGACTGTTCATTTATGTGGCAGCACATCAATATTTGTACAACTTTTTGACTAAGCCATATTGGGGGGGGGGGGGGAGATGTTATTCTCACTTTGAATAGTTTACTCAAAGAGCTTGTTGTGTGCCGTTTGTGAATGCACCAGGTTTCAGCTTCACAGAGTAACGGTGGTGCCTGGTCACATTACGGAGTGTGCTGGGGGAAAAACGTAACAACGAAAGGTCACTGTTGTGACCGCCTCTTCTCAGTCATGGACCTGTTTCTATGGCTATGAAAATTGACGCTTCATGAAACACCAACGTCTCACTGTGCTGTGATGATAGCTGGCTACCTGTCTTTAAATGGCGGGTCTTAGCAAACCATTCCCATGGATCTCCTGCTGGGAATTGGGCTGAGACTGACTCACTCATTTGTGTGAAGTGGCGACATGCTGGAGGCTCAGTGGGGTTTCTCTGTCAAGCTCCGGATCACGACTCAGTAGTGTTTCTGCTCGGCGGTCTGTGCTTCACTCCCATGCTGCACATCACTGAAGAGAGACTTAAATTAAATGGCTTCACATATGAAAAAAATATATATATTCCATGTCCTGTCACTCTGACACACACGTGCAAGTGATGATTTCCTGATTAAGCCTTTGAAAATGATTACGCGTTGTAACACTTTTCATTGAATATGCAAGAGTTTGAATTTGAATTTGTTAGCACGCAGTAAGGAACAAACACCAGGTGTTTGTCTGCGTCACAGCAGCTTTAGCTGATGCTGAGAGATGAAGTGCAATAGAGTGTGAGGAAAAGGATATTCTTTGATTTACGGCATTATGCCTTCTTAATCATCTGCCAGGAGAAGCAGAGATGGGTTGAAGGAGAACGAGAACACCCTGGAATGACTCAGTCAGGTGGCTAATATACACACTGAGTGAAAAAATTAATTTTTAGGTAGTGTTACCAATATATTGAAGATCGCTTCTGAGGACTGAAGATCATCTTACCCCATGCTAATTACAATTGCATAATTTGAAATACCTCATTTTTCTGAACTTAATTATTGTCAATATAATATGCCACGCATTCGCTAGCCTTCTGCACTGAGCCTTCTTCTTCTCCAGTTTCAATCTGTCATGAGGTGCCCACTGCATGCTTTCACTTCCTTTGACATTGTGAGGTGTCGGACCATTGATTGTTACAAGAGTCACAGGAACAAGAGTTTATAACAGCTTGCACCTTGGAAGTCTTGGCAGCAAAAGGTATAGCTTTTTATGAGTGAATCACAAGGCCATGGAGTGCAGTCATCTCTGGCACTGCAGAGGCATCTTGTACAGTTGAAATGAAGTTCCTCAGGATAGAATGTTACTGTAGAACAGAAACACACACACACACACCCGTCTTCAAACCCGGCCTCAGTTTTGATCTCAACTACACACCTGTAAAGTTGCGTGAATACCTCTTGCACGGTTGTGACTCTAGGGGCAAAATCTGTCGAAAGACACACAGAGTCACACAAGGTGAAAACAAATCCAGCGTGGCTTGTAATTACTGAAAAATCCAGCATTACAGCACAACCTGGCTCATCAATATGGGTTGCGGCTCACTCCATTTGTCGAGACAGGAAAGGTGAATAACTGTCGAACAGCCAGACAGTTCAACATTGCCCTATCTAGACTCATGACCCATCTGCACATGGAGATGTTGCACTCTAGTGAGCATAGACATTTCATCCCGGAGTTTCATTCATAGAGGGTATATGCCCGAAAAATGGTTGATCTTTTGAGCAGGCAAAGCAATTAGATTTTGAGCCTTGCCTTATTGCGCTTTGCCCCCGTGTCACCATTCCTCTCACTGCAACCAGAGACCAATGTATATTCTGCTCTGTCGTCTTTTCTTTTCCCAGCTGCCATCCAGGTGCAAATCACTCCAACACAAGGAGAGATCAGCGTAGGAGAGTCCAAGTTTTTCCTCTGCGAAGGTAAGCGTGATCTCAAACATACCTCATTTAACACAGCTTGTTGCAGATCTCCCCTCGTCTTACAATACCGGCAGTATGAATTTAGATCATCTGATAAAAGTGATCTCAGTGATTCAGTTTGAATAATGAGACTGATGTCGTTTTAGATGTACTCTGATTAGAAGTCACGTATTAAAGACATACAAGACAAAAGACAAGACGGTGCTGAAAAAAAGACAAGGATAAATGAACTGAGCAGTCTTTTGTAAAGGAGGTAGAGGGAAGTTATGATCACAGTCAGGGAGGAGGAGGAGGGCTTCAAAGAGAGATGCAGTCTGAAGAGATAATGAGACAGGTCTTAGACGGTTGAATGTACATGTGCAGTTATCAGATGACCTGAGTTACAGGTGGTATTTGCATTTGGTGGGTGAGCTGTCTGACATTTTAGACTATTCGGTACATGAATAAAATCATGACAGTCAGTAGGTCACAGTTATTATAAAACTGCAGAGCCTACACAATAACGGTTCAGTCCACCCAAATTACGAAACCAAACAGTATGTAGCCATTCAGGTAGACTTGGTCTTATCCACCAATAAAAGTAAGATTCTTTAGTTTGGGTGAACTGACCATTTAAAAATGAATAACTGTGTACTGAAGCGGTAACCACTTGACTCCCGCTAGAAGACCTGTTGCAATGGTCTTATATACATTGACGCCCATGTATATAATGCATAATAAACATACGTATAATACATTACTATTTGCCTATAACACTGTATAATTCTAGTTATAAGCACTCATAAATACCTATAATACTTTATAACAATAATCACAACACAGAGTGAAGAATTAAATAATGACCTATACGGTCAAGTATCATAACACTTCACAATAGCTTGTCACTTTTTTGTTGCAAGGATCATATTGCATTATAATTTATTATTATTATCACTGGTACAATGCATTATAATGTAATTATAAATTACTCCGAAGTGTTTATTGTTTGTTTTAAGTAAAGTGACAAAAACTTTATGCACATGATAATGCATTATTACAGTGATTCAATTTCATTATGTGAAGATATTACAACTATGACAATCATAATGCACTATGATTCTTGCCAAAATATATCATTGAGTGACCATCCATTATGTAGAATTATGATACTTGACGTTATAAATCATCATAAAATGCTTTATAATGTGTTGGGATTATTGTTAAGAATTATGAATATTTATGAATGTTTTTAACTATTCTTATACAGGGCTATCAACAGATTATAATGTGTCATAATGCACTGTAGACATGGGCATTCTATAAAGTATTACACAACCAATTTATTCTTCTATGTTCTGTATTGCTCTATAAAAGAGTGTGGCTTCAGCTTGAAATCCAATCCTCCCATTGAAAAGGATGTCAACATGCATGTAGTGTTGACATTATGTTTCAGGGAATCAAATAATGCCTTTTTCAAAAAATGATCGTTATTTGATTTTTCTTTTAGCAAAAGCGGCCTGCTGCTGAATAATCCTCTGTTCTACTGAGCAAATAGAAATAATTCATGCCAGTCTTTTTTCATGTTTTAGTCAGCATATTTAGTCTGGTCTTGAAAAGATGAGACGGGTTTTGATTTTAACAATAATGTGTTCAAGCCATCATCACACAAAAGGATTCTTGATTCATCAGCGTTTGTGACTCATAGAAGTTATAATGACTATTCCTGTTTCATCTTTCATTTTGAGTCCGTTTATGTTTTCTCACAGTATAGCAACCGAGCACAGAGTCTTGCCTAAACTTGTAAAACAGTTTACATCTATGATGTAATACATTAGGGCTGTACCTGATTACCTTATTCTAATAGGTATAGATAATACACTCTGACAAAAAAGGAGGCTAAGCTAATGCAAAACTGCAAAACAGATATCCACTTTATTTTGTGTACTTCTTGCCTCACTCTCATGTACTTTCTTGTGTTTCAGTGGTTGGAGATGCTAAAGACATAGACTGGTACACCCCCAGCGGGGAGAAGATCCTCCCCAACAGGCCAGACATCTTTGTGAGCCGTGGCGATGAAACCATGTCGACCCTCACTATATACCACGCCAACGTGGACAGTGCCGGCATCTACAAGTGTGTGGCAAGGAACGGGGACAAGGAAGCCCAGGCCACGGTCCAAGTGAAGATCTTCCGTAAGTCTCATCTGTTTTATACTAATTTGCAGCAGTACATTTTTGAAATATAATGCCTCCTGCATTATGTGTCTTTAATTTAAATTATGAGAAAACATTTTTATTTTCTTATTAGACCATTGACATTGAAGAAAAGACTGGAAACAACCTGCTCCCTCTGTGCAGTACAAAAACAGCAATTACTGTAAAATTCTCCTGGAAAATACCTTTGTGTTTTACTAATTGCTTGACAGATATGTTCAATGGATTATATTCACTGTCAATGTATTTTTTCCAGTTAAAGTTCCTTTTTAGAAAAACTTTTTAGTACAATATGAAAGGAATTTACAGGAGACTGCTTATATATGCTGTATACCTTAGTTTTAAAGAAATGTAATTTAACATTTATTCACCCCCGGATTGTTGGCATCCAAGCCAAATGTAAACAAAAGATGAAGTTATACTTGGTCATCCAAGACAACAAGTCTTCCAGGTTAAATAGCCAAACTATTCATTAATAAGAGGAGCAGAACCAACCATTAGGTGCCACAATTTTTTGAAAGCAATCTTAACATGACACATGAAAGTTTTCACCTTTTAAAAGTGTCGGTCTGTCCCTCACAAATCTCTCTACAGAAAAGATCACCTTCCAGAGTGCTCCCAGCCCACAGGAGTTCAATGAAGGCGATGATGCTGACATAGTCTGCGATGTGGTCAGCTCGCCGCCACCCGCCATCATTTGGAAGCATAAGGGCTCCAGGATCCAGGTTGCCAAAGATGGTGAGCCAGCCCAAACACAAATGTTCCAATGCTTGAGCTACTTTCTCACCTCCGACCTGCCATTCCTTCTCATCCACCTGACTCCCTGAGCAGTCACCTCACCTTCCTACCAATGCCGTTCGCCAATTTGCCTTTTCCAATCAATTTGCCACACTTTTCCTCATCTCCTTTTCCTGCTGCCCCTCATCTATGAGCAAATATGAGCATTTTCAGTGGGGAAGTTTTAGACCTCACAGATGACGCATGAACATGGAAATTATATTTGTTTGGCCCAGCATGAAGTGGATATTGCCAGTAGAAAGGATGTATGAGGGAAGATTGGACTTTAAGTTCTCCAAATAGAGGGAGAAGTACTCTAGAGGCGGAAATAATCTGAAAAACTGAAGAAAAAAGGGAAAAGTGGAAGGGTAAGAGAATAACTAAAAATACCATTTCTGTCTGCAACAAGACAAGACAAGACAATGCAGTCTAGACCTACCAAGTTATGCAGGTCAGCAAGTTTAACAAGTTTAAAAGTATATGTTTTTCACCAGTTTTCCCCTGACTCAATCTTATTAGTTTAACACATGATGAAATAGAAATTAGGATTTAGGAGCAGAGACATGGCAGACGGTTTTTGGACAGTTCGTGCAGCCCTGTCCTCATTGCAGGATTGCCAAGTTTGCTCATTCATGTAACCGTACTATTAAAGGAACATCTTTTTTGAGTATATCAAAGACTCAGTGCCTTCAGGCTAGAAAGGACTTTGTATTGTGCTCCCTGACAGTGGACGGAAGCTGGAATCAGCTGGAATTTACAGCCCTTGTCAAGTGTTCCAATGGCGAGTTGCAGTCACAGCGGTGAAAGACGAAACAAAACAAAAAACACCACATGTCCAAAGCATTATAATCCTTCTCTCCACAGTTGATCCCTTTGTTCTACACAGTTGTTGCTTCGCCATTAAACACGCTTTGGAGCTGTGAGGTGTGTAACCGAACCAAGGTATCTGTTGGAGAGAAACACTGAACATAACAATAAACACTGTAGAAGTGAATGGTGCTGCGGGGAGTGGATTCTGTGGACATTCTGATACATTTCTAAATATTTTCGCTGCCGTGACTCAACATTGGAAAGTATTGTAACCGCTGTTCATATTGTGAAGGATGAACATGTCGTTTTTGTGAAGGATTTCAACTTCAGCCAGCAGAGAACATTGACCTCAGAGAGTTCAACTAAAATTACAATCTGCTGTGTAAGGACTGAGGTGGAGATGAATTATTTTTTACACTTGGACTGGGCCTATTTTAACCTTAGAGTAAACCCCTCCCTTGGTGACCGCTGGAGAGCCTGGAGTCACCACAGTGTTGTGCTTAGCCCGCCTTTATTCTTGGAGTCTGGTGAAGGAATGTGTTTTTCACTGGAAAAACCACTAATTGTAACCAACACTGAAGACTGAAAACTGCTTATGTAATATTCCTCACAGCAGTTGACCGAACCATACGCTGCATGTTGCATTGTTAAACCTCCCATCAGAACTGCATTGTCATGTGTGTCAACGTAACACGAGTTGAGAGCTGGTCGATGAAATGTAGAGCATATGTTTTTGTTTAAATACCACACTTAGCCCTCAAAAATGGGTTGACTTGAAATATATTGGCTGAACTTGAGTTCAGGCATGGAGGTTGTTACACTTATTTACATGTGCATGCAGACAAAGAAACGGACAAAAATATTGTGGAAATCAGTGAAAGATGTTTTTGTAAACGTAAAAAAAAACCTGCATTGAAAAGTATTAGCAGCTGCATGTCCCATACTAATGTAATCAGGAGTAAAAGTACTCATAATGCAAAATGTGCCCGTATTATTACTGGTGGTTTAACATAAAGGATAAGCAGCATTAAAATGTTTGCAGGTTGGAGCTATTTTCAACTACTTTATATGTTGGCTAGTTAAATATATGACAATGTGTCATTTTATAAGCTGATCAAATATTGTACATGTGAAATGCTAAGTAAACTATAGCTGTTAAATATATGTAGCGGAGTGACGCAGAAGTGAAAAGTTACATAAAATTGAAATACCTAAGTAAAGTGAGCCTAACTCATAATTGCATTTTAATATTTCGGTTAATGTACTAAGTTATCCTCCATGACTGGCAGAGAGCTCCAGAATGGGGACAAAAGTGGAGTTGGAACTGTTGTGCAATAAAGTGTGCAAATCTCAAACGTGACGGGGAGAAAACGTTCACAATCCCACGCCAAACAGTCTTTTGAGCACTCGGTATATAATGATATGCATAGAGTGATTTTATAGCATAGACTCTTTCTTTAGTTCACGCTGTGGGCTTCTCTATTAGATAGCCGGAGAATCTGAAGTGCTCGTACTAGCATGGCAAATTGAACCGGGGGCATTGGAGCCCCCATCCCCAAAGAAGAAATAAATTGCCCTGATGAAAGCCACGCTTAACAAGTACACCCCATATAGCCAACATTTTTAATCAAGTCGGTTTTAAAGTGCACACTGGCCGGTCACCAATTGTGGAGAAGTGCTTTAGTTCTCTAAATTGGGCCACATAAAGAACAAACAACAAAAATGACTCAGCTCTTAAGGCTTTTAAATCAGATGCGGTCAGAGAGCCCTGGAGTTTAATAATGTGCGGGAGGAAACGTGTGAGAAACACCTGGTTTGTGTTAACCAGCTCAGTCTGGTACTGTGTGTTTATGGCTGGTTTAATTAGAGGTGCAACAGATTGTCAGGCTCTATGATCAGTGTAAAACACTGCTGAAGTACGTCTGGTGTAGCCGGGGTGTCACGCAAGGCTCTCTGTGTTCTTCCAACCACTTGCTTGATTACCGGGGATAATTGGGACTTTTTTTTTTTATCTGGCTCCAACTTCCCGTCTGAGTTTCTAAGTGAAGCATTTCAGTTTTATGTCCCTGTTGAACCTTTACTTGAATCAATGCACACAGTCAGATTTCCAAGATTGAAGGGAATAAACATAATTCATAAACTTAAACTATGGCACACACACATGGTGCTCCAGTTCATCGCTTAACTTACATACATAATTTCCATGGAGAATGGAATCTTTCAAGATGCAACAACAATATTCATACATAAATATCCATACTGGGAACATTGGTTATTTTTTGTGTGAATGTAATCTGCATAATTGTATGTGATAAATGACTCTTCTCTTTGCCATTTCTGTTTTAGTGCGATTCAAGATCATGGTTAATGGCCACCTGCAGATCCGCGGCATCAAGAAGATAGATGAGGGCATGTACAACTGTGAGGCCCGTATCATGGCCAGGGGAGAAATAGATTTCAAGATGATCAAGGTCGTTGTTAACGGTAAGCGCTGTCTGCATCTCTTTCACCTTCTGCTCCCTGCCTGTCCTGTTGCTCAACATAGAAAGGTACAGTAATAAGCCCCCCCCAAAAAACAAAAAAATCACATCCATGGTCACATTGAGTTTAAAAACATAATTTAATGCCATTAGTTGAAATGTATACTGTATGTCTAGATGGAGCCTCTTCAGAACACCAGCTCAGGATTTGTATACACTTGCTGCATGTACTCATTACTTTTCTATTTTCGTCATCTCTCTTTCAGTGCTCCCCACCATCCGCGCCAGGCTGTCAGAGGTCAACGCTACTGCAGACAGCGATCGCTCCGCTTTGCTGGCCTGCGACGCAGACGGCTTCCCTGAACCCACCGTCACCTGGGCACAGTATGTTATTCCACTGGCCTGTTTTGATGATTGGGATCATTGGTGGATCTGAGCTGTCAGCAGAAAGAAAAGAAAAAAATGAATCCCTGGTTTTTAGTTTTGCATTGGTTCACGTGGTTTTCATTCATTTTAGGGATTGTTGTTGGTTGGGAGGTGGATGAGTAAAACAAACACAGGACACCGTTGTTTGAGAATGGTGTCCGTGTCTCAAAGTGTCATGGAGTGTTTAGTTTGAATGTAGTTAACCACGTGTTTACTGTGATTGTAGCGGAGCGTCATAGTTTGACACGCTGGGCTACCCAGTGCGTTTGAAAGTGAAGTCAAAGGTTTTGACTAACAGTCAGTATGTGACGAGTTTGGATGATAGCATTTAGAAAAAAAAATTTCGGGGATGTTGTTGGGCTATCTCTGCCCTCTGTCTCCAGCTGCTGGACACAGTGACAATGTCAGTGTAGGTTGGACATGTATGTAGAGACCAGACATTGATGTATAAAGATGCACACACAAGGACAGGAACGGTTCATTGCAGGGTTACGCTACTGTGTGTATGTGACCATCAGGATACTGGATGCACTATAAGAGTGTTTGATTCAATGCAGCTATGTTAAAGAGTGGCTTATTGACAACACAAAAGTAATTTCTTTAATAAGATACTTGTCAGCTCAGTCTCTGTGGACTGAATGCAGCAATATTTCAAGGCAGCACTTCGGAACGACTACATAAACTACTGTTTTACTTCTTCTGAAACTCAAACACAATGGTCGATTTAAGCACACACCTGTCTGCAGTAGCATACTAAAAAAATATTCAGATGGAGATTTCAACTTTCCTTAAACTCAGAACATAGTTTCTTTCATTGCGCTCATTCAAATATATGCATATCTGGCTGTGCTCTAAACTAGCCCTTTGAATGGGTACTTCAACACCATCTGGAAGCACAAACGCATGTCTCAGGTTTAGCACTAATCCATCGAGGCTGGTAGCTTTTGTGCCACTTTTATAAATTAAGCCTTCTGATCAAGTCTGAGATATAAGACATTTTAAATCACCCGGCCGCCTGCTTCTTGCAGCTTTGCTGGACTTACTGGTTGTGCTCCCCGTTGAAAGAATTGCAAAAGCACAAGATTAATTTCAGGGAGATGATGATGTAAAGTGTTGGTAAATAGGGCATAAATGTGAATTTGTGAATTTGCGTGGCCTTGCTTATACAAATAGTTGTGTGGGAGAGATGATACGATGCATGCACTTACACTGTAACAAGTGCAAAAAGGCTTTGATGAGTATTATTACTTCCCACACACTATTTAAACTGCATTCCATTTAGATCTAGTTCGAGTGGCGCTCACACGTGCACAAACCTGTAGTGAATCTGCACCTGGTTGCACCAGCGACTTGTTCGTCTAAACATGGCGTAGCCATAACATACAGTAGGTGTTACAAGGTCGAGATTTAAGCAAACGTGAGAAAACGGGCAGCGTCTTTGTTTTTATTGGGTGTCTATGCAAGAGCAATTGGATCTGAAACCCTTGATGCGACTACAACGTCCCTGTTTATTTATTTTTAACTTAATATTTAAATTCATGAATTGAAATGTGATCTTTCAACATCTTTTGTTGGCAGAGAAGGTTGAAACTCTTCCGTTTTTATTGGTGGCCTAATTAATCTTCACGACCTGTGAATACAACCTGAACATGAATGAGCAGTATACATTTGAGATGTAAAGTGTTGATTAAATAGGTATGTGACATAGTCAAATAGCAGTTAACACTCAACATTCCAACATAATCCCTTGTGTAACCAGGTCTTTCAAGGAGATCAGTAATGACTTCTCTAGCATGGATTCATCTTTAGCTGGTATAGTATATCTCAAGTACCTTTATTCAGTATGAATTAATGATACTCGATCGCCTCTCAAGCTCTGATAGGTACAAATAACCAACATCTATTTCCATCATACAGCTGTTAGCTCAATATGCTTTCATATTCATGGTGCATTATTTAATGGTGTCACGCAGCAGCAGCAGCACCAACAGCAACACCGCTGTGAGAGGAATAAAGCTTTTTATTTGCAGACATGTGAGTGAATAAGTCTATTGAACACCCAGATGCTGCTCACAGCTGTCTTCCATGCAGCAAGGCTGGAGTGTGATGTGGGTGTTGAGGCTGAGGGGGATGAAGCTGCTGGCCAGAACAGAGAACAGTTGAGACAGACAGCGAGGGTGAAGGGAGGACAGATGGGTGAGGCAGTGAAGAAACAAAGGGGTGAAGGAAGCTTGTTTGTTGTTTGTCATTCACTGTCTTCCTGCAAAATGCCTCAGGAAGGATGCTACTCCAGGCATACAAATACTTACACAGACAGGACATTTAAGATCCAGTGAAGACTTCTGCTTCTCAAGAGTGAAAGAGGGTTTTCTCAAAACTGAAGGAAACATGCATCATCATCAAATTGGTGCATGGCCTTCTTAAAAACACAGATAAAAGGGCTAAAGGAGAGCTGAGGCAAACAAAAGCTGTGGAAGTGTTGGAGAAGTTTCTCAGACGCATACAGCACAGGGCAGCTTTTTTGGTCTCCTAGCCTTTGTTGTATACCAGCTGCTCTCTCCCTGAGATAAAATCCCAAGCAGATCATTGTCAGCGAGTTAAGGAAGTTATTTGTAGGCCCCTGCAGTCGTGTAGGCAAACACTTGTGATGTGAACCCTGCCATGTCTTTTTCCTCTTTTTCCTTCTGCTACAGTAACAACGTTGTCCTTGAAACGGGTAATAAGTACAGCGTGAGCGACGACGGCTCGGAATTGTTAATAAAAAGTGTCAAGAAAGTGGATGAAGGAGATTACACTTGCATCGCCAAGAACAAGGCAGGAGAGAAAGCCGAGGAAGTCAGCCTGAACGTGTTCGGTAAGAGAATAACTCCATTCGCCTACAAAAGCATAACAGAGGCTGAGGTTCTTTTTCTCTCTCTGGCCTTTTTCTTTTGTACTTATTGACATGTGCTGTACACTTCTCCACAGCTGTTCCAGTGGCTCGGTGCAAAGCTACACAGCGTGAAGCGTACAGTCAAAAGCGTGCCCTATTGAAAACTAATTAAGCCACCCCTTAGGACATTGAAAGATATCACACTAGATTTTCTCTCCATGAGCAAATTTGCACCCGCCTCATGTAATCATGTGCTTGCAGCTCTATTATCAGTCAATGGGGTATGAAGCCACATCTCTAATGAAGCCTGTCTGTATACTTGACTACGGTAATGCTAACAATATGTAACAGCTATTTTTAAAGCTGCACTCCTACATATTTTCAACATTGCATCAAATGTGCAAGATGTCACCCATGGTGTTGCAAACCACAGCAAAGTATCAGCCCACTCTGCAGCTGCTCTGCTAAGTTCTTCAGCCTCTAATAGCTTATTTTCCTCAAGGATTGGTAGAGACCAAAAGAGAGCTAAAAGGAGAATACATTCAACTTACACTCATCAGCTGGCCACATGGGCAATTGTTTGCTAACACATTCGCCATTTTTGTCTTGTTCCTAGTGAAACCCAGGATTACCTATCTGAATAACCAGACTGCCTCAGAGTTTGACGAACAGGTCACCCTGACCTGTGAGGCCTCGGGCGACCCCACACCCACCATCTCCTGGAGTTTCCAAAACAGGGTGTTCACTGAAGGAGAGCAGGTACTCATTTTGTGCTTCTTTCTTTGGACAGTGCCACTTTCAAACAGCACACTTAATCAAACACAGGCTTTTTTACGATCCAGATCCAGATTGAAAACCAAATAAACAACCAAATAAACCTTTGGGAATAGAGAGACTCTAGATATAAATATTGGTTTTGTAGAATTAGCACCTTTCAGAAATGGAGAGAAATGATATGAATGCAGTATTTTTATTCAAGAAAAATCAAATCTGTCTTTGAATTCCATTTAGTATTTCTAAACTTTTTTTTATGTCCTTGATGTGATGACCTGCACTAATTTTGGCAATATAGCGCAGACACTGTTAACCAATCATATGTATGTGAACTTCTTTAAGAACTGCTGTTATAACAAAGCTCTAGTAAATTGTCGTTTATCGCAGAAAAAAACATCCACCACTATTCCCACGGAATTCAGTCACCGGTCCCCTGGCATGCATTGCTCGTGCAGCCCTCCCATCTTACAATGATCGGCCAATCAGCTGCTCGCTGTGCTTCATACACTCAAAAAGTCTTATTCCCTGTTTGGATTCAAACATGTCCCTAAACTTTTGGTAGCCTTCTCCAATACAGCTAGAGTTGCATCAATTATTTTGTACGTACCTGAATGCTGGAGGGGAGAGTGTGCAGACTGCCATAAATCCAATGTCCAGGCAGTTCCACGGGCTGCTATTCCCCAGCGTTGTTAAGAGTACATGTACCTCCCTATTAATCATTAGCATTTTTAAAAGGGAATATTTTTGTGAAAATAGTATGAAGAGTGCTCATTGGAAATTCAGAGAACATTAAGTGAGAGTAAGTTTGAGAAAGAGAAAAAAGGATTTCAGTGAAATTAGCTCTTAATTATTGCTGTGTTGAGAGCCAGGAGCCCCGAGTCTCCCTCTATCTGAAAGTCTGATTGTTT
Source organism: Anarhichas minor (assembly GCF_050575085.1). Taxonomy (NCBI): domain Eukaryota; kingdom Metazoa; phylum Chordata; class Actinopteri; order Perciformes; family Anarhichadidae; genus Anarhichas; species Anarhichas minor. The sequence goes on along the minus strand of NW_027466473.1, from coordinate 18,374,202 downwards.
TAAACTCAGCTTTAGCTACTCTGGCAAACTGCTGTGATAATCCACTTTGAGAATGAGTGGGCAATTTTTCTCAGGAGGAACATGATATAGAAGTAAAGAAGTCCTTGCACGTCCAGACACATACGGGTCATGCATTTTTTGTCACGCCTTGGTATAGATCCTCGTTTTTTCTCTTCATGTCCTGAAGGAGTGTTAGCAATAATGCTGGATGAAAGCTTTGGCTATAGAACATGGAAAAAGGCTCCTTAAGACGTATGAGCTATGAATACTGCCCTTGTGCATTTTCTGCATTACAGTGGTCACAGCTGCTGGCAGTCGCCAGACTGGAGAGAGAATCTCATCTGTCTATTGTTATGCTCTTATCAGCTCATTAAAATGGTATAATTTTTATACCTTTTTTAACGGTCTTTTCTGACAACATGCATCACGTGAGCAGTAGACGGATTAGTCACTTCAGAGGGGTAATTTCCTGCGGTGAATGCAGTAAACAGTATTAAGATAATTACCTTTCTGCCTCTAGCAGGTTTGTGGATTCAGGAACACCTTGCAATCCGGCTCTTGCTTCAGCATGCATTAGATACGGCAAAAGTCATAATACATCTTAATATTCTGATATGGAATGGTAGTTAGGCACTGTGTATTTCCCTTGCAGAGGCTCCCATAACCTGGGTTATGGACTGGTGCTAGGCTTTCAGAAATTTGCTAGCAGGTCGTAGAAGGAAACTATATGATTTTGTAACAAAAACTGAATAATAATGTTGGTTATTTTTGCAGTAATTCTCTAGAATATGGGTCAGTCTGTGCTGCATTTTAATCACTCCCATGCCCAATGTACACATTTTTGACTAAAGTAGGCCATTGTATGCAAAGTAACCAGTCCATCATCAGCACACATTTCTGTAAACTGTTTTTGTAAAACAAGACAAAGTTTCCAAACGAGCAGCTATGTTGGTCCATTTTGAAACCCGCGAACAGACCATGAAGCGACACGTATGAGCACATACCATCGTAGCTCATAGTAAGTCTATCTTGGATGGTCACGACATTATGGCTAATAATCAAAATCCTTGAAATCCTTCAGAATATGAATAGGATTGTCTTTTCCGTAGCCTCACTGTTCTCCATGAAATATAAAAGCAAACAAAGTTAAAGAGTACGTTCTTATTTGTCTTCTCTAGTGTGCTCTCTTGCACCAACATTGTCAATATAAAAGTGGTTACTTAGCAGGAACCCCATGCCTTATAATGTATGTGCATGTAACAATAGGTGTTCTATTCCTGGAGACACAGTGAAAACACCTGTGCTGTTATGTCTCAAAGGACACCGAGTTGCACAATATGTGGGCCATACTGGCCTGCTTTACTTCACAGGTCTGTCCAGCTGCATTCAGCTAGTGCTGTGTGATGAATTATGTAACATCAGAGATGTCACTGTGAGATGAACCGTTCTACCTCGGTATGACAACATCGAACTAAAAAAAGACCACGGTTATGACAATCTGTAGCATCTTTGCTAGTGGTACCAGTTAAAATCAATACAGGTAAGTAAGGCTGGTGGCTTTAAAAAACGACTTTGCTCAGGAACACATCTTGGGTTCATTGTTTTAAATTAACAAAAACATATGAAAGCAGATCAACAGCAAAAGCATTTCAACTTCAACCGCAATTAGTCATTGAAGCACATGACTCACTGTGAAATCTTTCATTTGAAAAGCAAGGATGAATGAAATCAATGATTTCCAATACGTGGAAACATTATTTTTACGTGACTGGGCAATGCAGCGCATCCCAGCCTTGTGGAGCTGGGTGTTGCGCCAACAGCTTTGCTTGCAAAAAGTATTGTTGCTGGTTTAATGCCTCCACCGCAGTTCCATGCTGGGAGAAAGGACATATGATGGCAATGGTAAATATTTCGCAGAATAACAAAGAGTGACGGCAGAGTGGCGATAGTGTGCTCAATACACTACAGTCTTGGATTAAGCATAATGTTTTTGATTTGAGTGACCTCATGACTTTCCTTCCAGAGCCAAACGTCCCATTTTTCGACTCTTGGTTCTACGAATGCCAGTATCAGATGATCAGAAGAGAATTTGATTCAGCTATGGTGTCCCAAGTTTTTCCTATTAAATGTGCCATTTATCACTTCCAATCAGTGGAAGCATTCACACAGCACAGTGCATTCATGGCTGTTTTGCGAGTTACTGAATCGTATCTTCCACCTGCAAGACAGGACTTGCCTGTTGCCACTCATAGTTGCCACACCGTAACTTCTTCCATTTACAGCCTGTCATCGTCCCTCCCTCTCCTATCTATCTGTCAGATCAATTTAAATTCAATGAGGCTTTAATCAGAACATCCCACTGATCATTTGGTGATAGCTGTTACTAATTTGTCATCTGATCATCATGCATCATTGGTCCGTTTTCTGTTTGCCGTGCTCCGTCTCCCATTCACATTCTAGTTCTACATCACAGCAGCAAGACTGCAAAAGCACAGACACACTGAGAATGATGTGAAATGACAGACGTCATTTTACTGGCTGCCGCTATCCGTTTACAACTTCACTGTCTCGTAAAAACGATAATGGATGTTATCACGGTATTATCTCTTAAGAAGGGATTTCAGTGTGATTGTGTTCCTGAGGTTCTTTCCACATTCTTACCAGATGCTTTTTTACACCATGAGAGTATAATTACTTAAATCAATGAAAGACCTGCTCACCAGTCTTCTGCACATACATGAAAGAGTTGATCAAAACACAGAATAATACGATGAGAAAGCCACTGATGAGGAAAACAAAGTAGATACAGATAATGGCTCACTCATAATTAGTTTCAAAGCCCTGTTTTTTCTCAGTGTGCCTCCAAATTCTCTCCTCTTACAGTACATTCATTATTCTTTGAGAAGCCCCCATGCTGCTTTAGAAAAATCCAGTTTGGCATTTTGAGCAGTTCTGTAAATTCCCTGACGGCATTGAACTGTCAAGCCAGAAATCCCGATAGTCCTTTTCCCTTTTAGAAAAACTTGAACTTAATGATGTCTGGTTTTAATATTGCTTATGCTCTGTTGTGAATATTTTAATAGAGAAGTGTAATTCATTGATGACCGAATCATAATTGTAATAAATACTTCTTGGTAGAAAAATCAATCAGTATCATCCAATGTGAAAGTAATTCCCTGTAATCCTCATCAATGGTTTAGCTAATTGTGAATACAAACAATGCCAGTATGCATCCATGTTTAATAAGCCCCTTGGTCATAAATCATGTATATTGCACATTACTGCTGCACTTTCCAAAGCATGTAGCTGTGGTGTAGATGTTCAAATTACCTTTCAGGCAAGCATTGGTTTCCATTTGTTTCACTTGGGTATGAAAATCAATGCACATTCCTGGAAGTTGAGTTGGGTAATCTATCACAGTAAGCATTATGTCTGCATTAGTTTTGATCAAAGTTACATTAGTGTTGCGTGGCATAAACAATAGCAGACACAAAGTTCATCGTGATGGATTACCTAACTCACCTAGCAATTCCAAAGTCACTGCAGGTTGATTTCCCTGCAATTCTTTTCAATGGATGTGAATAAAAAAAACTACCCAGAGGGTAGAAAATGCACTCTGGTGCTGGAGAATGATTGGCTGCAATTTATTTGGAGCCAATGAGCTAAAACATTCAAAATCGCAGGTCTGGTCCTTACAGCATTACACATGTCCTGCAGGTAAATCCAGTCTGCACAAAGCTCACTTTGCTCCTCTGTGTCGCTGTTTGTCTTTGCTTCCTCTGTGTTTGTTCCCTTCTAGGCATCTTGGACGCGACCAGACAAATATGAGGTATGGCTACTAAATATGGTAGCCTGACTCTAGTTGTAATAGCCTACACTTACACAGTAGACTACCCCCTTTTTAATGCAGAGCAGAAGTGTTGTCATTTAGTGCTCACTACATTTAGTTGTGCACCAAATATGTAGACCATTAGACGCGTAGTACAGTACATTTAATCCACTTAGTTCCAGTAGACATTAAACTCACTCTATTTACTTGTCCCTGTTTATTTTTGTCGAGACAGTCACAGTATCTCAAAGTAGATGTTGACCATATAGCATGCTGCTATTTCCTGCTGCATGGTCTGGTTAGTTCTCAGACTTTGCTCAATTCAGGGCAGAAACAAATTCCTGCACTGGGTTGTTGATAGGCACAGCAGCTCCACTACCTCGCGTAGAAAACACTGTCTGCTCTGCCGTGCCGCTAACTCATCACGCTATACTAAATCTTAACACAGTGGTTTTAAATGGTGTAGCCGACTATCACGTGCCAGTCTGCATGTTTTCACTTCAAAAAAACACAACAGCAGCTGACGCCTGCAGTGGGGCCTCATTAATATGTTGGTCTTACTGGGTCAGTTCACCTAAAGTACAAAAAAACAAGACAAAAACAGGTTTTCTTGCAGGCAGGTTTTGAGGTAGATGTCTCTCAGATTTCTGTGCCCACCCCAGTACAATGGAAGGAGATGGAATTCCTTTTGTGGTGTGATCATTTGAGATACAGACGATTTAGTAACATCCCTTGGATCACATTTTACAAGATTTTAAGAATCAAACCTAAGCATGCCATGGAAAATGATGACAAGCGTATTCAATTATGAAACAGTATTATACTTTTATACACCAGCTCCCTGCTGTAGTGTTTGATTTGAAACAAACATGCAAACTCTTGGCCCTCCTCAAAGTGAGAACTCCTGTTCGTAGATAGAACTGACACAATTTAACACCCTAACTTCACTCACTGCCACATGCACGACAAGAAAAGCAATTAATTTACTTTACTAAGCTTCTCTGTGAGAATACTCAATGAACCCCATGAACCAATGGCACCGCTAATAAAAATGCACACAATAAATTAACTTGTGCAGCTCAGCATTCTGGACTGTGTGCAAGAACTCTATCAACACTGACAGTGTGAAGAGTCTCTGCACACGCAGCAGTCCCATACAACTTGTTTTTCCTAAAGTCATACAATTCGTCTCCGATTGGTTGAAGTAGTTTCACCAGCCAATGACATAATCCAGTGCGTGAATTGCTACTTCCCTATTTTCACTTTCAAGTTCATTTCAATTATCTGATCCAACCCTTTCTCCTCCAAAATTACATTCCCTTGCAACTAAAATGCATTTTCAATGACGTTTCGAGGGAAACACCTTTCCTCCCAGATTACGGTTGTAGGTTTAAACATGTGGTTCAATTTGTAAATTGAAAAAAAAAAAATTATAAATTGGTTTTGTTGAGGTAACAAAATTAGGCTTAGTAAAACATTATGATTTAGCTTAAAATAAGTATGTTTGTTATGCTATTTAGTTAGGAACATAAAGGAACATTAGGATAAGTCAACACTGACTCTTTGACCCACCCATCCAGCCCGACCTCCTCGGATTTCCACAAACTATAACAAGAAACTTATATACGATCTGTCTAAAATCAATATGATCAAAAATGTGTTTCCCTCAAAACGTTATTGACATTGCAGTTTTGTTGTATGGGAACGCAATTTTTAGGAGACCAGGCCATCCAATCTTGTGACTGGATTTGTGTCACATTGTTGAACAGTCACCTGGATTTCAGGTTGTGTGATTTAAGGCTATGCAGACCGTGTGCAGCATATGTACTAGTATGTGATTGTCTCATTACGTTATGAGCCCTCCCGTAGTTCACCTCTTTGATTCGAGCAGCACAGTGCTATGTGGAGTGTGGTACTTGTAGGTGGTTTTCCCTGTAGCTTTTTTTTCCTTTTGTAGACAACCAGCTATTAGTAGATGTAAAGTTTAGCCATTTGCTGTAGTGAAGTACTGGTCTTTGTCTAGATGATTGCCAGTCGAAAGATGTGTTTATAGTGCATCATCTCAACTGTTTACTGTTCCCTTTCTCTTTTTCCCAATGGTTTCCCCTAACTGCTTATCTCTACAGGCTGACAGGAGTAAGAGTATAAATTGTGTTTAACCTGATACAGCAGCTTGTATCTGGCTGCGTAGATAAAAACATTGAAGACAGGAATACCATAAAACTAACTTGTCTCATGATCTGTGGTGAAGATACCGGTCTTAATATTCTATGTGTCTGAAGATATTGTCAGTCTATGGTTCTGCACAGCAGTGGAGACAGAAATGCTTCCATGTTAAATATTTTGATGTAGCCCACCATGGAAAACCAACTGTCGATGAATGCACTTCTATTGCACACTGATCAAACTAATTTGTAGTCACCAACAACAGTTTTGGTCTTGCTTGCAGCGGCTAAGCTCAGCTCTGTGATAGGCATGAATCAGGCTGCTAACAAGCAGGCATTATAAGATTAGTCATGATGATGATGATGAATGGATCCTGAAAGGTGGAAATAATGGAAGCAACAACCATTCTACTTTGTGCTTTTGTGAGCAGCTTCAAAATCTGCACAGTACAAGCAATTTCACAAAAAAGTAATGTCTAACTGCACAACGTATCCAATATGATCTGCTTTGTAGATTCATGGTAAGCAACTTACCACCAGGGCCCCCTCGGCCACCGGAGCACCCTGAATGTCAACATTTTTTTCTTTAGTTGACATGGACTGCTTGAATGCACCATCAGTTTTAATTTCTGGAGGAGGCGCAGGTTGACCTTCATGTGTCAAATCCGGCTGTAGGATCCAGCCCCCGGATTGGGAGACAATTAATCATGAATTGTATTCTGGGTGCAGTGGCCAATTTGAGATATTGTTGTCTCAGCTTGTCAGGCTCAGCTCTACTTTGATCAGTTTAATTGTCCTTTTCAATGACAGAATTAAAAAAGCACAGTAGGCCCTGCTCAGGAGCTCAAACTTAATGCAAGAACTTTCAGGGATTGCCGGCAGGTCTATCAACCTTGATTGGTCAAGCAGATGGGTTTTCACATCACAGCAAGAATGACAGCAGTAAACACAATAGCCACCATGTTATTGCAGCATCTGTATTGACTAGGGCAAAAGAGAAGAACAATGGAGAATGTTTGTTGGACGAATGAAGGTGACCAGACCCTCAATTGTAATCAGGGATAGAGATCAGAGAGGCCATACAGAAGAGCTGGAGTCAGCAATTAGAAAAGAAAAGGTGTACCAGACATTCTTTTCAGAGTCTGGCAGAAGCATGGATACATCATATCACCAGGATAAACAGGGGATTTGAAGAAAAAAAGAAGATACAGGATTATAGCAGAATTAAGGATCAAAATGCATGCCGCAGGGCAAACTGAAAAACACTTGTTAGACATGCCTTTTACAAAAGTTCCTGCAATGGGAAAGGGCAACAATAGTTTCTATAGTCTACAACCAGCAGGTTGAAATGTTTTCCTCCAGAGTGAAATGTCTCAACAACTGTTTGGATTTCTTTCTTAGTTGATCAATAGTTGATGATCAAATACCTGGAAAACTAATTACATTCCCATCAGCCTCAGCTCTACTTAAAACAGGATGTTAAACATTATTGTTGAACACCAGCATGTTAACATTGTTAGTGTTGGCATTTAAGCATTTTGGTCACCGCAGTGTCTATACAACACCTTCCCAATCTCAACTCTTTTAACACAGGGGCTGAGTCAGTTGTCCTAAGCTTCAAACTATGACGCTCTAGGTACTCCTCTAGCATTTGTTTTGGATGTGTCAGTTTCTGCTCTTAACATGCATAGTGTGCTTTTGAAAAAAAGACGTACGTCTTTTACATCCCGGATCTATTAGAGTTAGATGAAAGCCGAGTGCATCTCATATAGATGCTAAGTGGGGCCTCCGTGCGTCAGTATCAGACACCGAGGGCTTGACGAGCAGGGTGTGAGAACGGCTTGGTCTTTTCAGCCTCACAGAGCTGCAGTCTTTCTCATATCTTGGTGTGTTATATTTATCAGATTTTTGGCCAGCTGACAAACGAAGGAGCTAGAAAATTCTCACATGCCCTATTTGTAATCACCATAAGGATTTTGATATGAACAGTTGTTCCTAGTCTGCATTCAATATTTACAGAAAATCCAGTGTGACATTAATGCAGCATAAACATCTTGTTATAGAGTCAGTAAGGCTGTACAGGTGTTGAAGAGGTGCTAACAGGAACACAAAATCCTCAACTATCCTTACTACTCTTGTGACAGCTTTGATTTAAATCCAGTACAAAAAGAAGCAGCACATATGAAGAATGAACTGGATTTGTTTTGTGCCGGCCAAGTGAAACATGAGCATTGCCAGTTTGCGTAACAGAGTGCCAGCTCGGCCCTACAAAGCAAAGAAGGGGCTCCTACACAAACGGGGGGCACTGTGTGACACCAATCCAATGCCTTCCCTCACAAGTCCACTGTTATAATTCATTTAGTGGAGAATCAGAGTTTTATAATTAAAACCATTCGTTGGAATTAATGAATAAATCCTGTTCAAAGGTCTGCCTGGTCACTCCTACCTCTGTTGTATCATTACATTATTATTCTTCATTAAACTCATCCCTGTTTACATTCCGACAGTGTGACCAATGCAGCTCCTGCCTGTGTCATTGCAGTAAGGCAAGATCAATGCTGCCCTTTCAAAAATGTTCCAGGACACTCCCTCAGATCTTCAGTAAACAGCAGAAATGTTTCTGCCACATCTGCATCCCCTTGTTCTGTAGAGGATGTCACTTCATGCCATAATGCTAATACAACAAAAAACATTCAATTATTTATAAAACATAAATGCTGATGCACCTTGAAAGCCTAAAATATTAATGACAAATCATGGCAGGTAGAAGGAAGATGTATATCTTCTGTTGGTTTGAACTAGGTGTCGCCCCAAAGGGAAGAAAAAAATGTTACTGTGTTTTTAACAGGCAGACGTTTTTGAGGACCTGCCTCATGGCTCCTCTAACATATTGATGTCTTTTTTTTTTTTCTTGCCTGTTACCGTCTGCGGCACATTTTTTAATCTCAATCGATGTCCTGTCGGGATGCTTGCATTAGTTTTCTGGCAAAATACTCTATGTGAAAATGGTCAGATGTGACGATTAATGTCACTGAGAATAAAGAACGGAGCAGGACACCTGGCCTCATCGTTGTAGTTGGTAATGTGAACACCGCAGATCAACCTCGGTTGCACCGCATGATTAATAAGGCCAGTTGAGGTCGTTGGGTGTGCCCAGATGTCAGCTGCTCACGCTGAGAGCTTGTTCTGAATAAGGCATCCTCAGTGACCCTGTACATCCACAATACAACAGGTTCAACCGAGCAGGCAAGGCAATGAAAGGGATCTTCCGAGGAAAATAAAAACACGGTTTAACAATGAATTTGTCACAACTGCAATTTATCGTGTTCCAACTGCAATTAAACTGGCTGTAAACCTGCAACTACACTGTTAAATGGTTGGGACAGCAATCGACATACTGTCGTAGTTTATTTCCTGGGGCGCTGTGCATTCGCTGATTTTCATGCTGATGCAGGGATAGTTTCTCAGTGGCCATTATGTCCACTGTATTGCTATGTGCGAGACAAAGTGTATTTATTGGTTTATTTGTATGCTTTTGAGAATTACGCATATGAGTTTAAGATTGCTGTGTGTACCTTGTCAACCTCGTCTCGGCATCTGATAGCAATGCACGGAGGTAGTCTTTAGTCTTGGTATTTGACGAGTTGTGATTGAGAATGTGGTGATCTTGTTCACCTGAATCTCCTGAACATGGGTCAATTACATTTATCAGGGCCTAGAGCTTTAATCTAAGTTCACACTGTGGATAATGCTGAAGGCTGGTGTATCAATATTTTCTTATTGTCTACAAATCCCTAGTTAGATCTAGTCCCCATCCTGTCTGTGGCACTCACCTTACAATAAGAAAACTATAGAATAACACCAGTCTTGTATATTTTTGTTCATGCATCATTTGTTTGTATTCTGTTTCTGTGGTGTTGTATCTCTTCTGTTGTCTTCATCCAGCTGTTCATCACATGGTGTTTTTTGTTATTAACAGTTATTATTCACACTGCAGGTCACCTTTCGATCAAACAGTGTTTGTTACAGTTTCTTTGTTTTTAGTTGATGAAGTTAATTTCCCAGCTCACCTTTTATTTCTTTATAAACAGACTAAAAGCAGCATCTCTTTCTCTTGTTCTGTTTCTTTCAGTGTTTAGACCAACAATTATAAAAACTCTATTAAACAATCTGAGGGAATCTCTGAGAGAGTAGGACATGCAACCACGTCTGTGAAAATGTCAGGCTTTACAAGTGAGACTAATTACTTTTTCCTCTTCTTTGTAGAGCCTTGATAGAAATATTGTGGTACGCACCCACGCACGGGTGTCCTCGCTCACCTTGAAAAACGTCCTGTTCACGTACGCCGGCCAGTATCTCTGCACCGCCAGCAACTCCATCGGACAAGACATCAAGCAATTGTACCTGGAAGTCCGCTGTAAGTCACCCAACTCTTCCTATACTTGCTCTAATTATTTATCACTGCTGTCAATACACATCACTCTTTGTTTGTAATATCCTACTTCATTTATGAATACGAGTATTAACAGCTGTTTTACATTTTGCATTTGTTTTTTGCTGTTTTCATTTTGACATTTCATCTCACCGTTGAAATATCTGTTGAAGAAAAACACAAATCTCTGTGGTTAATTATTGCCAGATGTTAGATAATATTTTTAACACAGCATCCCAGCTCAACAAACGTCCTTAATACGTGCAGTAGAAAGAATAAAAGTGAGTGTTAAAATGACACATTCATTGATGCTGGGGCAAAAAGGAAGGCTTAAAGTGATTGAAGGGATAGTTCAGATTTTCTGAAGTGGGTTGTATGAGGTACCTTTTCGTTGTCAGTGTAGTAGATGACAAGAGTAACAGCACGGGAGCAGAGCAATGTACTGTTGTGGGCAGGTGCTCGGTAAAAGGAGTCATGTGGCTATAAAGAGAGCATAGATGGATGCCACATGATCAGTTTCCCGTCAAAAAAGCGTTGTCTGACGGCCAAATGAAGTGTTGAAAATGTTTTAAATGCAACGTACAGTTCTACCCTACAGGTAATACACTGACTATAGATAACCCCACTTCAGGAAATTGGAATTGTCCCTTTGAGTCAGGATATAAAGGCTAAAAGGAAACTTTGTTACAGGCATTCATCTGTCTGTTGTTGGCATTGACCTGGAACCGCTGCCGCAGCTGCTCCTGTCTCCACGTTTCCCCAGGACAGTCTTCAAATGAAATGTCATGTAATTAGGAGTCAGTTAAAAATGTTAGTGAGTGGTCGTCGATTGTAGAATCCCATGGTTTGACCGTGATATATCATCAGGCTATGTTGCTCAGTGCATTCCAGGAGTAATTGTGTTGTAATCGACGTTTTTTGGTGCCCAGACATTTTCTCAACATGTCTGTTTCTGCTCAGGTAGTGATTTCCTCTGTTTCCTAAAATGGCTTTTGACAGGACTCTGACAGCTTCTTCTGGGCTTTGTTCATTAGCTGTTGAGTTTACCTGCAGGCAGAACAATCAATAACACAAGCTTTTCACAAACACAGACTAACAGACTCGACAAATATTCTCTAGCAAATAGTTCTGCAGCCCGATGGAGTAAAGTCAACACTTACTGCTTGGCTTTAACAGGTTAGATTAAAGTTGTTACTTTGCTCATTTGCCACATTTTACTGACTTGCCCGCAATTAAAACAATGTCGCAGGGAGTGAAGTTTCACCTGGTATAATTTTGGATAAAACGGTAAAGAAAGACACTACTATGATAGAGAAGTGTCATATTACACGACTATTTTGTTGACAAAGAAAAAGGTCAAATTCTAAAGTCATTTATCGATTGCTTTACTTTCCTACGGTGCGGATCACTGTATCACACATATTGTCAGATAAAAACAGCATCAGCAAGTCTTTGGAAAACTTTCATCTTGGCGAAAGGATTCTGCTGAAGTCAACACCTTAGCGATTACAAGTTTTGACTTTATTTTTAACAAGCAACAAATTGGTGCCACCGGTAATTCCCAGGCGAAGTGAAGCGGCATAAAGTTACCGTACAGCACAAGACTGAGCGTGCACTGTGTGTGTGTGAATGTAAAGGCGATGTAGTCTGTAGGGAGAGCTAAGTTATATCCTAAGTCTACCCTTATGTTGCAACCCATTTATAGTAAGTTGTTGCACAAATGACCACACTATGTTACACATAACTGCTAACAGGCTGCTTGCCATCAGATGCACAAAGTTGACTTCGTTCATTTTTGGGGCGTTAAATTGAAACTGCCTTAAACTGTTAAACAACATACCTCGCAATAAACCCCGCAGTTTATATGAGCATTTTAAAAAAGAACATAAAAGACATTGCAGTGGATGCAACTAGATAAATATTCAAATCTGAAAATCAGAGGAGGACCAGGGGAAGTGCTCGTTAAGACCAGAGGATATGTCTAAGGATGCAGTGTCTGGCCAGCCACCTCTGTTTCTGGAGATAAGTGAGAGAGCAGAGTTTGCTGGGTGGGTCAGTGGTACCACTGCGATTGGTTACCATGGAAACAAGGGTCTCATTTCTGACATAGCCTCAAGGTACAGTTGGCTTTTGAGGCTTAGAAATCTGTGCAACAGTGTAATTACTATTTTCTTTGAGCATCCTAACTCTAGACTAAAATGCTCGCGCAACCATTTTGTCTTTGATTAGCAGTTATACGTATATTAGAGACCGGTGGGAGTTATAACGTGATTATGATGTGCTGGACTACAGAGACGGAACGAAACTGCTTTGAAACACGGAGATTGTATATCTTAAAATGAAGCTATCCTCGGGAGAACCCAACATACTTCACCATCGGTCAGGATTGCAGACTCAGAAATGTACCCGATGTAACTTGGCATTCTCAAAACACATCCTTGGAAAGATTGGATGTGCACAATGGAAGCCAAATCGCACTTGATCTTGTTTTGGAATCTATTGAATGTCACATGGTCAAAATATAAAGAGATAAATGAAGCCAATGAACGTTTAATTGGATTAATATGCCCTGCTCTCAATGCACCAGCAATTTGCCCAGAGATATAATCACGACGCAGCATTGATGGAGTTGTTTGAGGGCTTGCCGTTTGCTAGAGTAATCAGCAAGTAATCAGGTAGCTGATTCACTGTTGCCAAGCAATTATCGATAAGAAAAGGTGCTTTGTCTTGAACACAGCTCTCACTCTCTGTCCCCTCTATCACCACTCGCCCACTCACACAATGAACACCTTATCAACGCATGGAACTTCCTATCTGCTGCACAGCATGATCCCATTAGCTCGGCTGAGTGTGTCTACGTTTGCTGAGGGACCGATAGGAAAGTGTTAATAACTTCTCTGTTTGAGCTCCGTTTTGTCAGCAGCTGAGGTTTGTTTAGCATGAATTTCAAATAATAATACTGTTCAAGCTGCAAGCAGTTCCCATATCTACTTGTCTCTGTCCTGCTGGCTATAGAGTGCTGCAGGCATGACGTATTTTTTGGAAGTTAGAATCGCACTGGTTCCCTCGTCAAAAAAGTCGATGGGATTTCTCCGCTGGATTTTGGAGTATTGCAGAAAATAATCCAAGAAATGAACGCATCTTTTATGATTTTTGAAGTATGAATGCAATTCACAGAAGAAAAAAGCTAACATATAAACAAACTACACCACGGGCACCATGAGGGCAAGCATCCACAACAAGGCTGTAAATGGCAGGAGAGTAAAAAGTAAAATACTTTATTATATCGGTCAACAAACCCGTGGCCAACACTTCTCACAATTTTTAATAAGCTACAATCTGTACTATAAATACATGTTATGCACGTACCCGAATATAAATATGTAGATACATACATTTATTTATAAATATACACAATTCCGTGTTTTATCTTTGTTTGTGAGCGTGGATAAGAATTAAAATCCTCACTCCCAAAGGTGACAAAATACTTAATTCCTAAATTCCTACAAATAGTAGTTATATCTAACCTGTATTAAAACTGTATAGACTGTATAATACAATATATATTTATATTATAATTTTAGTATATGAGTTTCATGGTATGATTACCATCAGAAAATATCAGGGTTTCTTCTTCTTCTGCTGCTTCTTGTTCTTGTTCTTATACTTCTTCATATTATTCTCAGTTACAATGATCCCTAACGGATTGAGAAAAAAACATGTTAAGTTAATGTTATCAGCACTGTAGCATGGTAAATAACTACTACATGAAAAATAGCATCAGCTATGAGCGTTTAAAATAATATGCTATGAATATTAACAATTAACATACAGTATATTGTTGGTGCCAAACAACGCAGCCAGGCTAATCCTTTCTTCACCTTTATCTCTCGCACACACTCATGTTATTTTTGTTTTTACTACTGTAGATAACAACATCCACACGGTATGATAACCGTCAATGTTAAAACCCGCCGGTATACCAGTATATCATTAGAACCCTAGCTGTAGGTGACCTACATGCTTATTTGCAAACGTATCAATAGTCTCACCTATACCAGGCTAGGAAGCTATGGAAATCAAACAGGCAGGTCACAGGCACTGCAGTGAGTCAACGAGAGCCCAAAGCAGCGAAAGAGTGAGAGTCTAATCAGGGCTGCAGGAGATGGAGCGTTTATTGACTCAGCCTCGTCCATCAATTCCAGCGGCAGCACACTGCAGAGTTTTCAAGGATCCAGGGTCAGAAATAAAGCCCCGGCAGTGTCAGCGGCCACTGCATTTCATAGCACGCAGGAAGCAAAGCATACTTCACCGCATTCAGAAGCACTAATCAGTGATGTGAGCAGGATATAAGAGGAAACACTGCAGGAAAAACATCACCATCTCCTGTTATGGCCTCTTACGATGCTGATGAATAAGGCTCCGGGTTAAGAGCTCTGACCATATGGTATCAATTCAATTCAATGAGCACATCAAAGTGGGCTTCTAAATGGGGCTTAGACCATAGCATGAATGGTAGCAGTGTTATTGGTATCCCTGCAGGTATCAAATATAGAGGTGTTACAGGGAGGAAGGATCTAATCTTCATCAAAACCTAAAATTGTTTATAGCAGTCAGAAGTGGCAGGGTCCAGCACAGTTATTTCTGTTGAGTCCAGGCTCGCTCGCTAACTCATGATCGGGTGACTCACTGTGTAATAATCAGCCCTGTGAGGCGTTGGAGTTTTTGTAATTGCTGAGCTGGTTCATCTCGCAACAAAACAAACTTTTTGTCACAAGTAAAATTGGCAACAAAAAGTGTCTATTTAATGTTTTTGAAACCCCTCATAGGTTGTCTTTAAACCTGAAATGGGTACCATAAAAGACCTTGTCTTGAATGTACAGGTGTAAGACAAATACAGCCATTATGCTATACTGAGCATTTGTTTGCCATTAAGAGTCCAGGTTCTATCAGCATTGTTGTGATTGCTCCAGCTGCCCCCGGGAGTGTGTTTTAAGCGTCTTTTTTTGATTGCAAAGATTTCTAAATGAAATGTCTCTCTGGTAAGCCATGATAACATCAGCTGGAAATGCCGAGAAGAGGAGACTCGGGGAATGGAGGCAATATTGCCATCCCACAATTCCTTGATGCTGCAATAGAAGACTCTGTGTGGCCTTTCCCAGATTCCGATCAGTCCTGTGGATTTTTCAAACAGATATTTGACAGGTTTGATGATAATACGTATGCTTGTGGAAAAAGGGTGTAGAATCAATCAACATTTCCTCGCTCCACGTTTTCACACACTCTTCTGGAGTTAGTTTAAGCGTTAGTGCTCTCACTCTCAAATGGCTTGTAGTGTGAGTGGACTAGCAATTCTGAGATTCTGAAAGTCTTGTGGTTAGCTACTAAGGGATAAAGAACTCGTTCCGCTGTTAGAGATTATCAGGCGGTTAAAGACAAAAAGGTAAACATGCATCTTAACATCCATTTTCTCATAAATGTGTGCAAGATTAGTTAACTTTCTCTTAATTTGTTCTCTTTCATTGAAGCACTACTGGCACGAGTATGTTCTCTTTTACCAGGCTAATTGTACTTGCCTGGTTCACCAGAAACGGTGCTAATGCTTTGTCTAATGATCTATAGCCATGCCTGGATGTACTGTGCAACATTGGTATTTACTTTCTTCACTTTAGATTCATATTTAGAAGAAGCATTTCCAGTCAACATTGCATCTATTTGTTGCCTAGTGTAAGTTCAGTTGAATTCTCCTGGGGCTATGGTTCCTCCAAATCGAAATCTCTCATAGACCTTGAAAAACGAGAAAATATACAAATGTTTTGATGATTCAGATCCATTGCACAAGCCTACCTTCTCACATCCAGTATTTATCATTGTTTGAAAAAGATAAACCCTTGGATTTTTCCCAGCGGTTAATGAAGGAGTATCAGTAAAATGTTCCAAACATGCCTGTTGTGATGTTTTCCATCTTCTCTCCCCCTGTGTGTTGCTGCAGATGCTCCAAAAATCCTGGGTCCAGTGACAGTGTACACGTGGGAGGGGAACGCGGCGAACATCAGCTGTGAGGTGGAGGCTTACCCCGGAGCCTCGGTGGTTTGGTTTAGAGACGGCCTCCAGCTGCCCTCTTCCAACACCACCAACATGAAGATCTACAACACACCAACCATCAGCTACCTGGAGGTCTGCTGCACGTTACTGACATATAAAAGCAAAAGGGTTGATAGAACATATAGAGAATATTGACAGGGCATGCCATCTTTCACATGAATAGCTAATAAGTAGTTTGAGAGAAAGATACTGAGTACGGAGCGCTATGTGCTAATGAACCCGTGCGGGATGATTTGTTCCTACACTGGATATCTGAGCATCTGCATCGTGACCATTTTCCAAATGAATCATTCTCATTCAGCAATGACTAAACTGCTACATGACACAAAACCGATAACTAACGATTAAATCCTCAAAGGTACACGTTCAAGTTCTTCACAGGTCTACTCCGTTCCCAGAAGTATTTTATTCTTGTCCGCCTGCAGTGCCTGGCCGCATGACCTCTCAGTGTTTTCCTCTTCTTTTCTGTTTCTCAGATTACCCCCGATTCTCAGAATGACTTTGGGAGCTACAACTGCACAGCAACCAATGTGATGGGCTCTGAGTCCAAGGAGTTCATTCTGATCCAAGCAGGTTTGGCATTGCAATTAAGTTAAAGTGTGTTGTGTGTTTGTTTTGTTTTGTTTTTTTGATCAAACAGTTTTAAGAAAAATGTAAATAATTTAAAATCCCAAATGGGGGTAAGTGAGAAGTATTAGTGGTTTGATGACTTTACAGCCTAGAAATAATGTGATAGCACCTGTGGCGCTAAAAAAAAAACAAAGACAAGAAACAGTAAAACAGGAATATGCACAGAATTGTGAAGCAGGTAACGAGCAAAATTCTAATGACTGGATGTGTCCTTTAAGTGATACTTTATTTGCACTGCAAATCATTTGTGTTAGCTTTATTTGGTATACAATTTGTTTTGGACCCGTTGAAGGAGGCGGGTCACTCAGGACCGTGTCTAAATACAGAGTGGTCGAGTTAAGTGTGCTAACAACCTCTGCTGCCACTGTGTGATATACTGTAGGCCCTTTGAGGTGATTTCTCGCTGCATAACTCATTATATGCCGAAAGGGACTCCCTCCAACTGTCACTGAACTAAGAGTGTTCCAAAAGGAACCCAACTCAAATGCATCTTCACACCTTATTTTCAACATTGAAATGTCAAAATCAGACAAGTAGCACGAGGCAAAGAGCTTCACTGAACAAAGCAATTTCAATTTCAAGGGTAATTAAACTGTTTCTGCATTACATGCTGATGGTAAACAATCCAGCAACGATCCAGTGGATTTATCCTTATAGAAGGAGCATTTCCAGTTGTGTGTCTGTTTGCATGATGGTAGTGAGTAGCTCTTGGAAGTTTGCAGACTTGCATAAATGGTTGATGATAAGTTGATGCGCCAGAACAGAACTCAGCCGTGTGTCCATATTTGACACTTCAGTAAGATCTGCCTGATTGGATAGGGATGGGATGTATTTCATGGTCAAAGGAGCGGCTGTAAAACGGTGGATAAACTAATTACATTTCCTATAAATTCTTGACAATGGAAGTCCCCTGTTCATTTCGCTGCTTTAGTAGACTTGCTTCATTGAATAATCGCCGCTAAGCTCCGCTCATTCGCTGATAAACGTATGTTCCTGTAAATTCTTCACAATAAACTTTGTCTGTTATTTTGTTGTTTAAGCGGTAAAATTAGGAATTGTTGGGTTTTCAACAGCAGTCACTTAACATGACTCTAACAGCGGGTCTCAGCTGTGCTTCCCTTTGCTCTAACTCAGGAGAGGAACTCTGCATGTGGGGGAAGATGATGCAAGACCCACGTCTGATAAATTGTCCAAGTTGTGCCCACATGCTGTCCAGACCTCACTGAGATTAGAACTCATTGCGAGCCAGGCCACCTTGGCATGCGGTCTGGCTGATCGGATCCGACCTTGGAGCGCACAGACTTGACAGTTAATGCGTCCTGGCATGATCTGATGGCAAAAGTCGCATTGAAAAGATAAATGTCACCACGGCCTGAGAATAACATCCAGTGTTGCTTTGTTTTACCAGCACTGAGCAGTGGTTTCAGAAGAAAGTCGTTCATAACATCGAACAATATGACAGAGCAAAAAAGTGTAAAGTTGATGGTGTCGCTAGACGAAAGGTCACGGCGTCAGTAAAATGAAAAAGGGTTCTTCCTAAAGGCAGCCTGGATGTGATTAGTAAATGTCTTGGTAATCCGTCCATAAGATACATTTTCTCATGCAGAAGTGTAAGTTTTAGCTTTATCGATGCACCAGAGCAAAGGTCAGGGAGTCACTCGGTTAAAAAAAAAAGAAAAAAAAAAAAATTAACTGTATCAAATTTTATGAGCAGTAATTGTAAAAAGACCCAAATTGAATGGATGGAATTAACACCCACCTGGCATACTGATTACCGCCATTAGGCCCTTCCCCTGAAAGATAAAAAAGACAGCATTACATATTGTGTCTACAGAGGACGACTGAATCGAGTACGGTGCTCCATCTCGGTGACACTTTGCCCTATCTTCATAAATCAAAGTGTGACTCAGGCTGGAGGTAAAGCTGTCGCTGCAGGCTCATTCAGGCATGTCCAACAGATCTGCAGTACTTTGGTGACCAGAGACTTTGGGGCACCAGAGGCATGCCAGCACCACAAGTGTCAAAGGGGCTGATTTAGAGCAGGACATTATCAGTAGGTGTTGCAGTGCCCGGTATCAATCTGAGGTGACCACATCAGCTCCTCTGATGCATTCAAATCTAATTCTCTCTCTGCCCATGCACATAGATAGCTTGGTAAGACACACATATACAGTCCTGCAACCCTACATTGTATCTCATACAACAAACCAGATGCACATATACAGTATTAGCTTTCAATAACTAGCTTATCATAATATGTTAAAAATGCAATTTGCATTACATAACATTATATAATGGCAATATTTTCAGTGCCAAGTTGTTTCTCATGGGAATCTATAAACATGTTATACCGTGTATATACTGTGAGGTACACGCCTTTTGTGAATTTTATTTCTTTCATGGGAATCTTTGCAGCACTGCAAACTTTTAATATGAGTTTTTCAAAAGGCTTTTTTTTTGCACTCTATTGCAGAGGTGCCATCATCGCCAGAAATCGAACAAGTGGAACCTTTCTCCAGCACAGCAGTGGTGAAGTTTGAAGAGCCTGACTCCATGGGGGGAGTTCCCATTATCAAGTACAGAGTGGAATGGCGTTTGCCTGGCCAGGATTGGACCGGCAAAGAGCACTATGCCAGTGATGGTGAGTCAACCGTCTCCTGTCAAAAATCTATGCAAACCATTCACACAAATGATTTCAAAGAAGTCTTGTGTTGGGCTTTTTTTAAGCATATTTTTTCACTGACAATTGATCAAAACCACTTGCCGTGATGGATATTTCTGCTCAATGTGATTCAGTGTTACACCACCACTTACACACATTTACCATGAAAGCCTTAAAAGAATACTTTCAATCAAGCAAATTGGATGCAATGGATGTTATAAAATTCTCTCTTCAGGTGCAGTGTTTTCTGCGGTCTCTTGGGACGCATCACCTGCATCACTACCCCCTGAAGCTATTTCAATCCTCGGCACCCAAACGAAACAGGAGCCAATTGACCTTCAAATCTCGCCTTTTATTATAACATTTTAACTGTTTAGGTAACCCACTTATTGTAATTGTTACAGTGCAAAGAGAAACTGAAATTTTACTGAATTTACTTTTCATGGTGGAGCTTTCGCGAAAATATAATAGTTATATATTATATTATCAAACTTCAGTTTGAAAGAAATAATAAACAAACAGGGCTCCGGTGTACCAGCAGCAACAGCAGCTACTCTCCCTGTTTTCAGTTCATAAGCACAATTGGAACTGTAGTGCCAAAACATAATGTATATCCCAAATGGAAATAAGTAAAAGAAAACCAATACAACTGACAATATCCATGAAAGTTAGCTTTTTTCATCAGTACATTTTCTCCATTAATATGGTTCTTACATTTCTGGAACACTCACACTTTACTCTATCCATTCATTAACAATTATTTGCGGGTCTATTTCTTTCAAAATACATCTAAGAAGGGAAATCTGGGCCAAAACTACCGAAAACGTTTTGGATAGCAACAACAGTTAATGTCAACGTGACAGTAGCTGATGTCAGGAGGAGCGGTGGAACACAGTGTAGCCTAAATGTCAGTCAGCTCAGACACTGACAGGCCCCAGATAATACCCCCGTCCCACTGCGGGTTTTGAGGCTCTTACAGATCTGGATGGTTCTCGTCCTGTCTGCCACATGGGACGTATCAGTCAGTGGCTGACATGCTCCGCTGTCAACTCAATGCCCAAGAGCCGCCTGTCGTGCAAGCGTTTGCACAAAACAAAACACATGCAACCACACGCCAACTGTAAATGTTACCGAGAATATCTCATTCAACAACATCAGTTACCCCACAACTTATAAATGAAAAGCCTTTCCAAAACACGCATGCACTGAATGAACCATGCCTGTTGCAATGTACATCCCTACATATGTTATTTATAGTATATTTGTAGCATTAATATGTAAAGTCAGGAATGCTAAAGGCTAAGTAATTTGAGATACAACATGCCAGGGAAGACGTAAGTGATTTGTCATTGATTAAAGATGAATCATTGAGTTTGAGTTAAAAGTGTCTCTCACAATATTGTGAACCAGGGCTGCCATCACATGTTTGAATGCAGTACTGCCACATATAGATACCCCACCCATCACTGTGGGTCCATATATAAATATCTACACCTGCAGTGGGCACATACATGAAGCTACACGTCAAAGCTGCTTTGCTTTATACTGAACCCTGTAAACCTGTTAAACTTATTCTGTGGCACTCGGACCCAAGCCCATTCATCTGTTTCTGAAAATCTAAATCTTTCATCAATTAAATATTTTAACTGGCAAAATAATTTCCTAAAAAAGCTTGCTGTAGTTCCTAGGATTGCTCACAGTATATGACCCTTGTCTCCAAGATTACAGATACGAACAGCAACAAAGTGCTGCTTGGCACAAATGCATTGTTGGAGAACATCATTATTTGCTCAGTGTTGGTTTACTTGTCTTCACTAATACTCTAGACAAGGTCCACAGAACCTTTGAAACATTCCTGTTGAACTTTTTTTAAATGTAATTTTCCAATGCTGTGAGCATCCCAAACCAAATGACATTCAACTCCAGTTTGTTTGGGTGGTGACAAGATATTTCAGAGACTGATTTCTCAAAGCCTGGACAAATAATCTGTTGAGGTTAGAAATAGGCCAGGGCATTGTGAATCTAGTTACATATCGCAGCCATAATCATAGAGCCTATATGCTTCCATAATAACTTTTAAAAGATTGATTTCTCTGACATCAATACACAGTCATTGATGCCGCAGTAAGCATGCACTGTAGCAACACAATGATTAACACACACCGGAGTCAGTCGAATTTGTAACGATTGTTATGATTTGTGGAGATAACCTTTTAGAGAAGCAGAGGAAACCAGCATGTGGTAATCATGGGTAAATTACTGTGGGCCGACAGGGAATCTCAACTGATCATAAAGGGCTTCTGCAGTGACATCAGTTTTACTGATACTGCAGGTGCTAAAAACCCAGCCATGGATTCATTTGGCCTCGTGCTTTTTATCAGGCTGAACATATTTTCATACCCCCTAGCCAGAACCCTTAAGTGTACCGTGCGTTCATGCACGCGCACATGTATGCGCCTATGCAAGCACCATTAGGTGCATCGCCTTAAGAAAAAGACCGGCTAACTCTTCAGCCTGACAGCTAACCATTAGCGTACTTGCACGTTGATTGATTGACGCAAAGACAAATTAGTGTTGAATTCGGGCGTGTGGTGCATTGTTTATTTATTTTTTATTGGGTTAGGTGATAATGAATCAGACAGAACATGATAAACGTCTTTGCTCTCAATGAAAACAAGTATAAAATGATTCATTATTTAATCCCGGACTAACCTGGATGTCTGGTGTCTGTATTTTTTGCTATATTCATACAGTTTCCCCAATCAGTCGCCTATTCTTTGTGATACACAGGGACATATCAGTCAAGTCGGTCTTTATGTCAAAAGTCAGGAAACACGTGTGTGTGTCTGCGTTATCCTGATTGAAATCTCTACAGTGCCTTGCTAATATGGTAATAACAGTGTCTCTCTAATGAAATGTTTTACAACACAAGTGCACACTTAAAGTAATTATTCAAAAACTACATGTTATATTTGAAGCTATCAAAATGCTTTATTGCCGTATGATTAGTTAATTCCCTTCACCCATTGAAATTACATTTATAGATTACAGCAGCAGGCTTGCCTAATAGCGTTCTCTCTGTACTACACGTTGCACAATTTGTTTTGCAATTTATCTTTAATCGTATTATCCTATTAAATATGCCAGTGATCGTAAACCAAAACCTCACTGTAATTACAGCAACTTGTCCTTTTTTTGGGCATTTGCTCTTCATGATGCTGGTCTTCTCCGCCCCATGTGCTCACTGGTGACCATTACATGCACGTTTTCAATCAGTGACATCTGTGAGTTTATTGGGTGGTTCTAACCAAGTTGTGTAGTGTTTTTATTTAGTGAAAACTGAAATTGTGCAGATTGTTAGAAACAAAATGACTGCATCAGATGTTTGGGTTGAATGCCTAATAAGATCTATGTTTGCATTTTTTGGACAAAGAAGCTCGTACTAGTTTTTCACAAAAGACATTTCGCATGAATAACTGAGTTCTAATTTAGCCTATTCATTAGCGCATGAAGATTTAGACGGGCACTCGGAGAGCTCAGACTTCTGCCGAGAAAATAGGCCCAATCTCTCAATGTTAACACAAGTGAAAAATAAGTCATCCTTATGACAAACCAAACTGCAAACATAATCTCCTTGACGGCATATATTTTGCCTTTATTCCTTGTTCATTCTCTGTCCCCTCTATACCTGCCTGGAATAACGCTACCTCACCTCCCACAGACATGACCGCGATCACCATCGTTGGCCTGAAGCCAGAGACCACCTACGAGGTCAAGATGTCGGCCATCAACGGCAAGGGCGAAGGCGAGAGCAGCCTGCCCAGCACTTTCAAGACTGAGCCAGTCCGTAAGTACTGCCCGTGTCCTTCATCACTGGACAGTATTATGTGCCTCTTTCCTAATGACTGTTTGCAACGTTTAAGGCTCAACGTGCCGCCTTCCATTCCACAGAGCTCTGCCTTTTTAGCCCACAACTCAGGTGATTCAGTGAAAGCTTTCTGGAAGGTACTTGTGCATTTCTATAGCTGATTTATACCGCCATGTGAAGAAGTGTCAGTTTCTGTATTTATAATTCAGTAACTGCACACATTGTTAATATAGCTGCCAGGGGTCAAGCCCTGCTGAAGGTTCTTTATATTTCGTGGAGGAAATGGCAGCACACGATGAAATGTCGGAAGTGGAGGAAATTTTCTGTCCGTCTGTGTTTGGGAGAAAGGAGAATGAAGTCACCTTGACAGATCAAGGGAGATACAAGGAGAATAGCTACTTGTCAGACAGATGAGGGAAGATTGCTGCCACCCTCTGTGTTCTCACCATTTCAATTTTTCTTGGTGAATAATCTGGCGTCAAATCACAGCTGTGTTAGGCATATGGCATCATCTGCAACCTTACAGCAAAGAGCAGGTGCGCAACACCTGTCGTCAATCAGAACGTGCCGGCTTGACATCAAATGTGACAATTACGTGTTTATTTATGTGCAGCAGCATGTCACATAATGCTTTCTCATTGAAGGATAAATTAGGCCCAATAGAGGTCCACAATTGGCTCTAGGCTGACAGCGTCAATGCTGTACAGAAGAGAAGAGTCATCTCTAAGGTTTACGTTTATCCAGTAAGTAACATGATACCACATGATTGCATAGACAAAGGTATTAGTTCTTGGACAGTTGTGAGCCATCACTCTTAATAATTGTACTGCCTTATAGCCACACTCATTAAATCCAATGTGGCCAAAAACTGTCTCAGTATGGCAATGTCATAGAATCAAACAGGTGATGATGAAGTGAGAAAACTCTGCTTCATCACAACTTTCTCTTATTTGTTTTGAAGTTTCAATTGCCCTTTTTATTGGTTACAATAACATTATTCTCACCAAAGTCATTTCTGAGATTTGTGACATAGCAACATTCAATAAAGTCCGGAAACAGGAGCAGTCAGGCAATCAGAAAGGTTGTAATACAGTTTAGCCAGATTATCTAAACCACTCTATTTGTTAGTAATAATCCCGCATTGTGCAGGAAATATGAATGATTCAAAACTATACATGAAAGTCTGTCCGTAAACTATGATGGATGTTTACATGGACATTATTGGGTGATACTTGCCGTGTCAGACGCTGTTCCCGACTTACTTTGTTGGTTTCATGCGATTATTTCTTATAGAATGAATGACTCAAATCATAATAAACCAGAATTACCCTTATTTCCTTCTATCCACCGCAGAGCGAGTGTACCAAGGCCTCAGTTAGGCACAACGGATCTAATTCTCAGTCAGCTTTTCAAATCAGGTTCATGAATAAATCTTTGTTTTAGTTTGTACCAGCCTCTATGCCATGCTTCCATCTGTGCTTCATCACCCTACTGCCTCTGCAGAAAAAACCCTCCTCGGCATCCTGATTCCTGAAAGAAAGAGGCTTTGTCCTGCTTCACGATGTTCCAGCAAAACTCAATGTCTGATGTATTTATTGATTTTACACCAGTCTAACTAGAACGTTTGTTTTTTAATGTATAACATAAAATGATGAGCTCAAGCTTAATTCAGTGCATCATTAACAGAAATAAAATGATAACAGACATGGAGGAATCAGTTTCAATTGCATGCAAGTTGTCATGTAATGTGTTATTTTTACTTCAGAGAAGCATGAGATTGTCATCCAGAAAGCCAGTGTTCTTTTAAGAAAATGCTGAAACGCTACTACGCGACCAAGGTCACGTCTGAGCGGGAAATCATTAAAAAGACAATTTTCTAATGTTGAGGGTAATACAGTAGCAGTATTATCAAAGCCAGAGTTAGCTGCAGAACAAAGAGAAGTGAGACTCGCTGGAGACAAAGCGTGTAATAAGACACAGTACCAGTGTGGCGGTGGGTTAATGGTGTGGCAGGACAGCGATGCCCTCTCTCATTGTTCATGTTTCTCATTTCATTGTCTTTTGTTTCTTCTTTTTGTTTTGTTGTTTCCTCATCATGGTTTCCCATCTGTTCTGTATTCCACTGGACTTCCCAGGGTATTCTTTCACAAGTAAGTTTAATTTCTCCCTGTCTTGTCTATTTTTCTCTTTACTTCCATCTCCACCGCATTTATTTGCTTTTCTTTGACCATTCCCTAAAGAGTGCTGCAGAAATATGTCCTTAAACCTGGAAACGAGTTAGCATTTTGCACTTCAGGTTCCATCGTCTCAAAGTCAATGTTTTTTTGAAATGTTTTGTTGATGTTTGTTAAGCCTAAAATAAGGTCTGCGGTTAACACACGCTTGGTTGATTTTTAACGTGTTCTACGACATAAAATACATCAGTAAAAACCCCTCTCGTGAATTTTGAAGCTTTTGTGTCTTAAAAAAGGTGATTGTGAACAAGTGGCTAAATGAGTCGACTGAAACGTCATCACGTCAACGAGTCTGCCTTTACAGCCTTGTTGTGTATACAGTGGTGTAGTTTGTTCACATACAACAAATCATTTTTAACTGCTGTATTCTTTCATGATTCAATAATCAAAAAAAAGGGCGAGTTCCTTTGTGAAGATAATCTTGCTGAACAAAACCTGTAAGTATCATTATGTGTCATTATAACAGCTTATTTTCTGCAATAATCCAAAATCCAATGGCTATTGGCTTTTTTTCGATGGAACCAGTGCGATGCTAGCCTACAAATACAGTCATCCCTGCAGCACTCTATTAGAACATTGATTTTCTGATTGAAGGTTTGAGAGTTCCACAGAAGTCATCACCTAAAACCTTGAAATGTTTTTCACCTTACTTGAAAAACAGTACTCATTTCATGACCTGTTGTACTCATTTTCTAGACGGCAGTCCATTCCGTTACTCTAATATGGCCTCAGGTTTGTTTTCCAATGTGACCGATTGATATGACTTACAGTGCAGTCAGCAGCAAGTGTGTTATTTGTACCCTCGTCCGTAGTGCCACCGTTGCTTCTTTAGTATTGCTTGCCCGTAGCATCCTTCTCTTGGTGTCTCAATAGTATAAATTGCATTGCACTTGTGCACTGCAGCAGTTTAGCCAATGGGTGTTACTGTATATCAGGCCTTTAAAGAAGGTATACTGTCTTTAGAGACCACAAAGAGGATTAACGGTTGTACTGCCTTGTGATAATCAACGTGAGATTAGAATATTTACTGGTAATGATATTAAAAGCAGGGCAACCTCGCACATAAATGGCCCCATCTGGGTAAATAGGGTTTGAATATTCAGGCCTTCAATGCCCAGAAATGTTAAGGATTCCCCTTTTGTACTCACAGATATTAAGGATGTGATATTAAGGAGCAGTGGGCAGCCGGCACTGTGGGCTCTCAACATGGCGACGCCTGAGCCAGCGGCTCGTAGCTCACGTGTGGTCCAGATTTGTCGTGCAAATAGTCTGCTGTTATCCAAGCCTAAGTGTTTCACTAAAGTAGGTCCAGTGTGTATGTGCTAAGAGGTACGGAAAAACAAGAGGAGACATTGTTCCACAGGACTGAATCACGAAGACGGTATAAAAACACAAGTGAACCCAGCAGGGAGTTGCTCTTGTTGAAGAGAGCTCCAGCTCTTCTCACCATGTTTTCACCATCTTTCAGTTTCATCAGAGACACCACCCCCTATTGCCACCACCAGTGTGGCTCTTAGTGAGTATGCCAGTCGTGCGGTGTGCAGTGTGTCTCTCTCTCTTCACCTCTGTCTCTCTTACCTGCTTGGCCTTACACTTGGTGTAGATGTTAATTTCTTTCCGGTGTGGCTGATAGGAGAGCTCGTACACCCTCTGTAGAGTATAGCGACAGCAAAATGAGCTTTGTTAACACTAGATCATGATTTTACTAACATTTGTCAAGGGCATGACGGTTGCCCTTCTAACAGCCTGACTATGGTGTTGTGAATGCATTAACATGAAGACTCAAATCACAGCACATACTGTACTTAAGACTCCTCTGATTTTGGTGCAGTGGGTTTAGAGAAGGTTATACTACTGTAAATCAGCTGTGACCTGGTAAACCTGACCTTTGAAGACCCTGGTAGACCTGGTCTACAGAACTCTGTGCTGACACTGAAGACTCATAAAACTATCACACAACATAATCATGGAAACACGACATTTAGGCATAAACAGTGAGTGATAGGATCCATGCTAACACCTACTACGTCTTACATCTTCAAAATGAGCATTTTTAACATCCAATTGGTTAAGCACTGATTGGTTTAGAAATGGGCTATTATCAACAATATATTTAGTTGTTTCTTCTAAATGTATTGTTTCATTGGTAAGCCATTCTGACAGTCTTCCTTGATGCCTGATTAGACAAAACAAAGAGAGGTACCACCCTGCAGTAATGCTTTTTCCTCCACTTCCTACTACCTACCAAACCTGTTTCTGCCTCTCTTCCATCTACATATTGCAATTCTTATCAAAACCACTCAAGACGTTGACTTTCCTTGAGAGCTCGTCTATATTTCGTATCATTGTGTCCGTTCAGCTCAGACACAGTACCAGATCATCTATCCTTCATGACAGCGTGCTTCACACTAGTCTTGTGCATTTGACAGGCAGTAATGTGAGGTAGTTTCCTCTACTTGCTGCGTTGCTCAGTGTGCCCTGAACAACACAACCAGGAACTAAACTGCTGATATTCTGTCATTATTTTGTGCAAAGAGCCAGTAAAAGTATAAGTGATTGCACCTTCAAGCAACTAACCCATCAAACTACTTATTGCTTTAATTCCTGAAGCAACAGTATGTAAACATACATGATTTGTGTGTTTGGTACAAGGTTAATGGGGTAATTGTTGTACGTCTATTGTCGCTCCTTTTAAATGAGATCCTGTACTGTATGAGAATTGTATGTTCTTGCAGTGTTCCTAACCAAATCTCTCCCTTTGAACTCACTTTTAACAACATGTGGCTTTACTTTAGAGTCAGCTAGGATGTAGTTGTTCATAGTGTGTTTTCTGCAAGTGCATCACTCAAAGCAAATGTCACAAATGCTTTTAGACCTTATTTCTCCTGATGTTTCATGTGTTCATGCTGTTGTCTGCTGCTTTGTGAATCATATTCAGTTGCCAAGATTTGTATTCTCAAAGCTGCAGAGTTTCCTCTTTTGACCCTGAGTTCTAGTTTGTCCCTGGGAAACCAAACAAACCGCTGTGTTTTTCTTTTATACCTCTAATTTGTCTAAAATGGCACACTTGGTGTTAGAGCGCACCATAGTTCAAATTCAGATTGGAATTAATGTTGCTATCTAAAACATTAGAATGACAGAAAAATGTGTCCGAGGAAAAGCTGTTGATTATGTGAATGCATGAGGCAATTCTAGATGTCCAGTTTTGGTTGTATCTAAAATCTATATCTTAAAATCAAAATCAATTAATTTCTTTCTTCATTTATTTAGTATTCAACATGTTTCCAAAAACCAAAACTAAAAGTCTGGAATTACTTCATATATTCAGCAACATGTTTACTTTTGTACATGTATTCAAAAAATCTATTTATCGATTATTGTTTTTCTCTCGGTTGTTTGTGTTCCCTTTGTGCCATTTTGTCTTTAACATTATTGTTCATTTGTTTATTCTGTTGACATGTTTTCATCATTTCACAAATGTTGTCTGTGTTTTCCATGTGCCCCGCGCCTCTCCCCCCTCCCTCCTTCTCCTGTATTGTCCAATCAAACAATCATGTGCGTGCACATCATGTGACTTTGTCATGTGGCTCTTGCATGGTGCTGATGATGTCGTCTTCGCTGGCCAACAGAAGGTAATTTTTATTTTGTTTAGTTTGAGATCATAAGATGATTTCGTTAAATTAGATTCATAGGTGAAACCTTTTATTTGGCCATGTTTCATCCATCTTAAAGCCAATTCTGTAAATATGTAGTGAACATTTAGTAAATATGCACTATTTCATCATCTCACTCATCTTAGGACCTTTTCTTCCTTCCAGCCAACAATGATGTTTTTGCCAATTCTCCATTACAGTCATTAATTAACAATGCAAGACCATCTCCTCTTAGTGCCTTATGAAAAATTAATAGTATATTGGCAATATAATATGATAATGGGAGAAATACACACCAGGGCCACATTCTCTTCTCTGTGGTTAACTGAGCTAGCTTAATGCGATTGTTAACACTTTCACATGTGTTTGCCCTGATCCAGAAATGATAACCAGATCCAGATTGCATGTTAATACCCGGTGGAACTGAGGTCTCTGATTTGAGCTCTCCAGAGTTGTTCCGTTTCAACGTGACTCAATCAGCCACAGCGCTGTGCAAGTCATATGAGGATGGATTAAATGTTTCTCCTATTTTCCATTTATTCAATAATCAAAGTTATCAAAGAAAACTAAAAACCAAGATTATGAATGAAGAACTGGACTAGCTGGAAGATAATTAACAAGATCATTTAACAACATATTAGTCAGGATTAGTTATGGGACAAAGAATTAGGTACAATGGGGTTATTAGATACATTTTAATCCAAACACTTTTATTTTGTGAATCCCTGGTGTGTTTTTTCTTGTCGTTATTTTTTATATAAAAACTTGATTATAAATTGATTTAGCAATATGTTGGTTTTGATAGCCTTTGTTTGTTTTTTAATTTTAGCTGTAAATTTGCTTCTATGTCCTCTTAAAGTCATAGATTTCATTTTGACAATCAGCTTTTTTTGTTTCATCAAAATGTCTATTTTTGTTATTCACCAATGCATATTGAATGGCATTGAAACATCACAAGAGCACCCTCACAAAGCGCCCCTGACTGAAATCTGCATCGCATGCACTGTTAAACATAGTCCTCCTATCCTCAACTTTTCCTCAAATGATACAGTAGCTCACAGGGTTTCACTGATTGGACAGCGGCCCATTGCATTACTGCTGCATGCAAGTTTATTCACAGTTTCTTGTTGCGTCCTTCTTCTTCTTCTGCTGTTTCCCAAAGACAAAGTCAGTCCTGTCTGCATGTCGCTGTGTCTTTGGTGTCATGTCTTCTTCAACATATACATAAAACACTGAAAAAAGAAAAAAAAACATGAAACACAAATATGATGCTTTAACCACTTGTATACCAGCAATATGCATAATTCATCATATGGGTTTTATTTTAAAGTTCAAGCTGCACAGTGAAGCATTCAATTTATAATAGTGAGTATAGGCTGAGCATTACACGTCATATCAGATGGAACTATGAACCCACACAATTGAAAAATGAAGAATTGCTGTACCCATCAGCATGTTTTCAATAACTCCTGTTCAATTCTATCCACTTAACACCTCATTGTATACGCTGGGGGACGAGGGGTTATTCGGTCGGGGTACATGTGGAACCACACCTCCTACATGTGTGTCAGTGTGAGGTCATTGGGCAGCGCTCCACATGTTTCCCCTCCGTATGTGTAGCAGCACCCAAGATTTCCAGCTTGCATGGAGAAGCTTCTCATCCTAACCACTCTCTTTCTCTGTTTTAGCCTCAGAAAAAAAAAGACCTAACCAAGAGTGATGCTTATGAATAACAATGCTCAATGTACCAAATGTCTACCTGCCACCATGTAAATGCTGCTGTCACTAACTAACACTGTCTGATTCACTTCCAGCATCTGTCATGCTCACCCCAGTCTAGTGGAATGCTTGTTTTCAGCCAGTGCGCTCTGATGTTTACAAGAAAGAGTGCCTTCATGCATTATTCATTTAATTAACTACAACCACAAAGAGTTTGAAATATTGAATATTGGGTGTGGAAACATGATTACTGGCTCTTTTTTTTTCTGTGTCAATTTGAAATGTATGCCAATGTTATTTCAATCCTTACCTCCCTGACCTCCCAACTAAAGCATGCGTTCAAATCTTCATCGTTTCTTTGATTATATAAGATACAATGGGAGTTTTTTTTCTTTTTCTGCCACCTGCTTGTGTGTTAGCTCAGGGCAAAGGCTGTCACATCATCAAGTAGTCAGTTTAATAACATGATCCCAAGGCTAACTGTGTGTAGCCGGTGTACATAATTAATGAGTTTGGATTTGCTAGACTCCTCCCTTACAGTGGCATGAGAGTAAAGGCCATGCACAGAAAACACCTCAGCCTTCCCTAGCACAAGACTATGTATGTATTATCAAAAGTAATAGAGTAACCAAGGCCTACAGGCTCATTATCCAGTGACCCAGCAGTCATTACTCAGGAGAGCAGAGAAGGTAATGAGGAGCCTCAAGGAGAACAACAGCTCTTTGCCACAGCCCTCTGTCCCCAGCAAGTTCCCACATTACAAAACTGCACTGTCAATTAGGTTTCAAGGGAACATATTTTATCCCGGGTTTCATTTGTTTTTTTTGACGTCTCACAAATACGTTCTAATCTAAGTCCGCGGAAGTCCATGTGGAGAGGACGGGTCAAACACAGGACTATCACCAGTGGAGACCGGTGTTTGTGCCCTGTGTGTTACCAAAAGTGACGTACTTGTTTAACCACAAAACATGACCTTTTACGAAACCTAACCAATTAGTTCTGTTGCCTAAACCTAAACATAATTTAGAATGCAGTTTTGAAACCACAAGCGTTAAAACGGAAACAGAAATGTTGGTTTGAAACGTATATTTTGTTCAGAAATGTTGAGATTCGACGTATCCCTGGTTTGCAGAAACGTACAATGCTAATGTTTTATTCTGGCACTTGGGTTGCAGACTCTTCAAGCTGCCGTTAAAAGGATACTCAAAAGGATACTCAAAATATATCTTTGATAATCAAATACTCCCTCACTGTATGCTTGAAAAGTGAGTTCATGTTGGTCCCAACAAGTTCCAGTTATCAGTGCCTTCCAAAACTGTTCTAAATCAGCATTAAATGATCGTTTCCTGATCTGCCACTGCCATTGGTAAAGTTTGGTTTGGTTTCGGCACAAACACTTTTTGATCGAGTTAAGGACAGATTGTGGTCTGCGCTAAAATATGTACTTTAAGTTTAGGGAATGATTGTGGTTGTGGTGAAAATAAACCAAAAATGACATTTGGTAAGAAACAGGGAACAAACAGAAGACTCGAGACTCAAGTCCTTGTCAGGAAAACATAGTCATAGATCCTATGTGGGCGTTAGAATACCCAACTGATGAGAACATTGACACTAAAGTCATTCATATGTCCCTAGTAGAACATGGGCTGTGATGCTCCATGCTAACGTTTTAGCTGTTTGGAACTGCTGTGTAAACATAAAGCTAAAAGCTTCTAATTTTACATCTAGTGTTTGTTTGACAAAGATCATCATTGCATTTAATTTGACCACTCTCTTACATAAACTAGTCAGATGTAGCCGCAGTTCTGTTGAGATAATACCAATGGATAATGGATATGGTGAACATATGACAGCATGGAGCACTGGAGCCAATGATCTGCAGGGATTTGATTGGTTGTGTTGTGGTCGTTGATCCTCAATCACACTGTGATTACAACCACCACATCTGTAACTTCCTCTGGATGCAATGCTCGTTGAAGCATTTTAAAACAGTATAGGTTGAACTGGTGATCAATTTAAGTTTTTAGTTTAGCTGACCTTGAAGACACTTGCCCATTTGAACATAGCAGGACGGTTTGGAAGCACAGTAGCGAACTACAAAGAATGGTGTGCATGCAACAGCCATATATATGTATACTAATCATGGTTCATTGGTTTGTCCTGTGTAGGGGAACCCAGTGCCCCCATACTAGAAGTCAAGGTCCAAGAAAGGGGTAATACTCTTAAGGTCAACTGGATCAAGCAGGACGATGGCGGTTCCCCCATTAAACACTACCTGGTCAGATACAAGGCTGTGAGTATCCTGAGCAAGGAGGTATATTGGTACCACTTTGCTGCTTAAATTGTTTTTCCCAATTCTTTCAATGGTTTCATGAAAATTGGTAGTGAACAGTGTTTGGAAATGTTTCCCGAAACAGGAATAAACTTCTAGCCTCTGCCAAAAATAACACCCGACAACAACTCTCAGACACATTAAAGCACCCTTTCATCAGAATGTTGAAGCGGTCCTTCAATGCCTGGAGACCTTCATTCCCTCCTAAATCATCTTCTCAGGAAGGAGTTGGCGTCTCTGGGTTGTGTGTTGCCCCCAAGACGCTTCACTAATTCAGATTTTAGCACGTTAAACTGAACCATCTCTAGCCAGAAGCACATTTTTACTCTTATTGAAACTATATGATTGTTGTCAAGTTCGATATTGTGAATTGCATTATTTTCCTTTTCACATGACTTTTTTTGTGTGGAACTGAAAACTGTGCTGTAAACTCTTGTGTAGTTTGTGGGCTTATTGAAGAACAATGCGCATTGGCCAAATAGAGAATGGGATAATTCCCAAATAATCTGAAATGAGCCTTTTCCTCTGTGTCTGTATAGAATGACCACACTCCCAGTTGGTTACCCAGCTTTGACTTTTGTCTCCTCTGCATTCCTTTCCTCAGAAGCACGTATCCGACTGGAAACCAGAGATCCGCATTCCCCACAACAGTGAGTATGTGATGCTGAGCGGCCTGGACTGGAATACAGAGTATGAGGTTCACGTGGTGGCAGAGAATCAGCAGGGCAAGTCGGAGCCTGGCGTCATCTCCTTCAGAACAGCTACAGACCCCACTACCATCCCAGGTACTGTTCCCATCATCTCACCCGAAGCATCCACACACAGCAGCCACAGTGCACCAAGGCTCCCACCGTGACCAGAGAGGCTATATTGGATCCTTGACTATTTACCAGGTCTTTATCCAAAGCTTGCTGGCTAGCTTGCTGGCTAGCTTGCTGGTAAGGGTCTGACATGACTCATCTGTCTCCGTCTGTTGCATGGAGGATGCATTGTTTACTTTACTGTGCAGTTTGAAACAAAGTAGAAGTCGAGGATTATATTATTTGCTAAAAGCAATACAAAGTTACATGTAATATGTCAGCCTATACAGTAGGTTTGAAAAGACAAAGTCCCACAAAAATCTGTGAAATGAGCACAAACTCTGAAATGCATACAGGGTGTTGCAGTCGTGATTAATGAGAAGAATATATTCCTCCAACTTGAAAGGATTTTCATTCCAGCAATATGACTTTATGATCAAATGAAAGGTTTTACTGATGGTTAAAATTACAACAGTAAACCCTTGTTTGAGATTAATGTTAGATTAAGTCCAGGTAACTAAACTAAACATTGGGAATGGCTGAGTTTCAATGCAGACTAATTATGATAGCTACATCATGGCCAATGAGCAGAGTGGGGCATTATTTCAACACAATACGCTGGCCTGAGAGTTGTTGCTTATTGGACTGTAGAATTCTTATTTCTATTTCCGTGCAATAAAGCAGACAGCAATTTGGCATTCTTCTATAATAGTTTAACAATTACAGAGTTTCTCTGTAGTATTTTGTAGAGGTGTAAAATGCTGTTTGTGAACTAAATGACAGAACAATGGAAAAGACAATGAAATCAGAATCAAATTTATGGGCCAAGTACGTTTAAGCATGCAAGGAATTTGACTCTGGTTTTCAGTTCTCCTTAAAGACGAGTGAATGTAGAGAAAGATGCACACAGACAACAAAGCTATGTACCTGTGTGTTGTCATCGAGTAGTACGATGTGTGTGCCTCAAAAGTTGCTGAAAAATCGAACTTTCTTGTAAGTAAAAAATACGTGAGTCATGACTTGAAGCTGGGTCATCCAAAGTTTATATTCCTTTTACCATCGGCCTGTACTCTCTTTCTTTAAACTGTAAATGCCAAGCCTCTTGTTTCCAGCTATGTCTCCTCCACCTAATCCTTTCCTCTTGGAGAAGTACATTTCTAAGTGTTTTCATGCACGGAGCACCCGATTAGCATTTTAAAATATTGTGCTCACTTTCAGAGACAAGTCTGCAGAAGAGTAACTATTGAATCCATATGAAGAGCAGATGCATATATTCGCTATATATATATATTCTCCTCCTTGATGCTTTGTTGCTACAGATAAAGCTCAGCATCATGGTGCTCTGCTCTCCTGGTCTTCAGTAGCTCCTGTAAAGTAGCCGTTACAGCTCAAGTTCAGTGAGCAATGAAGTCGGACCAGATATCAGTCAGACCCAGAGCATTTTGTCCAGTTAATACCAAATACTTCTCTACCCATGTGGTCACGGTCAGCCTTTGTTCTGTTGTTGTTGTGTGTAAGGTGCACATTTTAACTTGGGCTGCCTCCCCATTGCACTATACCTGTGCTATAAAACAACTCATCTGTTTGTCTTCTACTGAAAAAAAGAACCCTGTCAGGTTTTCTTTCTCTGTCTCCCTGTCCTGTCTTTCTGACATCCTCCCCCTTCAGTTTGAGGGTTTTTCTTGCCTATTTTTTTACTCAACCACACAAAAGAGATTTTGATTCCCCAAATTATTCTTCCCTTTCAACTGTCAAGTGAGCATCCAGGGATCTAAAAAAAAAAAATACACCAACATTACAAACTAGATTTCAAGCAAACTAATTGGTGTCCCGCATGTCAGATTTATGAGAGATGAGAAACATTTATGAAAAAGTACAATTAATAATTATTGATTACCATTGTGAATGTATTATGTTTACCATTGTGAATGCATTATGTTTACCATTGTGAATGCCCTCGTGCTCAGTAATGCCCCATAATAGATACAATATATTATTGTTAGTTTAGTGCACCGACTTAAAGACCATGATGGAACCTTGACTTGAATATGTTAGAAAAGACAAAAAAAAAAACACATTTAAAAATGTCTCATAAATGGTAATACCTATAAATATCTATGTGTCCAACACATGGGTGTCTTTGTAAAGTATGATTACAGTAACTGAACCCTTTAGGGTCAACATGTGCCAGTCAAACTATTCCCCCCCCCCCCCCCCCCACCCAGGAATTTCAGCCAGCAGACCGCTGGTCGTGTCCCCTCTGAAACTAAAAGTCATCGTTGACTTAGTTTGTCACGTCAGTCGTCAGTCATTTGAGTTGTCAGTATCGACATTCAAGTGAGTCACTAGTCAGGTGAGTCGTAAGTCAGTCCGGTTAACTTCAAACGCAGTCTTTTCCTGACCCTAAGTAGTTTTCTTGCCTGAACCTAAATTGCTGTGAAAATGGAAGATCATTTTTAAAAGACACTATGCGCGTAACAAAGAATATATTGACAGCCATCCCTGGCACGTCCAGAACTGACGCTAGAGGGCTACTTAGAGCGTCATAGTTTCAATTGCGAGGCCACTGACCAAGCCTCTGTATTTGACGAGTCAAGAGTCAGAATGTATTGGTAAAACTTACAATAGCATGTCAATATTCTAATGATGGCCCCAAATCCTAAAACGAATCCACAGCTGAAAACTGTCCTCAACACGTATCTCTTCATTTTGCCCACCTCATCATTTTTCCACATTCTCTCTTCTTTTTATTCAGTCCATAAGACTCCATCTTTCTCTTCCACTGCCAAGTATAGTGGGTTTCACAGTTCATGGGTTCAGGACTGACCTGAATATACAGTGTGTGGCCTAGTTAAGTGGGGATGCAGCCCTAACAGTCTTTTGCATGGTGCCACTTCCAACTGGATTAATCTCGACTGTTCTTTACTGGAGACCCTTAAAGGCAACGGCTGCCAGTGCATGGCACAAAAAGAAACCAGATATTTTCTTTTTCATGCGCTTGCTGGGCAACAGCCATATAGCAGTGGGAGGTTTGGATCATTATAATACTACCACAACAGAGGTTCACATGGGCTTCATCCAAGTCAGTCCCCCTTTAATTCCCGTAATTACTTTCATTTCATGTTTATTTTGTTGTTGTTTTGAGATGTCTAGTATTTCTTACAAGTTGCTGCTGTTTTTCCTTCACTTCAAGACGAGTGGGGAAATAGCTGAGGTTTATTTTTAGCTACAACATCTGCATTTAATTTCAGCAGCTTTCACAGCTGTTCCTTGTAATGTTGGCTTGAAATTTAAAAAAAATAGATATACTGGCTCTGTGCGCTAAATTGGCACTGTGACGCAAATTGCGAATGCCGGGTTGATCCAAGGTTGAGTTTCAATCTGTTTTCATTTTTTCAAACACATACTCAAAAAAGCAGCCACAAACACAAACTGCCACAAACACATATTGACCAAAGTGAACGCACAGCTCGGTGTTAATTTGATTCTTCTTTAGACAAAATGATCTGTTGCGTAAGAAAACATTTTCATAATTTGGCCTGTGTGATTTGTGTTCTCTGCAGATACAGCTGAGCAGCATTTTCATGCCACAGAGTCATAGAAGGCAAAATGCTGCCCAGCTGTGGAGAGATAAAACATCATCATAATTCCTGTGCCAAAAAAAGTGTCGAAACAAACAGTAAATTTGCTAGTATGGACACAGAAGGGAAAGGTGTGTTTACAACTGATCCATCCAAATCTCCCCAGCTAAGGCTGACATTGGAGTGAAACTACAAATCACGGCGATTCGCTTTTGCAGTTTTGATAACATGAGATCACCCTTCCATCCATGTCATAGACTTGACCTTCATAACCAGCTTTTGTTTTGGATGTGTGGTTTTGCATGGGCCATTCTCCCTGCCATGGCCAGTGGTGTAATGGTAACTGAAGAAGTGGCCCTATACTGTGAACTCTGCCACGCCAGCCATCTGTCTTGTGATGTACTCTACTACAGTAGACCTCTTAGTGTTTGCACCGCTGAAGAATCTCGAAAACAAAAAAGGTGTCAAAATAACGTTTTCCCATTTATCAAACTCAAGAGCTGCCACATTTGTGTAACAAAACTCTTTTTTTAGTTTTGACCTGATCTCTGCTCTTTTGTTCCACCTGTAATATGTCTGTCCTTTACGAGACGACTTGCCTCTCCAATATTGTCTGTTTAAATGCACAAAATACTCCAAATATTCCACAATTTTCCAAATATGGCAATATTTCAAATTTGATACGGGTCATGTAAACAGCATATTCTGTTTGGATATTCCGAATGTAGCATTTTCCCATTAAGACATGTGGGATATGTTGATATTATTCGTGTTGTAGGAGCGTTCTGTGGACATGTATACACACAATTTGGAATATATGTCTAAATTGTTTTTTTTTACAAGAGCTTATGCCGGCCTCCTATGCATTGAAAACAAACCAACTAGCCTTCAGTTTGCAGAGATGGATCCCCCAAAAGAAAAGTCAAAATTTCTGGTTTGAAGGAGAAACACAGCTACTTTTACACCAGCCTGTTCTCCCAGAAATACGTGATATGACTTTCTTATTGCGCATTACATGGTGGTGGCACTTAATGAGTTGAAATCACGTATCGGCTTCTTGGAAACAATGCCAATGGAAAGTAAATAACGATCCCTTGTCGGGGTGGACACACAAATTAAATGCATCCACGGGACTATGCATGCATGCACGGCTGCATGTTAATGTGAATATTGGTGAAATACTCATTTTTATTTGGCAAGTAAACAGCTTAGTAAGAATATTGTCTTTTTCTGAATAAAGGCAAAAAAACGGAATATGTTGTGCATGTAAACATAAGCATCGTTTCCTTGAGCATTCACCACTAATTGCAACAGCAAATGTGTTTTCAAGGAAACATAATGCTGCCCAGACTTCATCAGCATCAAGAGAAAACGTTTCGAATGAATGTATCTGCAATGTGGCAAAATGTAAATCAGAATATAAAATGCAGCTAATGTATGAACATAGTGCCGTTATTTTGTCAGTCGTAGGTGTGCGTCCCCTGCTTCAGTTTTAGAAAACAATTGATCTGAGTAAAATCCATATCTCATAATTACTATATTTCTTCTCAATATAACGCTGCTGCTTTTGCACAGTGAGTTCAGCCCAGCATCACTGCACAGGCTGCTGATTGGATATTGAACCTATAATTTTTTTGTCATTCAATACACCAACCTTTGGCTCATGCTTCCAAAGACACACACTCACAAAAAAAACCTAGAGGCCGTACTGTGTCGATAATTTCTTCATTAATGACCCGAGGGGTGAATCAATGAGGTTTTTGGATTAGTGGCGAATAAACATACAATTGCATTTACTTTACATTACACCACTGGCCATTACAAATGACAGATAACAGCCTGGCGTGTGGATGTGTTACTCACATTCAGGTTGTCATCTATCGTATCCTAAACTCTGCCGCTGATCTGCACCACGATTGATGAAAAAAACTATTTTTGTTGAGACTGAACCTTAAAGCAGAGAAGTTGGACTGTACTGTCTTTGAAACATCTTCCTTTCTGTTGTCATTCCCCATGACCTCCATCTGTGTGGCCTTCCACCCATGCATGCCATGAACCATGTGTCATTTGCCTTGCTACTAACATGCTATGGCTTCTTTTTACTTTGATCCTCTAACTTAGACTTCGTTTTTTTAAAATCCTAAATTCAGTTGTACTTCTGTATTTCTGACCTTATTTTTCTATCTCTCTCCCTCTTTCTCTCCTGCTTCCCTTTTTTCTCCGTGTCCTCTTCCTGTCTTCATGTGTGATCTTCTTGGACACCTATGGACCATGACATTGCCATACACACAAATTTTTCTCTCTGTTTGTGCTTTTATTATTCTTTTTTTTTCCTGTCACTTGTGCTATGATTATCACTCAAAAAAAACCCTCTGTTGTGGACATTGAAATACTATATTTGTCATCTGTGGTTGGTCAATAACCTCAGCTACCCTTGGTTGCCGATGTGTTACCTACAGTCTGGCAGCTCTTCTGCTGTCCATGCTGACTGTGCTCTGGCTCTCGTAAACTGATTTTGTTCAAGGAGACAGAGGATAGTCTAAGCCTTTGAAATCTTGGGGCCCACAATCCTTTGCTTTCTATGCCTTTTTTGACCCTTGTGCAGTCACACGCAAGATGAAAAAAAAAAAAAAAAATGAAGAGTCAAGACATTGGTTTCATGACGTTATTACAGGGTGCTCAGTACTTGCATCATTCTCAAATTTTGGGGATTTAGATTCTGTTGATATTTTGTTTTCATCTGTTTTCATGTTGTATATGAATAGATTTGGAAAGGAGAAGTTTTGTCAATGCTACAAGTCGGACTTGGGTGCTCAGTTGGGATACTGTGTAGACAAAGTGTTGCCGCTTTGTTTTAGATACGACTAGTAACACATTCATAATGCCTTAATGTGATCTTGAGAGGGGTGATGAATAGAATAATTACCTTACACTGTTTGATTATGTGTCTACAATGTGCTAACCACAAATGGCAATTGTAAAGACTTTTATTTTGGAATTTATTGCCTATCAAACAGACACATCATTCCACCGTTACGTCAAAAATGACATAAAAGCATGAACACTGCATGAAAGCTGACACAAGGCATGATCCAGTATTCATTGATGTGCTATGCAGCTGCTTTGGAGCTCCCCAGTCAAGCATTATGAATGTGTTAACCAGGTGAAGAGTACACATGCTGTGCCTAATTTCAGTTTTTTTTTGGATACAACCTTGAAATGTCCTGCTGTACAAAATGAGGAAAGACTTAAAAAAAAAGTGGGGGGGGAACAAATATTGGTTATGGGCAGAGTATTCATTTTTTTTTCAGTTTATTAATTTTGGACATTATATTATGCTCACTTTCAAATACAGTATTATGTAAT
Source organism: Anarhichas minor (assembly GCF_050575085.1). NCBI lineage: Eukaryota > Metazoa > Chordata > Actinopteri > Perciformes > Anarhichadidae > Anarhichas > Anarhichas minor. The sequence goes on along the minus strand of NW_027466473.1, from coordinate 18,332,826 downwards.
CGCCTTGTTAGGAGAGGACAGAAGGTTGTGCAGAAAAACGAATCATGTTTCGTGACAAAGTGTACATACTCTTTTCAAACTGACCCTCCAGAAATACAAGAAATACGCTGGGGTTTTTTTGTTTGTTTTTTTGACGGTTCTTGTTCTCTTTTTACCTGAAAGCAGAGAAATGTCTAAAACGTGCAACAGCTGTTAAACACTAAAAATTTCATTTTCAATAATGTGAAATGATTCTATTCTCTGAGACATTTTTGTAAGTACATATCAGTGTATTTCCATGTAACCATTGTAGGGTTGAAATAAATTGTGTTTCTTTTTTCTTTCAT